>NC_091824.1:15560909-15866590 GCF_038994185.2 Dermacentor albipictus
TATTAGTAAGGTCGTTAATATTGTCACGGGGTTAAAAGCAGATGTATATTTACAAGATATATACAATAATTGCAGCAGCTGACAACATGGTAGACAGTGCGCGAAGTCCAGAGCGTCGTCTTCTTCCGACCAGGATTAAAACATCTTCCTCAGCGCGTCACATGACCCCCGGTGGCAGAAGCACCAGCTGGGTGCTGGTGAGGAGGCGGGCGAATGATACAACTTAAGACGCGCGACGTGGACCACGTCGGAGCGTTGCTGAGCCACGGTTGGCTCAAGAGGGGCGATTCTGTACGTGACGTCAGTTCCTTGACGCAAGACACGGTAAGGACCAGAGTAGCGTGAAAGTAACTTCTCCGAGAGGCCAACGTGTCGCGACGGCGACCAAAGGAGAACCAGGGCGCCAGGTGTGTAATGGACGTAACGATGGCGGGCGTCATGTAAGCGCAGCTGATTGTCCTGCAACTCCGCAAGTCAGCGTCGGGCAATATGGCGTGCTTCTTGTGCTTTGAGTCTGGCTTCAAGGGCGTACTCGGGTGTGGAATTCCGACTAGCAGGCAGAACGGTGTCGAAAGGTAGTGTAGGGTCAAGGCCGAACAAAAGGAAGAATGGAGAGTAGCCTGCGGTATCATGGCGAGACGAATTATAGGCGAAAGGAACGAACGGCAGCGCAACGCACAATCGCGATGGTCAGCGGAGACATACATGGACAGCATGTCAGTAAGGGTGCGGTTAAGGCGCTCGGTTAGACCGTTCGTTTGTGGATGGTAAGCAGTAGAAAGTTGGTGTTTAGTCGCGCACGAGTGTAAAATGTCATTGAAAACTTAGAATGTAACGGCTTCGGTCGGTGAGCAGCTGTCGAGGGGCGCCGTGGTGAAGGATGACGTTCTCTAGAAGGAAGTCGGCGACATCGGTGGCACAGCTTGGCGGAAGAGCCCGTGTGATTGCATATCGGGTGGCGTAGTCAGTTGCTACAGCAATCCACTTGTTTCCCGAAGCAGACGTAGGGAAAGGGCCTAAAACATCAGCACCTGCACGGAAGAATGGTTCTGATGGTACATCAAGTGGTTGAAGGCAACCAGCAGGAAGTGTGGTCGGCTTTTTGCGTCGTTGACAAAGGTCATACGTAGCGACATAAGGGCACACGTCACGGTACAGACCAGGCCAAAAGAATCTCCGACGAACGTGGTCACAAGTACGTGACACGCCAAGGTGACCGGCAGTCGGGACATCATGAAGCTGGGCGAGAACAGTCTGACGCTGATGCTCATACACAACAAAGAGTCGGGCAGGGCCACCCGGGCGCATGTTAGAGCGGTACAATATACCATCTTGGAGGTGAAACATGCGAAGGGATGGATCGGGCGTCGTTGAAGTGAGCCGTTGAATAAGGTCTTGTAAGGAGGCGTCCCGACATTGTTCGGCTCCACTATCGCGAAAAACAGCCATAGAGAGAACGGTGACAGGTATGCCGGCCACTGAATCATCAGGAGGGTCGACAAAATGGCTCGACAAGCAGTCCGCCTCTTGATGTAACCGACCGGTCTTGTATACAACTGAATAGTTGTATTCTTGAAGGCGCAGAGCCCTGCGGCCAAGGCGCCCTGATGGATCTTTGAGGGACGAAAGCCAACACAGAGCGTGGTGATGAGTGATGACTGTGAATTGGCGGCCGTACAAATAGGGCGCAATTTACCCACTGCCCAAACGGGAGCCAGGTAATCGAGCTCGGTGATGGAATAATTGCGCTCAGCAGAGGAAAGAAGGCGGCTGCCGCAGGCAATAACACATTCTCGCCCTGGTTGTTTCTGTGCCGAGATAGCGCCAATACTGCGGCTACTGGCATCGGTACGGACTTCAGTTGGAGCTGACGCAGCAAAGTGATCGAGAATGGGCGGAGACGTAAGCAGCCCAATCAGCTCGGTGAAAGCACCAGCTTGCTCAGGGCCCCAAATAAATGCGGCGTCTTTCTTGAGGAGCTGATTGAGAGGACGCGCAACGTTCGAAAAATTTCGGACAAACCGACGGAACTTGGAGCAAAGGCCCAATAAACTGCGAGCATTCTTGGCACATGTTGGCACGGGAAAGTCTTTAACTTCCCGTATTTTATCGTGATCATGGCGTACACCAGAAGAATTGACGAGATGCCCGAGCACAGAAATTTCCCGAAGGCCGAAGTGGCACTTGGAGGAATTTAGTTGTGGCCCCACCTGACGGGAAACAGATAGGATTGTGGATAGGCATTCGAGGTGTGTCGCAAAAGTCGGAGAAAAAATGATCACGTCGTCCAGGTAACAGAGGCAGATGGCCCACTTGAAATCATGTAGGAGGGCGTCCGTCATTCGTTCAAATGTGGTCGGGGCATTACATGAAACGAAAGGCATCACTTTGAACTGATACAGGCCATAGGGAGTAATAAATGCTGTCTTCTCGCAGTTCATGTCATCGACGGAAATTTGTCAGTAGCCGGAGCGAAGATCGATGGACGAAAAATATTGTGCTCCATGCAGGCAATCCAGGGCATCGTCAATGCGTGGTAGCGGATAGACGTCTTTCTTTGTGACCTTGTTGAGGTGTCGACAATCCACGCAAAATCGCCAACTTTCGTCCTTCTTTTCAACTAGTACAACAGGGGCAGCCCATGGGCTGCAAGACGGTTTGATGATATCTCGAGAAAGCATCTTGTAAACTTCATCTTGGTTGATTTGTCGCTCAGTAGGTGAGACGCGGTAGGGTCGCCGATGGATTGAGCTCGCATCACCGGTATTTATTCGATGTTTTACGACAGATGTTTGTCCTAGAGGGCGCTCTCCAAGGCCGAATATATCCCAGTATGAGGCAAGGAGGCAACGTAGTTCATTAGCACGCTGGGGCGGAAGGTCGGTAGCAATCATTTTTGTTAGGGCATCCAAGTCTGAAGGGACAGGGAGTGGAGCAATAGTTGAACACGAGCAGCTGTTAGAAGTTAAAGTTGAAATGTTGCAGTCTCTGGCCGGCGTTATTTGCGCCAGGGATATGCCGCGCGGGAGTACTTGTGTACAAAGTCCAAAGTCCACAAGTGGAATGTAGGACGCGTTTTCCGAAATGGTAATAACGGTGTGAGGAAAAGCGACGTTATGCGAGAGCAGGACATCTGGATTAGGGGATACGATGTAGTCACCGTCTGGTATAGGTGGAATGGGGAGACACCTATGTAGGGAATGGCATGGTGTGGGAGGCGAATACGATCGATTCCAGCTGAAGATAACAATTTTAAGGAATCAATGACTTGAACGATGCCATTAGGTTTGAAGATGGCATTAGGCATAACATGGTAATCGTGGTGGGGCACACATGGAAATACATGGTCAGGTTCATCACTAAAACCGAGCAAAACGTGGAATTCAGTGTTTCTGCAACTTCCAACTCCGGCACTGGAAAGTTTTGTTGATTGGATAACAAGATAGGTTTAGAATAGGTTGGGTTTATTGTGTTGCAAAACTTTTTGGGGTTTGTGCGCAGCATGCCTGGCAAGTGAAAGAAGAATGTTTGCTTAGCGTCTGAGATCACGGATTCATAAAGTTTTTTGGTCTGACGATATGTTTCTTTCGCGGGCTTGGAGTTTGATGTTTTAGCTGACAGGAATTAAGTGTCTTTTCTTTTTATGATGGCGTTTGTTGCGTGCTGCATTTTGTTTTTAAAGCGCTCCAAGTTTTCGTCTACACAACGATAGGAAAAATCTGCAAGGAGCCAGTCGCAGAAAGAGGCTAGTTCGTGATTCATACCTTGATAATGGGCTTCGTCGTAAAGGGTTACTGTTTTCATTACTTTCTTTGGACTGGGCAAGGAATATGGGAAAGTGGCGTGAACAACTGCGTGATTACATAGACTAGTTAGGTTAGAAACGGACTCAATTTTATTGGGTCGGGACGTTAAAAAGAAATTTAGCAGGCTTGACGAATTTTTAGTCGTTCGTGTAGGAAGGTAATTATTTGGGATAAGTGGAAGGTTATCCAAGCATCTATAAAGTCATTTTCAATATTCTGTTTTGAAGTGGTTAATGATAAGCTTGACCTAGTTATGGCGGGGAAGTTAAAATCCCCAAGAGAAGAGAGGCATGATCCGAAGCTGAAGCTGAAGAGCATGATGAAACTTGCCAATGAACGAGGGACCGGAATCAGAGAGGTGGTAGCAAGCGCCAACGGTAATGGGTGGAACGGCAGCTATGCAGCGAATTAAGATAATTTCGAGATTGGAAGGAATGTCGAGAGCACAGAATTTTCAACTGTGGTGAGCGGCGATTAATGCCCCAGCCCCAAGACTGTTTTTGCGATCGCACCGAAAGATATCAAAGTAATTAAATAGAGGAAGCATATCAGAGTCGGAAAAGAATGAATTCAGTCGTGTTTCGGTTACTAAGGCGAAGTTACATTCGGTTGCCTGCATGAGGCTCAGGAAAGAATTGCGTTTAGGCAATATGATTTTAATATTATTATAAACACGAGAAGGAAAGTTGGTATTGGGCTGAGCAGGGGCTTCAGGGGCTCAGCTGCATCCCAAGATCATCTTCAATACATTCGCTGCCACCGCTTCGCTGCCGCTGCCACCGCGTTGGTCATGCATCCGGCCACAGCTGCACCACCTGGATGCCGTCATACGGGAGCTCATTCCCTGCTCCTCGCCCATGCGCCGACGCTCGCCGTTATTCAGGCCCTCCCCGTCTGTACCTTAATTCTGATGTCCCTGACAGACGCTCCTCCGTGCGATCGCCGTCGCCTCGATGCCGTCGCTTCCCGACGCTTTTTCTCGCCAACCCGACGGCCGGAAAACAAGGCCATGTAGCTCTAGGAGGTAGTGCTGCATCACGTTCGTCCTGTCCAAATCCTCCATTGACGCTCCTCAACAACAGGAACCTAATTGAAGCAGACGTAGATGGTGTTCCGTTGGCGGTATTGATTGATACTGGAGCCCAAGTGTCCATAATGAGCGCTAAGCTATGTCGTCGCCTCAAAAAAGTTCTTACGCCTGCCATCACTCGAGCCGGACGCATCGCCAATGGCACCACTGTTTCCGTCAGGGGTATGTGCACTGATGGCATAGGAATTGCTGGCCGCCATAGGAATTTCTGGCCTGTGTTCTCTCTGTTTTTCCCCTGCTCCATGTCGCCAACGAGCACGGCAGTGACCCGTCTTTGCGTATCATCATTGAACGCCTGGAATAGTCACTGGCCGACACTTCCCTTCACTTATTCACACTTCAAGATGGCGCACTCTACCGCCACAACGCTCACCCCGACGGCCCTGCATTACTCCTTGTGATCCGAACACTTTCACTCGTTTGTTCTCCACGAACTTCACGGCCTACCCACTGCCGGACACCTGGTTGTGTCAAGTACCTACGACCGGACACGCAGACGCTTCTTTTGACCAAGGCTTGGTCGCTCCATTCGAAGGTACGTTGCTGCGCGTGAGAAATGCCAGTGACGCAAGACACGATCGGCGCTCCCTGCTGGCTACTTTCAACCGCTCGACATTCACGCCGAACCATTTTTCTAGGTTGGTTTGGCCTTTCGCTGCCTTTTTCCTCTTTTTACCTCTGGGAACAGGTGGATCGCGGTGGCCACGGATTACGCCACGCGCTACGCCATCACCCGAGCGCTTCCACGGATTACGTGGAAGCGCTCGGGTGATGGCATCTGCGCCACAGGTGTCCCCGATTTTCTTCTACACGACGTGATTTTATTACATGGAGCTCCGTGACAAGTTCTCCCAGACCATGGCCGATCATTCCTATCAAAAGTTATCGTGGACATCCCGCAGTCCTGTGCAACGAGGCACAAGCGATCCACGTCATACCATCCGCAAGCAAATGGCCTCACGGAGCACCTCAATCGCACTCTCACACACATTATCGCGACATATGTCTCTTCGGGCCACACAGACTGGGACCTCGCTCTACCGTTTGTCACATTTGCTTATAATTCCTCGCGCCACGACACAGCTGGTTATTTCCCATATTTACTTCTGTTTGGCCGAGAACCAGCACTGCCTCTCGACACAACCCTCCGTGTTTGCGCGGCATCGACCAGTGAATAGGCACTTGACGTCATCGCCCGCTGTGCCCACGCAAGGGAAATTGCCTGTGACCGCTTTCTGAAATCTCAAGAGACTCAAAGGCGTTTGTAGGATTGGCGACACCGAGACGTGCACTTGCCGCCAGGTTCATTGGTGCTTCTATGGTCTCCGTCGCTCCAGGTCGGCCTGTCAGCAAAAATTGATGTCTCGTTACACAGGCCCATACAGAGTGTTTCGTGCCATGACTCCTGTCACCTACGATATCGCCCCCTGACGCCCCATCTGCTTCCCAGCCCAGTGATAACGTGCACGTTACACGGCAGAAGAATTATCACTTCCCCCCCCCCCCCCCAGTGATGACATGTAGACGCTCCGCGATGTCACTTCTACCACCGGGGAATTTTGCTGGACGCCTTTGGTATTTGTTTGTTTCAACCGGGCGCCATTGGAAGAGCTGTCCAACCCAGACGACGCACCGACAGAACCACTGAACTACACTGAAACTCTACAATATTACAGAGATACCAGGAGCCACTACCCTCCACCACATAATTCCCTCAATCGAGAAGATGCCGTCGCGTGGCGACAGCTGCAAACTAATTCATTTCCCTGCCTCTTTTATCTTCACCTCTTCCACCCCACACAATATCCCTCATACTGCCCCTATTGCGGAGCAAAGCCCACAGTATACCATTGCACCTGGGAGTGCCCACACCCTCCGGGCTACTCCCCTATTCCTTCACCTTCACCTTCTTCCTGGGAGACTGCGCTGACCAGCTCAGACCCGCAAGAGCTGCGACGGCTGATCCGGCGGGCACGCGGAGTGGCGCGAGCCAATGGGGCCCTGAACTAAGGGCTCCACCCTGCGAGGAAGTCGCCCAAACTGATGATAAATAAATGTTTTCTCTCTCTCTCTTGAACGAGGCGCGTGGGCGCCTTCGCTCGAGAAATGAGGAGGAAGAACGAACTGGGCTCGCGCTGTGAATCTAAACGGTCAGCGCTGCAGCCCATGTGCAATGTATTCATTTGATTTGGGTGCCTGGTCATAAAGGTTTGTTTTTTAATGAAACTGCCGATTTTGCTGGCACATGCATCACTATCCGGCCCTGTTCTTCCTATTCTACGAGTGACAGCACAGATCACGGCGGCAAGATTTCGGATGAGATCAATTAGATTAGCCTTGTCAAACCCACATTTGACAGCTTCTCCACAGTATAAACACCTGGCATTTCCCTGGCATAGCGAATCTTGTTACACAAAGATGCTTGAGGTCTGCCTCACCAAATTACGCTGCCGCATTCCCTTCCTAAATTTCTATTTACACAGGTCGGGTTTGGTTCCCTCTCCCCTCTGTTCTTCTTGTAATGAGGAAGAGACGATACACCACTTTCTTCTATCTTGTCGCCGCTTTGCTGCGTTAAGAAAAAGATTGTTGGAGATACCTTTTTGAAGAATTGTCCTGGACTTGACAGAACCTGTAATTCTTTCGTTCGGGGAGTCCACTTTGGGATTCAGCCACAGGGATGCATGCTTCGCTGTCCAAACATTCCTTACAGAATGTAAACGAATGCCCTGCTAAAGTCTTTTTTTATTACTTTTATTAATTATTACTCATTCAACAGCACCTTCCTGATTTTATATTAGCCGATAATTCAACCCTATCAAACACTATTCCGATAGACATTAGGAAATTTATGCTCTATATTATTTTGGAATAATGCACCCATTTCTTGGCCAATCCCCCATCGTGCGTAGGAGCCACACGTGCCACAGGCTACAACAACATCAACAGCCGCTGTTTTAAATATTACCTCCAAATAGTTGCTCGTCTTACTGACTCGTCCTTCCCATAACAATATTGTCAAACGTTTTGTCATTCTGAGAGTGTAGTTTGGATAGCTTTCATTTCCATGATGAGAGAGGCTTGATTTATTCGAATTTTATCGTGAGCAGCTGACAAGACCTCAGCATTTGTTTGGGGTAAAGCGGAATGGGTGGTAAGGACCTGCATTTTCTTAAGCAACAGCAGGTTTAGCAAACAGCAAGAATACTGGTATGGTGCACCAATGCGATACTGTGGGCCAGAAAACCTTATCAACGCATAATAGCTAATGCTATCCACGTCACTGTTTCGTCAACGGGGCGTTTTGTAGACAGCACACGGGATCGGCGTCTCTCCTGTGTGCATTCTTTGTGTCCTGTCCTGAAAACGCACCGTTATAACCATGTTTTGTCTCCCAGAGCTTATTGGCGTCCGGCAGCGAGTCCACCAGCAACTCGGCTGCGCGAGAGCACTCTCACTTGCACAGGAGCCTTTCTACTGAAGGTCAAAATCCAATCCACGAAAACGGGCGAAAGTGGCAAAGCAGGCCGTTCGCTTTAATGGGAATGCGAGAAAATGCTTACAAGAATGCAAGAGACGACAATCAACCGGCGTCGTGGTCGCGTGAGGTTGATTTGTTTGTTCAGAACCACTAGTTAATGAGCGCAACCTACAAATATTCTCACAATACGAGGGCGAATCAGAAATCATTTGCCTCTATTTAATTGCGATAGCAATTGTGTGGACACTCCAGACGCATATCGGCCGTCGTCGTGAGGTTCCGTATGAGTGAAAGCGTGTGAGGTTGAGCCGCCGAACGTAAAGCCCCTTAAACTTCGTAAAGTAGTGCCACGCTTTGAAGAATCCCGCCTCCTCGTCGCGCGCTCTGGTCGAGGCCGACGCCGCGTCGCTATTGGCGTAATCACGTGGGCCCTCACGCCGTGTATCAGCACCATTTTTGCTCGAGAAGCGTCTACGGAGTGGCGACTAGCGCATGTTAGCGTCACTGCAAACAAGAAGGAGTGAAGGCGAGGAGGAGAGTGTCGCTACTTTACGAAGTTTAAGGGTTTTAGATGATGATTGTGATCTAAGGAAAAGAAGGACGCTTTGTTGTAGCCGAACGCGGTTGAATCTCGCGTGCACGAGCGAGGAACGCCGCCAGAATGCGTGCCCTCTCTTTCAGCACTCGAGGCAGGAGAGGAGACGAGGGAAGGGGGCGTTCTTTTCCTGCAGCTGATACGTTAGCTGGTTGTCCTCCTCTCCCGCCGATCCGTACAGAGGCGAGACAACCACGGCGTCTGCTACGGCTTTCGCCACGCGAATCGCGGACGCCGTAGGGACGCGTTGTTGGCACTCGTTTTTCATGAAAGCGATCTGCGGCGTGGCTGAAGTGAGCGCATGCGCCGGCATCATTAAAGCGATCTGCGATGTTTGCAGAGTGCGCGTAGTAGCTGCGCCATGCTTTTGACGTTTCGTTGGCGCTGAAGCGAGACATGCATGAATGTCACTTCGCTTGCTGCTGCCTCGATTCCTCGCTCCACGATTTTCACGGCGAGTTTCCGAGATCATCGAGCGAGATGTCTTCATGCGTACCTGTACGCGCATCGCGCCGTGCTGGGTAAATAGTTAAAGTACGTTGACGGGCTAGTTGGTTTCAATACGCGATAGAATGTGTAAGCGCGACTGAACAAGGATGTAGAAAGAACGAGACACAGAAATACAGCGCTCACTCTTTGTGACTGTTTCTTTCTACGTCCCCGTTTAGTCACGCTTACGCATTCTCTGATTGTTAATTTAGTTAGTAAGCGAACGTTTACAAGTTTATACGGCCTATAAAACTACTATCCTTACTTATCTACTAATTTGCTATCGCAATCAGTGCTTCGCATTTCGGGCGGAACTGTGACTTCTGTTTATTAGCCAAAATAAGCTACGTGCACGTAATTACAAATCCAAGTATTATTCCACCTATTTTACAACATTTTTGCCGTATAGTCCCCACACCAGTTAAGACATATGTCCCATAGTAGCATTAAACTCGAGATGCCCCTGTGGTAGAATTCGAGACGCAATGGACCTCCCTGAGTGCTCATTGTCATCTAAGTTTTTACGGCTTTTCACGCACTCACAGCACCACCACCACACACTTCTCAAAGTGAGATACCTTTTGCCCAGCGTGGGCTTCACTTCCCTGCAGATTTCGATGGGCGTACGCCCCTTGTTCGATAGAACGAGAATCACTTCGTTGCTCGTACGCTGTGGATTTGTCAAGCACAGGCTTCAACAACTGACAGCAGCTCTGCGCCTCGGAGCTACCAGCAGATAAGGCCGGGATGGTCCAAGAAAGCTCCACCGCTGGGAATGAATATTGTTACGGTGAGTTACGAAGAAATGGTTTTATTTACAGGAGATGGACGATGGTCGTACCGTGATCGCAGCACAGCCCGGCCTCTCAAACTCCTCGTTCTCTTCGTCTTCCCTTGCTTCTCTTCTTGTCCGTGCGTTTCGTATCTGTTACATTTCCCCGCAAGCAGACGAAGCCCGTGGGGCGAGTCAGCATGGACAAGAAGGGTAGAAAGGCTTCAGGCGAGCAATATGGGTCAGCTGAGTTCTGCTTGATCGCCGACCATTGCACAGTAGGTGAGCTATGACGTAAGTGAGTTCGCTCAGGCGGTCCACAACTAGAAATGGGCCTGAATATTGTGACAAGAACTTTTGGCACAATCCACGCTTGCGTTGAGGTGTCCAAGGGAGGACGAAGTCACCTTTTTGCAGCGATACTTGTACGTGACGGTCGTCGTATCGCTCTTTCGAACGACTTTGCGAGACCAGAGTACGAAGACGAGATATTCGACGCGCTTCTTCGGCGAGACACGAAATCTTCGATACAGGATCATCACTGTGCAGAACAAAGGGTAAGAAAGTGTCCAGAGGGCTTCGCGGTAACCTTGCATACAGGAGATAAAATGGGCTATAGTTCGTGGTTTCGTGCTTCGCCGTGTTGTAGGCATAAGTGATGAAGGGCAGCACGTCGTTCCAGTTCTTATGTTGGGAGGGGACGTACATGGCAAGCATGTTAGTCAGCGTTCTGTTTGTCCTTTCAACGAGGCCATTGGTCTGTGGATGATACGGCGTGGAGTGACGGAACTGTGAAGTGCACAAACGAATTAACTCCTCAATGGCATCAGCCGTGAACTGGGGACCACGGTTGCTGATGATGACAAGTGGTGACCATGACGAAGGACCACGGAACGGAGCAGGAAGACCGCCACGCAAGCAGCGGTGGAAGACGATATGGCTGCAGTTCCTGCATACCGTGTAAGAAGGTCTACGCAGACAATTATCCAGCGGTTCTTGTTGTTAGATAACGGGAATAGACCCAAAAGGTCACTGCCTACTTGCTCGAACGGCGTACTGGGCGGTGTCAATGGCCGAAGGGGACCCGGGGCTGCAGTGGTCGGTCGCTTGTGACGTTGGCACGTGTCACAACTAGCGACATAGCGCTTGGTTGTTTCGTACATCTTGGGCCAGTAAAATTGCTCTTGCGTGTGGTGCAGCGTTCGTACTAAGCCGAAATGGCCGGATGTCACATCGTCATGCATGGTGCGTAGAACGTCGGAGCGAAGACTCTCGGGGACAACAAGCAGAAAACGCGCTCCATGCCCGGAGTAATTAGTTTTCTACAGTAATTTATCACGGGCAGTAAAGCGGCCGCTGCCTTTAGAAGTACGGGCGGCTACAAAAAGCGGATCAAGGGTAACATCATCACGTTGTTCTCGCTGAAAGTCTGCCGCATCAGGGAACGTAGGAGTAACAGCAGCGAGACAGTCGTCAAAATTCTCAGCATCGCAGTCGGTAGTCGCAAGAAGAATCCGAGAGGGGCAGTCTGCGTCAGCGTGACGACGGCCACTCTTGTACGATACCACAAAGTCCTATTCCTGGAGGCGCAGCGCCCAGCGTGTGAGGCGACCAGAGGGATCACGTAAACCGACCAGCCAGCATAAACAATGATGGTCGGTGATAATCTTGACTGGTCTACCGTAAAGATAACATCGAAACTATTGTACGGCGAAAACGGCTGCCAGGCATTCCTGTTCCGTAACCGCATAATTGCGTTAAGATTGGCTCAGACAACGGCTGGCATATGCGACAACATGTTCTGCGTCATGGTGACGTTGTACAAGCACCGCTCCTATCCCGATTCCACTCGCATCAGTGTGAACTTCAGTCGGGCAAGATGGATCAAAGTGACGCAAGAGGGGTGCTGACGTTAGTACAAGCTTTAGTTCAGAGAATGATGCGTCACACTCTGGTGTCCACTTGAAGGATGCATTTTGTCGCAAAATATTTGTCAACGGGTAAACGATGTCGGCAAACCGGGGAACAAAATGACGAAAATACGAACATAGGCCAATGAATGAGCGGAGTTCTCGTGCTGACTGCGGTGGCTTGAAGGAGCTCACTGCTTCAATCTTACGAGGATCGGGTCTGACGCCATCCTTGTCGACTAAGTGTCCCAGGACCAGTGTTTGACGTTCGCCGAACCGATACTTTTTTTTAGTTTAGGACCAGTCCAGCTTTCTCAATGCAGTCGAGAACGAGGCTGAGGCGTTCGTTATGTTCTTCAAACGTGCGGCCAAAGATTACAACATCATCTAGGTAACACATGCAAATCTCCCACTGTAGACCACGTAGTACTGTGTCAATGAATCTTTCAAAGGTGGCAGGAGCATTGCAAAAGCCAAAAGGCATGACATTAAATTCGAATAGGCCATCTGGATTCACGAAAACGGTCTTTTCCTTGTCGGCAGGGTCCATAGGTATTTGTCAATACCCCGATCGCAAATCAGGTGTTCAGAAGTAAGAATCAGCGTGTAAGCAATCAATGACGTCATCGATTCGCGGTAGTGGATAGACATCCTTCTTCGTCACTGCGTTTAGATGTCTGTAATCCACGCAGAATCTCCAGGAGCCATCTCTTTTTCGGACCAGGATTACTGGGGCCGCCCATGGACTAGATGACTCTTGAACGACACCTTTGTTCATCATCTCCTTGACTTGCTCGACAATAACTTTGCGCTCGGACGATGACACTCGGAAAGGCTTCTGGCGGATGGGGTGTGGTGAGCCGGTATCTATTCTGTGACGAGCACGGGACGACGGGAAATGAAGGGGTGCATCTACATGCATGAAGTCGAATGCGGCCTTATGCCTGGCAAGGACTTGTACCAGTGCTTGCCGTTCCGATGGACCAAGAGCCTTGCTGATCATGCCAAGCATTAGCTCTTCAGAATGGCGACTATCGCAAGGAAAGCAAGCTGTAGAGACGTCCGTAGTTAGTGCCGCTATTGAGCTACATTCGGCTTCATCGAAGAGAGCGATTTTCATGCCGCGAGGAAGGACAACCGGCGTGGCGGAACAGTTCAGCGACCACAATGTGGCGACTCATTTCGTCATGCACACGACAGAGCAGGGCACAAGTATATTTTTTAGCACAGTTTATGCGGAAAGGCCTAACTACAATGTCAACACAATCAGCATCAACAGTAGTTGTAGAAACACGAACGGGCGTCAGGCACCACGATGGTGCAGTCACTTCATCCAGAACACTCAGTGTGTCTGTGTCCCCGTCTTCCCCACCCAAGCTTTGTTCGGAATGTGCTGATATAAATAACTTGTTCAATGGGATTTCGCCACAACCACAGTCCACGGAAGCGCCGCACTGTTCAAAAAAATCAATACCAAGAATAACGTCGTGCGAACAACGAGAAAGAACAAGGATTCCCGACTCAAACACTTTCCCAGCCAACAAAACACTCACAGCACAAACACCTAGGTGATTAAGCCACTCGCCGCCTACTACACGAAAGCTAATACCGTCGTTCCAAGAAAACATAACTTTGTAGCCTAGCCGGTTTTTGAATGCGAGGCTCATCACAGACACAGTTGCCCCAGTATCAACTAACGCCACGGTCGGTATTCCGTCAATCGAGACATTCACTTGCAAAGACCGTCCGGCGACCACATCCCCACTGGCCGCGGATGATAGTTTCCCGGCAGTGGTCAGGAAGAACGGCACCGAGGGGACGGAGAGTGACGGGGACGGTTATTTGGTGGCGTCAAACTCCACTCAGATGCTGGCGAATCGCTGCCCCTGGTCCCGTGTGAGAAGGGGTCCATTGGGAGCAAATCGGTCGTCCGCAAGTCATATGAAGTACGGGTTCTGGGTGGCGAGAACATCGGTGGTGTCCTACGTGATTGACGACCTTGGCGACAATACCGAGCTATATGGCCTGTGGAACCGCAGTTGTAGCACATGGGAGGGTCGCAGTTCACAGCGTCTTCCTCGAAACGTATGGTAGGCGGCTGCGGTCGGCGAGAAAGTTCGTTGTCATGTGGATAACATGTCTCTGCTGCTTGCTGAAATCCGTTACATCGTGCATAAGTCGCGTCGTGGTAGTAGGGTCGGTGCTGTTCTTGTCGCGGCCTGACAGAACTCACAGGGCCTCGGGGTGAAAACGCGGCTGCTCTCGTTGTGGCCGAGCGTCATAGGTAGGGCCTCTGTCGTAGAGACCTGGCTGCTGTCGGGGCGCGAGATCATAATCATCAGTGCCTCTCGCCGCAAGATACGGGGAGAAGGATGCCACGTTTGGCTGGAAATCTGGTGATAGGCGGAAGCTATGAGTGCTTGGATGTGTCACTTGCGAGTGCAGGCTTAGCTCTTCCCGAACTATTTGTCGGCTGGTTGGTGTCCACGCTTGCAACTGCCGTCACGTTGGCTAGCCTGCCAAACTTCGGCGTGGTGCGCCTTGTCTTCAGTTGCTCGAATGTACGACAGTGTCGAATGATGTCAGCGACGGAAGCCAGGTCGTCTTTTGCGATGAGGAAGTTATAAATGTCCTCGCCAATTCCTTTTAGGATGTGCCCGACTTTGTCTTCCTCTGACATTCCGGAGTCCACCATCCTACACAGTTTTATTACTGCCTCCATGTAGGTCGTGCAGGTTTCGCCTGGCACTTGCGCACGTTGCACTAGCGTCTGTTCTGCCCTTTTCTTTTTCGTCGCGGAGTCGCCGAATCGTTTTTTGATTTCCGAAACAAACCTTCCCCATGTTGTGAACGTTTCCTCGTGATTGTCGAACCACAATCCACAACCAGTATCCGTTAGAAAGACCACGACGTTCGAAAGCTGAGAAGCGCTGTTCCACTTGTTAGCGGCACTCACCCGGTTATAATGGATGAGCCATTCCTCAACGTCTTCGTCCGATCTTCGAGGGAAGGGACGCGCATCTGTCAGTTGCAGAACGGAACTGGTCGGCACAGCAGTTTGAATGGGCCGTTGTTCGTCTGCGTCGTGAGAGAAATTCAACTCCCGTGGATTCGGTGGGAGTCCATCAAGGCGACGGCTCCGTCGAAGAACTTGTGATTCAGTCTCCGTCTTCATGTGTCGATTACCCAGCACCTCCCATGGTGTTACGGTGAGTTACGAAGAAATTGTTTTATTTACAGGAGATGGACGATAGTCGTAGCGTGATCGCAGCGCAGCCCGGCCTCTCAAACTCATCGTTCTCTTCGTCTTCCCTTTCTTCTCTTCTTGTCCGTGCCTTTCGTATCTGTTACAATATGTTGACTTCGCATTTACAAGCGTTATTTGGCTAAAACAAAATAACGACAAGCACTTTCTCATGCGCCCTTGTACTTACAGGCTATTTCCATAAACAATTACTTTAATCAATAGCCTGCCATCGCTTACCGTCACTGTTCCTTCAGTGCCCATACCATTCGCGCCATTTATTTTTCTTCTTTCTTCATAAGTTCTTTCACTACTCCTTGGGTGCTATGCAGGATTCGCCGAGTTTGGCGAAACTCAGGATCTTCACGAGCTCTGGAGACACCCCAAGATGAAAGCACAAATGGCACCAAGACACAGTTTATCTTTCGACAAGCCTTCAGTTTCATTCGTTTATCTAGGTTCACTCTGGGTGGCTATCATTCCTTGGGCGTTGCCTTCTGGGCGGTCGACAAACTGGGGCTCACGTGATCATACCGTCGGTGCATGGTCGTACCTTCTTTCAGTTGTTTGTCGTTCCGCAGAGTGCATTGCATGCAGAAGCAAGTTATAAAACAAATGCATTTAGTACAATATTATAAGTTACTTAATGTGGTTTAGAAGCACGTTAAAGCTTACAAGATGCACCATTGTAATTAATTATTTAATTATACCACAACAGAATGCTGTGGTGGCGTCATCACATCAATTCACCGGGTGAGCATGGCGGCTAAGCATCGGAGAGGCCCAGTGTAAACAAACTCGCACAACAGGCTTGCATTGCACGACGTAGTGAACACGCTCGAGGGTGGCCGCTACTTCTTGGATAGTTCTGTTCCTCCGTGTGCAATAAACATGCTTAAGACTGCCAACAGCTTCGGCGATTTCACAGATGGCAACGCACTCCTAGTGTTTGCGGCGTAATGCTGAAGAAACAGCTTGTCCGGTGCTGTTTCTGTGAGTGCGCCGAGTTCCTTCCCTCTGCGTGAATGCGAGCGTCACGAATATTACATAGTGTGTGCAAAAGGAAGACAGCCGATGTACCTACGATGCGACCAGGAGGTGCCACCGACAATGGATCTCGCAACCAACACACTGAAGGAGACATCGACAAAATGCAGATAAGTATGTTTCAACTGTTTCATATTTAGCCTAATAATAGCGCATGGATTAAGTTGCTTTTGTATAACGTCCAGCAGTTTAAAATGGTATTGAGAACCAATGAGTGTTCGTGCTTTTACATGCACGTCTTCCCAGGAAAATTTAAAATTGATCGCGTTTGCCCGAACTTGGAAGCCATGCCATGCCACATTCACGTCATCAATCAGGTAATTCAAAATTCTGCATCGCACGAGAAACTTTTTACGTGGCTTCATTTATTGCAAAAGGGCATTTGGATTGATTAGACACACCTACAGTCATAAACGTTGTACACCATAGAGCACAAGAAGCACAATAGCCCGGGAAATATCGAGACTATGCAGCTGTATTAATTCCCAACTAGCAAAGCAGAATAGCAATAAAAAAATGGGTCAGGCAAGGAGACAAAATCACCCAGCTGCTATTCACCACACGGTTAGAAGTATTCGAACCATTACACTTAGGCGGACCTAGAGTGAGCATAGGAAGGTTGAATAATATGGAAAAGATAAAGGCAATCTTCACTAACTTGGTGAGATACAGAAATTCTTGAGTGATATTCAGCCCGCATAGTCTATAGGACAGTATCTTTATGCAGGTGACATATCAGTAGCATGTACTGATATATTGCAGGAAACTTATACAAAAATTTGATGGGTTGAACAGCACATGGAAGGCATTATCGAATCGTGATCGCCACGTCACCGATATCCTTGAAACAAGTTTAGAATCATTGCATTCTACCCGTTAGGAAATATGGGACATAAACCTGGAAGTTAACAAAGAAACTTCAGAAGTCGAGGTCTGGGCAGAAAGCGAAGTAACAAAAATTGTTGGAGATAACATTAAGGCAGGAAGACAGTGGCGCAGTAAACCATGGCAACTGATATGCTAGTTGAGATTATGGAAAAAAATGGAGTCGGTGTGCAGGCCATGCACGTCTTCAATCACTTGTTGTCAATTCATAACAGGTGATTACATAAGCATGACAGAATGGATGTCAAGGAGAGAGAACTGCTGCCTATATGGTAGAAAATTGCTTAATGGGACAAAAATAGGATATTTGTTGGCATCAGATACAATCAGCTCGCATAAGACGGGATTGTAGGGAGAGGCATCTGTTTTGCAGTCAACAAAAATAGGTGTGTGTTGTTGACAGTAGAGACTCGTAAAGGTGCGGGGACACCTCAGCCGCTGCCACACTAATCAACATGACAATTGACTCTTAAAAAGACAACCCCAGTTATGAAGAATAAAGCAACGTTGTCCCGACACATTGTTTTATTATACATACTACACTAAAGGCTTTCACAGTTTAGGGCGTATAGAACCAATAGTGCAACCAGCATTTTCTTTGTAAATGATGGCTTATATGTGGTTGATTATTTCCAAAACTCCACTTTTTTTGCAGCAAAACTTTCTGCTGCTGGAGGCACTCAACCGCCTGGTGACAGTAGGCGAGCTCCAGGCACGTGCTCATGAGAGTGTGGTAGAGGTCCAGAGGGCTGCTCTGTTACAGCAGTATTGGTGCCCTTACTGCTCTCTAGTTGAACCCCCAGAATACACCTTATAAAGGATCTTTCAGTTTATTATTTTGTTTACTATTCAAGAGCATGAATAAAATTTTTGCAGTAAACATTGTGCAGTGCATATTAGGACACTTGTTACCCGCACTTGGTGTCGCTTCAAAATGGGCAAAAACGTAAGACAACCTGTCCCACTCTTGGACTATGAAAATGAAAAATACACTAATGCAGTACACACGTCATTGTGCTGTCTGCTCTTTCGATGTTCAAGAATACAGTGTGTGTTAATTTAGCCACAAGATGACCGGTGTGTGTAATTCACAATGAAAAGACGGGAAACACAACATGAACTTAATAATGCTGTCACCAATATGCTGTTCATATGAATGCAAGACTCCCTGATTCAAACCTGCCATTATATGCATGTTCGATACCACATATTTTTAACAATGTCATATGTTTTCATGTACTAATTTTCACACAGCTTAAGCCCTTGCATAGCTCACTTATGATGTATGTTTTATAGGCCAAATAATTGTAGACTTCGTCCTTTTGTGTTGTACGAAAAGCGGGATCCTCCACAGTCACATACAACTTAAGAAGACAGGAGAGTCCCCACCTAGATGACCAAAGCGCAGCAGCTGATTGCCTCCACGTCTACAGAAATAGTCCCTCTCCAACGAGCGGGTATAGTGCATCCGGCATCACAACGTCAGTCTAGAGTGCGTGCCCATTGGTTCAGGCTTGTGTCCACCTGCAGTTGAAATGAACATTCCGCGGCCTCCTAAAGTTGTATCCGACTACAGAATCACGTAATGCCTTGCACCACTTGCCTAAACTTTAGCAGCTTGATAGCACACAATGATCAGGAAAAGAAATCTATAAAGGCACCCAAGCAAAGCTGGCTGGCCACACTTCCATTATGAGGGGCTGTAAAAAGGTCTGGCCAAATATTCCCATGACTTCCAGGAAAAAGAGGTGGTGTTTGGCACTTCTTTGGAATCAAAAACAGATTACAGAGAAAGTTCTGCACCACGTCAAAACAAACTTAACTTGGTTATCTGCACAGCATGAAATGGAAGCTTGTGCTTCACATAGGAAACAAACTGCTCTGTCTAGTACAATTGTTGAGTCCGGTGTGGCACCTATTATGTCTGCAGTGTCAATACAAACGTTACATTTTCAAAGGTATTACATGAGCAGGTGGATTTGAAACCGAAACTTTGTTTCCAAACATTCAGACTTTTATAATTGTGTGGCAAGGCACTGGCATGTTGTCGAATTACTCACACTATCTCGGTCCTGCACCAAAGAAGCCCAGTGCTCAATTTGAAGTAGGATCGCGCAACAATTCGACGGCACACAAAGTAAAGTAACACACACAGCAGAGCATTCTGCTGTGTGTATTTCGATTCTTTGTGTCCTGTCAAATTGTTGTGCAATTCAACTTGAAGCTTCAAAAGCAATACACTCAGTCTTCAACCTCACCAATGCTCTACTTATTAGGCCACAATGGCGCACATCATTGAAATGTCCCAACACAAATTAGCTCTCCAAAAAGCACAAGCGCTAAATTTTGCAGCATAGGTGAATGCACCTGCCATATCCTTTACCACTAAAGTCGCAGGAATCAAAGCGGCAAGCATTAACTAGCCGTACTGCTGCCGTTACCGTCACCATCATGACACCAAGGGAACGAGTGCCACGTTTCAGTAAAGGAAGTGCCGGAGAAAAAGGCGTGACAGCGAGGCTTACAATAAAATTGCAGAGACATGACATTTCAATGCTAGAATATGCTGCAGGTCACTCATCCTACTTTGGCATTGCGGCAAGCTTTTACACAATTGAGCATATCACGTTTTGTGTAATTATTGTTCTAAAGCTATACAAAAGGTCTACTCACTCTGCAATTTTTATTTTTATCATGGTGAGTTAAAGACCCACTTTTCATAGGCATATACACCAGATTTCTCCCGATATGTAATTTTGCTTTGGTGGTTCGTGACATCTTCAGGCACACCGAGTTCGGAGAGCATTGGATTTCTATTATTTTACTGTTAAGAATTAGAGCACCATAATGAGACAAAAATATATGATTTGTCCATCCACAATAACGCTGCCCCCCTCCCATAAAATACACGGAACCTCTGGCACATGCATCAACAGTGAACAGAGCAAACACCCTGAAATATTTTCTTCGTGCAAGCCCGCTCACTAAGGTTCTCAATGCATTTTCATTTCGCCACAAATGCATAGCCACAACCAGCTTGGTGCAACATCCGCATCTCGCGCTGCAATGAATTGTGCAATGCCTCACTGTTTCATAGTGCGGCCGATAGACGACGCATGACCAAAATTCAGCATTATGCATGCTAAGTAACTTTACCACTGCAGAACCCTAAGTTCTTTATGAGATTAGCATTCATAGGGTACTTCACACAATTTGCGATATCCGTTTATCTATATATAGGTAATCAACCTGTTTCTCATCAAAGTGAGCCATTTGGAAGGCACTCTGACAGACAAGTAGAACAATCAGCCAAAAGTAAGCATCCAACGAGAAAGTCAGTATCATAGACAGCCGCATGTGAGATGCCGGTAACACAAAATTTAAGTCGACTACACAGAAGTGACAAATTTGGCAATGTGGCATGTCTAGATTTTGCTTCAATGCTAATCACAGTAACGCTGATATTGAAAGCGCATTAATTCCTACGTACGTTCCATCGACACACCCTACTACGTTCGTCATGTTCCCGCGAAGTAGGAGGCGTTCTTTTCTATAGGCCCGCTCTGCCGCAGTCTTCAGGAAAGCCAGCCACCGCTTACGCACTGCCGCATCGATAAGCGTGTCAGACATCTCTGACACAGTGGCTCACAGTAGTTTGATGACGTCCAATGTAACGCTCGGCGCTGACGCTTCCCTGAAAACTCCCAGTCCCGTATAGACGTAGGCGCAGAGGACTTGCTCTTCGACGGTGAGAGAATGAAGCCCGTCACGCTATCTGCACAGACGAGAGTCTTCGCCTAGCTCGTCACACAGCCAGTTGACTGATGTCTTCGACAGGCGAAAATGACGCTGAAACTCCACGCCGGTCATGTAATGAGCCGGTCCAGACGGTCATACTGACGCTTGCTGCGGCTGGATGCAATGATACAGGCTGCTGCTGCCGCCGCCATGTTCCCGAGTTGAACTCGGAGGTGCTTTCGCGATGTACGAGTTTAGCACTAGTTCACCTGTCAATCAAATCCAGAGGTCGCGCCCCTCACGAGGCATGTAACTCTTGTGCGCACACCCACCACGGTTGGGTCACGCCCAACTCATTTTTCGGCAACAGCGACGCGGTGCCGAGCTGAGAGGCATCGACAACCTTGACCGCGGACATAAAACACGCACAACGCACTATCATCGGTAATCCAAAAACAAGAAAGGGGCTGGCAGATGGAATGGCACACTGTGGTATAAACTTTCTTAAACAGGGTTGAAGTACCTCAGACAGGCTGGCCAACGTTTCGATAGGTGGACCTATCTTCGTCAAAGGCGGCCTCGTCATCCTCGGCGTGTTAGTTTTAAAGGGTTAGTGCAGTGACGTCACGTGCGGGTGTTGTCGCTGGCGGCTGGTTTTAAAGAGAGAGATTACAAGAGGGAACAGGCGCTGTCGTCCGACGTCTGTGAGCCTCATTCTCAAGACGAAGGGACAAGAGCGTGAGAGTGGGCACGCGGGGAGGAAAGAAAAGAAACAGAAGCAGAAAAAAGGGAAAAAAGGGAAAAAAAGCAGGGGGGAGCCAGGGCCGTACCAAGACACAACAAAGGGGGGGGGTGAAAGAAAAAGAAAGAGAAAAATGAAATCTTTAAGAAATACGGGGGCTTGGGAGCGTGTTGGGGATGCGAAAGGTTAGGAGGTATTCAGGGAAGTCGTTGGCGGCATGTTTTTGAGGCATTAGAACGGCCGGTCAAGCAATAGGTCGAGTAATTTTGAAATAGTTAAGGTGGCGACGAGGAGTCTGCGCTGCAATGTGTGGGGTGACTGAAAGGCAGCGGCATGGTCTTTCAAGGGGCGCTGCCCCACGCGCTTAACGTAGGTGTCGTTACGGCGGCATCCAGAAGGCGATGGCTTGAGGCGCCGAAAAAGGCATATTGACTTCGGAATCTGTTGTCGAGGGGGTTTCAAAAAAAAAGACTAAAAAAAGGGTGGCAGGGGGAAGGGGGGGGGCGAAATCGGTATAGCAAACAGGAGGGTGACGCGTGCAGAAGCGGGCGCGGGCAGGTGTACATGGAAGAAGGGGATCGTACACTTGGTATAGACGTAAAATCCTGAATGAGTACATTAAATTGAGTAGTAGGCAGGAATTTTTTTTCCCTCTCTCCCTTCTCCCTCCTTCCCCCTTTTTTCCCTCCGAAATGAAAGAGTAGTGAGGTTAAGAATTAAAGTTGGCTGGTGGCCTAATGTGTTTTGTGTATTGGTTGATGATGTGAGAGTTTCAGATTTAAGTTACAGCTTTTAAAGATTCTAAGTTGCCGCGTGCCAAATTAATTCCTGTCGGGTGTAGGCAATTAAACTTGCGTATGAGGTATGATTCCGTGTACTTCCTTTCGCGAGGGGAACGGAAATTTGTTTGTAGTATATAGAGCCTTGCTTTGTCAAACATATGACCATGTTCATTAAAGTGGCTGGCTACTGCTTTGGGTAAATTGTGTTTTGTGTCCGCGCGGTGACCATTGAGTCTTGTATTGATTTGTTGTCCGGTCTCACCTATGTATTGTTTGCTACAAGCGGCGCATTCTAGACAGTAGACTACATTGCTTGATGTGCAGGTGAAAGCCGAAGTTACCTTGTGTGTGGAATTCGACGCTGTACTTTTTACTGTAGTAGTGGATTGAATGTGTTTGCATGTAGAGCACCTGGGGCGACCACAGGGATTGGTTCCCAACTTCTTCTTTTTCTGTAGTTTGGCGTGCACAAGAACATCTTTAAAATTAGTGTTGCGTCTGTAGCTACTCTGGAGGTCGGGAAAAATCTTCTTAAGTTTCTGGTTGCTGGTGAGAATCGGGTAGTATTTACTTAGGATGTTATTCACGTTTGGGAGTGCGTTTGAGAATTTAGTAGTAAGAAGAGGCGTTGTTGTTCTTGTGATCTTCGGGCGGGCTTGAGACCTCGGCTCGATCAAGTTTGGTTGCAGCGATGTAAGCTGTTTGAAGGTCACTGTTTGGGTGGTTCCTGTTGATAGCGTTTCTTTAAGGTGATCGAGTCTATCTATGTAGTCTTGGTTTTCAACGCAAATGCGACGTAGTCGTGTGGCTTGGCCTTTAAAGATGCCTTGTTTGCAATGTCTGGGATGGTGGCTGGTATATTCTAGGTACTGTTGTTTGTCGAAAGGTTTCCTATACAGCGTTGTCTTTAGTTCACCATTGTCAATGTATATTGTTGTGTCCAGAAAGTTTATACGCTCAGTTGAGGATTCTGATGTGAATTTTATTGTTGGGTGAACAGAATTTAGAAAGGATACATATTTATCTAGACTGTCTTGGCCATGTCCCCAGATATGAGTATGTCGTCTATGTATCGTAGGTATGTGTGGGGCTTGGTAGTGCAGCGCGATAGGAAATCTGTTCTAGAATCCCCATAAATATGTTCGCGTAGGTTGGTGCAAAAGGCGTACCCATGCTTGTACCATGTATCTGTAGGTAGTAACTCTCTTCAAATTCGAAGTAGTTATGCGTGAGAACTAATTCAAGGAGAGACAGGTAAACTTCAGTAGAGTATTGTGCACTGTGTTTAGACAGCGTTTGTTTTATCGAAGATAAACCATCAGGGATTGGAATGTTGGTGTACAGCGCCGTGACGTCTAGTGTTGCGAGAATTGTGTTGTGGGGTAGTGTGCCTTTAGTATTAATGTCTTCTATAATTCTCAGCAGGTGGGGCGTATCTTGTACAAATGACGGAAGTGTTTTCGCAAGTTACCAAGGTAGTGGTTAAGGAATGTGAGATGCTCTCTGTCGGGGTGTTGTTGTTTGATACTATCGGACGGCCTGGGATAATAGCAGTGTATAGTTCAGCGGATGGAATTTTATGAATTTCGGAAGGAGGTAAAAACGTCCGGCAGTTTTGTTGCTTGGTTTAAGAAATTGTATTCTGATGGTGTTATCAATTCATCAGCCAAAAGTGATTTCAGCCTGTTGGTAATTGTCACTGTATAGGACAATGTCGGATCGTTATCTAGTTTGCGGTCTAGTTTGCGGTAATGTTATGGGTTGTTTAGTTGTCTGTAAGCCTCGTGCTTGTATATTTCTATTGGCCAAATAACTATACTTCCACCCTTATCTGCTTCCTTAATAACAATGTCATTCCGGCAGCTCAGATTTGAAATGATATGACTCTCCGACGCAGTTATGTTTTTAGGTCGCTTAGATGTCTTGGATTGGCTTATAATTTCTTTAGTGATAGTTTTAAGGTATATGTCAAGTTCTATGACTTGTTCTGGTTCGGGAGTCCAAGTGGATTGGGCTCTAAGTGGTGTCGTCCCGGTGTCTGGTGTGTCTGCAAAAAAGTGTCGGATACGCATTCGTCGGGAGAATTCTGAGAGGTCCTTGTGAAGCTCGAATTCATTTATTGTGTTGTTCGTGGGGCAAAAGTTTAAGCCCTTGCTGAGTACGGCTATTTCTTTTTGACTTAATGTTTTAGAAATGTCTATAACATTGGAGCGGTTTAGTTCTGTGGAAATTTCCTTACTGTCTGGTCCTTCTAAGCTCGAGGTCCCTCTTGTCTGGGTGTGGTGGCTGTTTGGCTGGAAGGTTGTTTTTTGATTAAAATTTGCTTTTTTCCTTTGTTTTTGAACCAATTTTCTAGATTGTTTTTCGCCGTAATGTTCTAAATCTCTCTTCTCATCTGGTGTCAGGGTTATGTTCCTAAGTCTGTGGTTAAAAGTTTCGATTTGCTCTTCACAGTGTTCTTTGAGGATATTCAAAAGTGAAAGTGAGGCATTATGTAATGTTGTTTGCCAGTTTGCGCGATGGTGTGGTGGGAGTGTTCCTAGAGCTGGTACAGTCTTGAGTGTTAGGCCTTTAGGAATTATATTTTTCTCGGTGCAGCTTGTGTAGGTTTTCAGGTGGGAGGTTTAGCTCACATGTTTTTTGGTAAGTTTTCTAGCCTGTAGGAATTCGGTGCTTCGTGGCATTGAGGAATTATTGATTTGCGATGTCTGTCATTTACTTGTCTTCTTGCGGGCAGATTTGCGTGGGGTGTTTTTTCCGTTCGGCCGGTTTATTATCGTATGCCTGGCTTAATTCGATCTCGGTCTCCGTTTGAGTTTGTGTGTGTGCAGGCAGGCGTGTGGGGGTCTGTGTGTAGACTTCGGTGGTGGGTTTTCTGTTGTCTGTTGCCATTGTGTCTGTTTGCATGGTGGTTGATATCATTTTTGGTGGTGTGTGTGCCTTCTGGTTCTTTTCACATTCCACTGTCTGTGTTCCAACTGTTCTTGTGTTGACTGTTTCACTTGTGCGGTGGCTTGCTTCACATTCCACTGTCTGTATTCCCTGTGTCCTCAAAGTGACTGTCACAGTTGTGTTGTTCGCGGTTGCACGTTCCGCAGAGTTGGTGGAGGTGGTATTTGAGGTGGAGTTTAAAAGAGTTTTTCTGTACTTGTCCTTAATAAAGGACTTGATGTGTTGGGAAACTAGCTCTATTCCACTGCGGTTCAAGTGGAAGCCATCCCAAGCTAGGTGTTCGTGTGGTGCTTCGTGTATTTCCGCGTGGTGCATGGTGTCAACATTCTTATGGACGTTTTCTAAGTTGAAAATTAGTGAGTTTAGCTTGTTAATCTCCTCATTGTGTTTCATGAGTGCATTAGTTTGGTAGAATAGTGGGCGGTGTTTGTTTTGTAGGCGGGGAGCGACAGTCGTTATGGTTATGTGTGCGTTTGGGCGAGCGGCTTGAATGGTTCTTATTACGTCGCTCATGGACTCTATCGAGTCCGCGGCGCTTTGTGTTCTTAGGTTGTTTGTGCCTACATTGATAATAAAGTGTGTGGTGTCAATTGGCGCATCACATACTAGCGGTAGAATATCTGATGTTTGTGCCCCACTAAGGTGTTTTATGTATGGCGCGTGTGGGCCTGGTGGAAAATGTTCCTTCAGGTATCTGTACTGGCTGTCTCCAAGGATTGCTGCATGGGCAAAGGATAACAAGGGGCACTTACCCTGTTCCGTCATCGTCAGCTGTCATGGAAGTCCAAAAACAAGAAAGGGGCTGGCAGATGGAATGGCACACTGTGGTATAAACTTTTTTAAACAGGGTTGAAGTACCTCAGACAGGCTGGCCAACGTTTCGATAGGTGGACCTATCTTCGTCAAAGGCAGCCTCGTCATCCTCGGCGTGTTAGTTTTAAAGGGTTAGTGCAGTGACGTCACGTGCGGGTGTTGTCGCTGGCGGCTGGTTTTAAAGAGAGAGATTACAAGAGGGAACAGGTGCTGTCGTCCGACGTCTGTGAGCCTCATTCTCAAGACGAAGGGACAAGAGCGTGAGAGTGGGCACGCGGGGAGGAAAGAAAAGAAATAGAAGCAGAAAAAAGGGAAAAAAGGGAAAAAAAGCAGGGGGGAGCCAGGGCCGTACCAAGACACAACAAAGGGGGGGGGTGAAAGAAAAAGAAAGAGAAAAATGAAATCTTTAAGAAATACGGGGGCTTGGGAGCGTGTTGGGGATGCGAAAGGTTAGGAGGTATTCAGGGGAAGTCGTTGGCGGCATGTTTTTGAGGCATTAGAACGGCCCGTCAAGCAATAGGTCGAGTAATTTTGAAATAGTTAAGGTGGCGACGAGGAGTCTGCGCTGCAATGTGTGGGGTGACTGAAAGGCAGCGGCATGGTCTTTCAAGGGGCACTGCCCCACGCGCTTAACGTAGGTGTCGTTACGGCGGCATCCAGAAGGCGATACTCTGGCTTGAGGCGCCGAAAAAGGCATATTGACTTCGGAATGTGTCGTCGAGGGGGTTTAAAAAAAAAGACTAAAAAAAGGCAACATCGCAAATCAATAATTCCTCATCGCAATAATTCCAACATCGCAAATCAATAATTCCTCAATGCCACGAAGCACCGAATTCCTACAGGCTAGAAAACTTACCAAAAAACATGTGAGCTACACCTCCCATCTGAAAACCTACACAAGCTGCACCGAGAAAAATATAATTCCTAAAGGCCTAATACTCAAGGCTGTACCAGCTCTAGGAACACTCCCACCACACCATCGCGCAAACTGGCAAACAACATTACATAATGCCTCACTTTCACTTTTGAATATCCTCAAAGAACACTGCGAAGAGCAAATCGAAACTTTTAACCACAGCCTTAGGAACATAACCCTGACACCAGATGAGAAGAGAGAGTTAGAACATTACGGCGAAAAACAATCTAGAAAATTGGTTCAAAAACAAAGGAAAAAAGCAAATTTTAATCAAAAAACAACCTTCCAGCCAAACAGCCACCACACCCAGACAAGAGGGACCTCGAGCTTAGAAGGACCAGAGAGTAAGGAAATTTCCACAGAACTAAACCGCTCCAATGTTATAGACATTTCTAAAACAGTAAGTCAAAAAGAAATAGCCGTACTCAGCAAGGGCTTAAACTTTTGCCCCACGAACAACACAATAAATGAATTCGAGCTTCACAAGGACCTCTCAGAATTCTCCCGACGAATGCGTATCCGACACTTTTTTGCAGACACACCAGACACCGGGACGACACCACTTAGAGCCCAATCCACTTGGACTCCTGAACCAGAACAAGCCATAGAACTTGACATATACCTTAAAACTATCACTAAAGAAATTATAAGCCAATACAAGACATCTAAGCGACCTAAAAACATAACTGCGTCGGAGAGTCATATCATTTCAAATCTGAGCTGCCGGAATGACATTGTTATTAAGGAAGCAGATAAGGGTGGAAGTATAGTTATTTGGCCAATAGAAAAATACAAGCACGAGGCTTACAGACAACTAAACAACCCAGAACATTACCGCAAACTAGATAACGATCCGACATTGTCCTATACAGTGACAATTACCAACAGGCTGAAATCACTTTTGGCTGATGAATTGATAACACCATCAGAATACAAATTTCTTAAACCAAGCAACAAAACTGCCGGACGTTTTTACCTCCTTCCGAAAATTCATAAAATTCCATCCGCTGAACTATACACTGCTATTATCCCAGGCCGTCCGATAGTATCAAACAACAACACCCCGACAGAGAGCATCTCCACATTCCTTAACCACTACCTTGGTAACTTGCCGAAAACACTTCCGTCATTTGTACAAGATACGCCGCACCTGCTGAGAATTATAGAAGACATTAATACTAAAGGCACACTACCCCACAACACAATTCTCGCAACACTAGACGTCACGGCGCTGTACACCAACATTCCAATCCCTGATGGTTTATCTTCGATAAAACAAACGCTGTCTAAACACAGTGCACAACACTCTACTGAAGTTTACCTGTCTCTCCTTGAATTAGTTCTCACACATAACTACTTCGAATTTGAAGAGAGTTACTACCTACGCCTGTTCCCTCTTGTAATCTCTCTCTTTAAAACCAGCCGCCAGCGACAACACCCGCACGTGACGTCACTGCACTAACCCTTTAAAACTAACACGCCGAGGATGACGAGGCCGCCTTTGACGAAGATAGGTCCACCTATCGAAACGTTGGCCAGCCTGTCTGAGGTACTTCAACCCTCTTTAAAAAAGTTTATACCACAGTGTATCATCGGTAATGTAATGAGCAACACTATCAAAAACAAAGCGTGGACTGTCGCTGCCTTATGCATATATCTTTCGGGCTGAGATGGCCCCCAACACGGTTTCTGCCTGAATTGTGGTGACGTAGCGCAAAGTACATAATTATCGGTACGTCACTGTAGCTGCTTGCAAGGCGTCGGTGCGACGGGGTGGATGACGATGCTGAGGAGCGCGCATCGCAGCAATAGTTTGAGATGGCTGATCTGCCATCGGTGATGTATCGGAGCCACAGCGTCGCAAACACGATCAGCGTTCGAGAGTCGCTTGCTTTTCTAGACCCAGTGCAATGACATTTTTTCATCACAAGCCCTCCGCACTCAACATTTTCAACACTTTCCTCCATTCGAAGCCTCATTTCATAGCTGCACACAAGAGCCCTCACCTGCCAAAATGCGATTGCTGCGGTGTCGTTACGATACCCATCTCCGATCGCTGCTGGCTCCAGCAGAGGTAATCCGCAAAAACCTTGGACTCCACTACGCACTCAAATGCTGCGTACATGTGCACAGAGGCACCTTCGCTGCGCAGGCGATGACAAGCGATAAATTGTGTTCCTGGGAAGCACGCGCTTCTTCGCAATGCATCTCAGAGGCTTCGGGTACAAAGATAAAATGGGGCATTTTCACTGCACTGCGTCACTACGGGCCCTAAAATAACGCACCGCCATTTTACAGCCACAGCCATTGCTCCCGTATGTATGAGTAGTGTGTTGTGTTTAGTTTTTAAAACGGGGGCCTTAATGGCCTAGTGAAGCGCCTGCGATGAACAGCCGTACCACAGCGCTGCGTTTCCATTCCCCTAATAGAGAAAAAATGGGCATGTCTGACTTTATTGAGAATAACACTGTAGCGCCCCTAGGGGACTTCTCATCGTGTGAATTCCCTCGTGCGTGCGACCCTCTTCAATGTATCCGCTTCTAAGCTTTCGCCTTGCGGTCGCCACTCGCGGCAAGAAGTGCAAAATTTAATAATTTGCTCGATGATCGTTCGTCATCATAAATTTCTAGCATTCAAAACGTAAAACAGATACCTAAAGAAATAGAAATGTTTGTTATTTTATTTGTTTATTTTAACGTATTCGATTGAGCGAAAGTGTAGGTGCAAGAATGCGCCGCATGCACCCTGTTCGCATCCGACGGAGGATAGAAAGATAATGCCCGAAACAGGAGGCAGGCGCATGATGCACCCGAGAAAGGCGTGGCAAGCGGTTCATAGCAAGTGTGCAGATAGACAGCGGGAAAGTCACGGTAGTGCTAAGTTACGATAATCCGTTGATAAGAATACGCGGCGCTGGCGCGTTTCCTTGCGCAGCCTTCTGCGCTTGAAACGTGGAAGCAGCGTGCCGCGCAGGGTGCGCTCATGCTGTCATACGCGGCTTTTTGTCTACATTTCTGTTTTGCCTGTAGCTTTTGCGCGTTCCACGCTATCTCCCTTCATTGATTGCCGTCGAGAAAACTCGGGTAAAACTCGGGTGCACGAGAAACTCGGCGCATGCTGCATGCCACCCTTGTTATGTACTCGCCCATTGCAGATTATGATTCTTATTTTTTTCGTCCATTGGTTACTAGCTTGTGCATATTTCTATCTTCAATGGTAAAAACCTCATACAATACGGTTTTTTTTTTAGAAAGTACAGAAAATTTATAAAAAGGATACGACCACGAGACACCTGTCGTCTACACGTGTGAGCTCTAGCGCAAGGTGGAAATCCTGTTCCACTGCTTAAGTTACTCTGAAAGGAGTATTTAACGAAAAAATTTTTCAGTAACCTTTTATAAAAAACTTGGGGACAGTTTACATTAAACTTGCAGGCCGTTACAATTTGTGGCATACCAGTTCTTTGTTTGAAATTTAAGAAATAGCATGTAACTTGAGATATTCCTCCTCGAAATTGAAGGCAAAGTCGGGCTACATCGAGACTGAGTGTGACAGACTGCGGGAGCCGACACACAGCGCCACATGTTTGCCAGCCAAAGCGTGCCACAGCAGTAGCTGTCGCGACTAGCGCATACGTTCAGTTGCCAAATTCCCAGCGCTTGTCATCAGGCATCGTCTCGGTCTGATATGATGGCAGGACCACGTTTTCTGCACTCCCGCGCGCTCACCTTCGAAATTGCCAGAATTTACCGTTAAAATTCGATGATGGCAACGGTCTCGAATTAGGTACGGCTTTCAAGCTCTTTAAAACATCAGAGTGCATTTAAATATGACTGCCTTCAAATTCGGCATTTAAGCAACTGACCCTAAAGCACTGATAACAATGTGAACTATTAAATTTTTGTGAGTCTTCTGGAGCTCACTTTAATGGGGGAAAGTATGCCTGCCTCGCCTAGGAACACGTCTGTAAAAACGCCACGTTCGCTGCGCTTATAGCCTTTTTATTAGAAATCTGTTTTGTTTAAAAAAACTGCATATTGCGTTTCCTTTCAACCCTTTCTCTCACTCTCGAAACAGTGTTTCGCTTAACATCGGCCACATTATAATCATTATATCTGCATATCTTATATTATTATTATTATTATTATTTTTTTTATTATTATTATTATTATTATTATTATAAAGCCATGACGATTCTGTTAGTACAACTTCTACTTTATAACGTACGACACGAATGTCGAGTCAATGGTGTTCAGCGCTTTTCAAGGGAGGAAGAATGAGGAAAATGAGCTTCGTTTAAACCGGGGCACATTCCTCTAGCCTAATTCCCTTATTTCATTTACTATGTCATCGGTTCTTCCTTCCTTCCCGTCTCTCTTTCTTTCTTTGAGATGGGTAAAGTTTGCTGGGCTAACAAGGAAAGACGGGGGGGGGGGGAGGGGGCGCTGAGATGCCTCTACCTCCGCAGCCTACTTCACCGTCGTGATGCGGGCCAACTCACTCTTCCGCCAGTCATCCGCGTCTACAGCTGCGTTCACATTTCATTTTCTCATTTCGTAGCAAGATGTACCTAAAGCTGTACGCACAGTGGCGGCATCTTTAATCCTGACCTTGGCTTGGTTTCAGTCACCTCGACGCGGAGAGACAAGGCATGCCGGTGGAGCGGGCTTTCATCCCTGCGTACGTGTTGGCTGACCGCAACGGCGCAACCATCATCATCGCTGGCGGAAGCGTCGTCCCCACTGATCCGTGGCGTTTGCCGAACATGACTGTACAAGACGGTCACTCAGGCCGGTCCTAATGACGTCACGTGCCAGCTGTTTGCTTTGGTCAGAAAAGAGGGCGACTGGCCGCGGCCAGACGACGAAATCTGCTTTCGTTCTTTCTTTTTTCTGTCGTGTTGGCCGTGGCCCTCGCGCAGGAGATGTGACACCGCGGTTCTCTTCGCGTCGCTGTAGCGGAACGCCGCCTCTTTTGTTAAGGAGGAGACAATTTGCGCGCATTGTGGGGCCGACCGGCAGGACCACCTCATTTCAGTGCACGCGCGCTGCCGCAGCGCCTTCCCATTCCACGCTGGTTGAACTTGACGACCATTCCAAGAGCCCATTCTATGTCGCAGTCCTTCACTTTTTTTTCGATTGTTCTTCTCTTAGACGAGTCAACTGGAGAAGCCGGTTGTCGGCCACATGCGATGGTACTCGCTCTTTCTGACCACCGTTGACATTTGATCGCCGCATCTTCCATCAAAGTCAGTCGGCGTGTCCGCGGTGCAAGTAGACTAACACCCTAATCTCGCTTTGTAGTTTTCTTCTGTTTTTTTTGCGTTCTCTAGACACGCTCCTTTTTTGTCTCGTATTTGATATAATTAATGACTCTACGCCCGGGTCAGTGTTTTCATTTAAGGTTTCCTAAGGTTTCCTAAATTCTTCATTATGTACCGACCACTACTACTTCACTGGAGTCTGTTAGTCATGAAAAAAATATTATAAATTACAACAGCTGCCACCCTCTCACCAACAATATCTCCCACCTTAAATATAACACTATGCGAGACGAGGGCGAACCACAAGAATTCACCTGTATATATTTTTTTGTTGTTTGAATGACAGGATTACTGAAATTGCTGCAGACGAATTCAACTTGCTGAAGACAAGTTCACCTTGCTGCATATCATAACAAACAAAACACAAATGACAGTATCCCAGGTAGCACAAAAGAGATGCGTAACGTTTTCGTAGCGTTTATCCAGGACGATCAAAACGGGTTAAAGACGACACGAACGAGAGAACTTCGGCGGGAAAACGTCGTATATCTCTGCTAATGTCCGGCTTAATTACTTTCTTGAGACGATCTAGAACAGGTCTGCAAGACGTATTCGAAAAGCTGGTCTAGAAATAGGATTGGGAAAGACACAAGTAATTCCTTTGCTAAAACTATTTGTAACCAATCTATAAGCATTTTTAGGACGTTATCAAAAAGCTGGTCTAGAAGCGGTCTTGAAAGTTTTACGATCATCTGAAGCTAATTTTCGTGGGTGACGGGCGCGATCAGACATCGTTGTTCAAAACACGCGTTTAGTTTCGCCTTACGCGACTGGCCTATGCCGCGCAGACGTCGTCAGCCTCACCCGTTGGCACGGCCTAGGCCGATCGCGTGAGGTGAAACTGATCGGGCGTTGCGAACAATGATCTCCAATCGCGCCCCAGATGAGTAGAAGCGTCGGTGTTGACTGTAAGAGCCATGGCGCAGTGCCAAGCACTGTTCCCCGCATGGCCAGCGCATCCTCTACCAAGTCGCACGAAAATGAGCCTGTTAGGAATAATAAATCCTTAATACCGCCTTTAGTAAGCTACGATGCTTACAAGCACAATGGGAAGGACATCCTGCAAAGAACAAATGGCCACGTCTTGGCAGGTGGCCAGACCAAGCCCTTCATGCCAAGAGTGCATGAAATGAGAACATTGTGACAAAGCAAAAACACTTTATTAAAATGTAATGCTTATGCAAGGTTTGAACAAACAGTGTGAGAAATGCAAATACAAGTAAAAGTACATTAACAATGACAAAAGTCCCAGAAAGGATTCGTATTGAACTCGAAAGTGAACATTCACTATCACATAAACAAAATTCCAAGTACACATACAAAAATGAACAGAAAAACTTCGAGTGTACTAAAGTGTCTAATTTATCATAGTAAAGTGCACGTGCTATTAGATGGACTAGAGTTATGTAGAAGTGACATCGGAGCGAATGGAAGAAGTAGTCTGAAAAATGCAAGAGTATGAATCGGATGGTAACTGCCTCCAAGCAATGTTACCAATCAGCTAGAAGCTTGAAAAGAGCACAAAAAGAAATACCACCGCATACCATCATAAAACAATCCTGTGACACAAATAAAAAATAGGAACAATGCAAAATTGGAAATATTGCCTCTAGGATATATCAAAAAAGTAATGGAGAGAAAAAATAACCACACAACAAAAAAGCAATAAAGGGAAATTAGTACAGAATACTTCAACGGGGGATTTTGTGTAACAAGTGAACACTACTGTAGTACAGCGAACGATGAGACAGTAATGTTGCATCTTGCCACTCCAGAATGTGAGAAACGAATACGCAAGCCTCATATTAGAAACTTGCATAAACATGGAAATAAACTGGAATGCACTGGAAGCTGCATTAGTGTAACAAAGGAAGAAAGGGTCATAATCAATAGTAAGTGTTTTACCTAAAAAGCCCTTTACAAGAGGCAAAGTTGTACCTCCCTGGCAAAAACAAGATGGCGTCACCGGTTCGACCACATAATTCACAGGCGAAGTACACGCGACGATCCGGTACGGACCTTGATATTTCGGGGCAAGCTTTGGGCTAAGGCCTGGAGCTTGGAAGGGCAGCCGAAGCCAGACGTGAGAGTCCACGGCGAAGGACTGTGTGGGCTGATCGTTGTCGTGGCGATCTTTGCGGATTCCTTGGGTATCCGACGTGAACGAGCGAGCCAGTTGGCGGCACTCTTCAGCATGGCGAGCAACTTCGGAAAGAGGGGTGAATTCAGAGGCATCCGGGTGATATGGTAGTACGGTGTCGAGGGTAGTGGATGGTTCACGCCCATAAAGAAGGAAAAATGGTGAGAAGCCTGTGGTAGCCTGAACGGCGGTATTGTATGCGTACGTCACAAAAGGGAGGACATCGTCCCAATTGGAATGATCCGACGCAACATACATGGTGAGCATGTCCCCAAGGGTGCGGTTGAATCGTTCCGTTAGACCGTTAGTTTGTGGGTGATACGCCGTAGTGGTGCGGTGAATAGTGCGGCACGCGGCGAGTAGCTCATTAATAACTTCGGACAAGAAGACACGGCCTCGGTCACTGAGCAGTTCTCGCGGTGCGCCGTGCCGTAAGACGAAATGCCGTAAGATGAATGCGGCGACGTCGCGAGCAGCAGCCGAAGCAAGTGCAGCAGTCTCAGCATATCTTGTCAGGTGGTCTACTGCGACAATTATCCAACGATTTCCGGTAGCGCTGCATGGAAGAGGCCCATAAAGGTCGATGCCAACCCGATCAAAAGGACGTGCAGGACACGGTAAAGGTTGCAGAGGGCCTGTCGTATGAGAAGATGTCTTGCGTCGCTGACAGGCTGCACATGACCGAATGTATTTGCGGACATAAGAATACATGCCGCGCCAGTAGTACCGCTGGCGGAGCCGCTCGTAGGTTTTCAGGACGCCAGCATGAGCTTGTTGTGGGTCTGCATGGAAATACGTGCATACGTCAGAACGCAAATGGCGAGGGATGACTAGTAGCCATTTGCGACCGTCGGGCTGATAGTTTCGGCGGTACAAGATGGCGTCCCGGAGCACGAAGTGGGTGGCTTGGCGACGAATGGCTCGAGGGCATGTAGACGTTGAAGAACTGCTAAGAATGTCAATAAGAGAAACAATCCACGGATCTTTTCTCTGTTCAGACGGCATGTCAGTAACAGCAAGCGTAGCAACCGGGCACTCTGTGGATGAAGGTGGCCTTTCGTCGGATCGCATGGGCGCACGGGAGAGCGCATCTGCATCAGAATGTTGGCGCCCGGATCGATAAATGACGCGAATGTCAAATTCTTGGAGCCGAAGAGCCCAACGTCCAAGACGCCCCGACGGGTCTTTCAGTGACGCAAGCCAGCAGAGCGCGTGGTGGTCTGTCACAACGTCGAACGGACGGCCATACAAGTAAGGGCGAAATTTGTTTAAGGCCCAAACAATAGCTAAACATTCTTTTTCCGTGACAGAATAATTGGATTCTGCCTTCGTGAGAGCACGACTCGCATATGCAACCACATATTCTGCAAAGCCAGGCTTCCGTTGTGCAAGGACGGCCCCAAGACCAACGCCGCTGGCGTCGGTATGAACTTCAGTCGGTGCACTCGGGTCGTAGTGGCGTAGAACAGGCGGTGAGGTAAGCCGACGACGCAAAGTGGTGAAGGCTTGGTCACACGCCGGAGTCCAGTCGCGAAGGTCACCAGAGCCAGCCAGGAGCTTCGTCAGGGGAGCGATGATGCAGGCAAAATTGCGCACAAAGCGGCGAAAATAAGAGCAAAGACCGACGAAACTGCGGAGCTCTTTCACTGTAGTCGGCCGCGGAAATTCTGCGACAGCACGAAGTTTGTCAGGGTCGGGAAGGACGCCGTCTTTGGACACGACATGGCCAAGTATGGTCAGCTGGCGGGCTCCGAAGCGGCACTTTTTCAAGTTAAGTTGAAGGCCGGCGGTGGTAAGGCAAGTAAGGACTTCGCGTAGACGAGAGAGGTGAGTGGTGAAATCAGGGGAGAAAACTACCACGTCGTCTAAATAACATAAGCATGTCTTCCATTTGAGGCCTCGTAGAAGATTGTCCATCATCCTTTCGAATGTCGCGGGTGCATTGCAGAGGCCGAATGGCATTACGGTAAACTCATACAGGCCATCAGGCGTAATAAAAGCTGTCTTGGAGCGGTCGGATTCATCCACTGGCACTTGCCAATAGCCCGATCGCAAGTCCAAAGAAGAAAAGAATTCGGCACCATGAAGACAATCTAAGGCGTCATCTATGCGCGGTAGAGGATAGACATCTTTTCGTGTAATCTTGTTGAGGCGACGATAGTCCACACAGAAACGAATCGAGCCATCTTTTTTCTTAATGAGTACTACCGGAGATGACCAAGGGCTGCAGGATGGCTTGATAACACCACGTTCAAGCATGTCTTCAACTTGCTCGGCGATGACACGACGCTCGGTGGATGACACGCGGTACGGACGCTGGCGTAATGGTGCGTGATGTCCCGTATCAATGTGGTGAGAGACGGTACTTGTGCGGCCTAATGATGCTTGGTTGCAGTCAAAAGAGGCGTGAAAATCATTTAAAAGAGTAATAAGCCGCTCACGTTGTGTCGGCTCGAGGTCAGCGGCAATAGAGCGACAAAAAACATCCGGTGGTACTCGGTTAGATGGCACATGGGGTGCTAGTGCTGTTACGTTGGCAGTATCCACGTCGTCGGGAACAGGGAAATGCACAATAACGTCAGCGTCCACAGTCTGGATGGTACCAATAGTCTCGCCACAGTGCAAAGCCAAAGTGTACGAATTTGGGTTAGAAATCAGTATTTCTGCAGCCCCATGGTGCACCGTGAGGAGAGCGAAAGGCAACAATATAGGCTGGCGGCGAATGAAGACGGCAGCGGGTGAAAACATGACCGTCGCTTCGGCAAGCGATGCGCATGAAAGAGGGACAAATACCGCGCTGTGAGGGGGAAGGTCAGTATCGGAAGCTACACAGATCCTGGTAACATCATGAACTTTAACGTCGTGAGATGGCATATCGCACAGAACGGAGAACTGAACCTCAGCACGTGCACAGTCAATGACGGCGTGATGGCGCGACAGAAAATCCCAACCGAGAATCACATCGTGGGAGCAACAAGTTAGCACAAAGAAATCAATCGGATACAAAATGTCTCGAATCAACACCCTGGCAGTGCACATAGCGACTGGCTGAACTTGCTGTGCACTGGCTGTTCTAAGCAATAATACCGAAGGCATCATGGTCACTTTCCGTAAGTCACGGCAGAGTTTCTCACTAATCACAGATACAGCAGCACCTGTATCGACGAGGGCAAGACATTTGATGCCATCAACAGACACTTCAATAACGTTGGCGGGGGAAAAACGAGGACTTTGATGTTCCGACGATGACGCAGTTCGTGCCTCAGGAACTGCGGAAATCAGTTTTCCGCCTCAGTAGTACTGGCACTGGGCCTACGACGCATGGGTGAGAGTGAGCGCCGACGAGGGGAAGGCGAGCGACGAGTATTGTAGAGATGTGACTGCGGTGCTGGTATGTCATCAGTAGCGTAGACTTCCGATGGTGGTTGCTGAGGCATACGGTATGGTCGGAATCCGGAGCTGGGTGGTCGCGCGGTGCCCACGAAGGCCGGCAAGCGCCGGCGGCAGAAGCGCGCTACATGCCCCGGTGTACCGCAGGCATAGCATATTGGGCGGTTGTCAGGAGTACGCCAAGGATTTGTGCCTTGCTGCTGTGCGCTGAAAAAGGGAGCGACATGCTGGCGAGGCGAGGGCGGATGAGAGAACACCGGCTGGAGAGGCGCTGAAGGCGGAGGAGAGAATCCCGGCAGACGAGGCGCCCGTGCAGCGGCTTCAGCATACGTCAGAGGCGCGGCCACGGGAGCCGGCTGACACGGAGGTGGAAGAGCTTCGGTCACTTGCTCTTGAATTACCTGTCGGATCGCTGGAGCCAAATATTGAGAAGGCTTCTCCGTGGTCGGCAAAATCGAGAGCTGTCGCGCGACCTCCTCGCGCACAAATTCTTTTATTTGCGTCAGCAAAGTTGCGTGGTTGTCGCCAATAACCAATGCTGCTAACGAATCTTCCGTAGGCGGTGGGCGCCGAGCTAAGATGCGTTGTTTCCGTAGCTCGTCAAAACTTTGGCACAAGTTGATAACTTCGGCCACCGTACGCGGATCCTTCGCTAGCAACATTTGAAATGCGTCCTCATCAATGCCTTTCATAATGTGTTTTATCTTGTCCTGTTCCGCCATTGACGGATTCAGGCGCTTACACAGGTCAATGACATCTTCGATGTAACTTGTGAACGTTTCACCGTGATGTTGCGCGCGCCCCCGTAAGCGTTGTTCTGCGCGAAGCTTGCGCACAGCGGGGCGCCCGAACACTTCTGTGAAACTTGTCTTGAATCTGCTCCACGTTGTGAAATCGTGTTCGTGGTTTCGGAACCAGAGGTTCGCGACGCCGGTTAAGTAAAACAGTACATTGTGCAACTTTGTGACGTCGTCCCACTTGTTATGCTGGCTCACCCTTTCGTAAGATGACAACCAATCCTCCACGTCATGATCATCGGTGCCGCTAAAGATGGCAGGATCACGCTGGCGCAATGCACCGGAAACGATGACCGTCGGAGGCTGGGGTGCATCTTCCTGGGTGGTTTCGTCAGGCATGGTCGCAGCAGTCGGTAGCGTCCGGCTTCGGAGTTCCAGTTTTTGAGGTTACCCCGCAGCTCCACCAAATGAAGTGGGGTTTATGTAGCTCGTTCGAGGGATCGCAGGTAGCTCTAGATACGAGTCCCAGCGCTTCGCACCAACAACCCGCGCTCGTGTCTCGCGCCGCAGCGGTGGCAGTCCGCACAGTGCCACATGCATATTACCCACTACAACTACAGTGCCACATGCATATTACCCGCTACACAACGAATAATTTGCAAACCAGCAAATACATTAATAAGCCCACTGACATGTCACACTTTGCGCACATCTCCAGTCTCCTAAAGTAAAAAATAAGCACTCTGAATGAGAAAAACTTTTAACACATGTAGCCCAGAGCAAATTCTTTGCCAATTCACTCACACTTTCACATCCAAAAACATTTGCCACAAAGTCCAGGCACAGTTCCACTGATGTTTACCAATCCACCCCCGCTTTCACGTCCAAAAATATTTGGCACACAGTCCAGGCAGAACTTCATAGATAAACAGCTTGAGAGCACCCTACTGATTATTGTGCAGTCCCACTTCTGGAAATAGAACTGCCGCACATGCTGGTAGTGGTTTCAATGTAGACACACTTGCTGCCCTGGACAGGTATGCTCAGATATCTGCACTGGTGCTTCATTTTGTTGAAGTAGACACATTGATGCACTACGCTGGTAATTGAAATGTTTTTATTGCACAAGTATTGGCTTCACCTGAAAGACTTGCCCACATACCACCACTGGCATATGTATGCACTTGCTCTTCACACAGTAGCATTGAACTTAAGGTGTTCCCTATGTGGGAGCCATGTGTAAAACCGGTGTCACACGACCACTCTCGATCGCGATCAAGTCCGATCCGGATCTAAATTATCGATGCGACTGGCTCACTCTCGTAGCTTGCGCAGAGGAGCCAATCACGACTGCGAAATTCGATTTGCAACGGACTGGATAGCGGCTAAAAGAGCCCCGTGTGAAACCGGTATCAAATAATGCATAGACGTAAGCTAGGAAAATGTGTTGCACAAGGACAAAGCACCGCGACATGCCCTGTTGTGCGAAGCGCGCAAACAGAACACAACATGTATATATATATATATATATATAAAACTGCGAGAACGCTTCGCGAACTCTATGCGCACACATGGCACCCGCACGAACTCGGCAGGCCACCGTAAAGCGCGAAGGGCGCACAGCGTACATTCCGACACATGTCCCAAACTGCAAACAATCGTACTACCTAAAGCATACAAGTTATTTTATACCAAGGGCATACTCGACTCACGTACGCAGTATCCACAAGCGAGTTATGCAGCGTACATGCTGTATCCATTCGCCAAATAGTAAAATTGATAAGAAGCACAAAGCTACAAGGGACTCAATACATGACTACCCTTTGAGGCGTCAAATAAAATCGAATTTGGCCGTTTCATATATTGGACACAATATATGGACACATGTGGTACTCGGTAATACCATGAAATACCCATCACGTGGGTAAAGGGGGCGAAAACACAATCGAGGACCTGAAGCGTAAACGATAAAAGCACGGTATGGTGCACGCAAAATTCTGTCAGTGCGCTGTAGCGCGAGGGAAGAAAATAGGGCGAGCACTTGACCTCCCCTTTTGGGATACCGCACTAGTACTGAATCATTAAAAAAAAGCCTGTTTGAACCAGTTCCCTTGTCTCTAACACTCCTGCTAAACGGGAGACTAAAATACCACGATGACGGCTCTATTGCGGAGATCGGCAAGGTACGCACAGACAGAAATTTTGCCGCCTTTCTTCGCATTCTGCAAAATGCTTTCTTGTTAGGATCACGCATAGCGGCCGATCCCGACGCTAGGGACACACAGGCACGATTTCGTCCCTCTAACTTTTGTCCTGATACTACCCTTAACGCCTTAATTACAGCGTCAGTGAAAAAGCGCCTCACATAACATGACAATGAACTTGAAGAGCTGATTAGTGCCCTCCACTCCGCGCCCTCCGATTGAAAACACTACTGATTTCCAAATTAAACTACACAAACAGATCGCACAACCCAAACTAATCACAGAGCGTCGTTTTCTTGACGGCAAAACCCTGCAACACTTACATTACAAAGGGCAGCGGCAGCACATTCAGAACAGCCGCTATCATACCACAGCGCAATGCAAGTGCGATAACGCTATTATGCCCGGCTCAAACAGATCGCACAACCCAAACTAATCACAGAATGTCGTTTTCTTGACAGCAAAGCACTGCAACACTTACATGACAAAGGGCAGCGGCCGCACATTCAGAACAGTCGCAAACAGACCATAGTGCCATGCGAGTGCGATAACGCAACTTTGCCCGGCTTCCCGAATAACGTGGCCGCCTTGGTCACATAACAATTGAAAACACTACTGATTTCCAAATTAAAACCATACAAACATATCGCACAACCCAAACTGATCACAGAATATCGTTTTCTTGACAGCAAAACACTGCAACCTGTACATAGAAAAAGGCAGCGGCAGCGCATTCAGAACAGCCGCAAACACACCACAGCGCAATGCGAGTGCGGTGACGCGACGACGCCATGACGACGCGACTATGCCCGGCTCGCCCGGCTGCCCGGCATCGCGAATCACGTGGCCACCTTGCTCACATGATTTCACGACGGTATCGCCACCTTGCGCAAGGTTGGATCGCGTTGATGGGCTGTTGAATATTGTAGAAGCCGCTAAAGAGGCTGACGCGCCGTGGCGTGGCGGTGGCGCCTTGAGTCGTTTTCAAAACGTATTCACCCCTCGTTTTTAAGCTGCCTGGCTTCCAACGTTATCAAAACGTATTCACCCCTGGTTTTTAAGCTATCTTGTTTGGAACGTCTTTGATGCGTCGATTTTGGTCAAAAATCCGTTTCAGACGTTGAATCCCTTAATACGACGTTTTCAAGACTTTGTGTGCTACCTGGGATGTGTTGCAAAGTCACAGGTGTGTTCGCCTCTAGGGTAAGGAAGAGCTAATATTCTCAGTTTACGCGGAAATCACGTGCTCATCAATTAATAATTCAATTGATCGATCAGCGAGAAAGGTAAAACTTCTTCGATGGACCCAAAAAGCAACACCAAATCTGCTTAGACTGGAGATAATTGCTTAAAAACCTTATTTTTATTTCACCCACAATTATTTACGCAAACTGGGACCTATTCGAGAAATAGGCTTCAAACAATGAAATATTCTGAGAGTTAATTCCAAATGATTTGAGTTTGAAAGCAGTGAAGTTTGTACAACGCGGTCAAAAGCGTTCGAAAAGGCGATAAAAATTACGTCAGCTTTCAGCCTCCAATCGATTGTTGTAGCAAAGTCATGTATAATTTCTAAAATGTTGCCTAAGGTTATTTTCTTCCGGATAAGCCATGATATCATTATTTATAATATTTTCCATTAGTTTGCAACATATGTTGGTTAAGGATAGTAGACTGCATGCGTCTAGAAGTTACTTGTATCTACATTTGTGAATTAGCGCGTCCTTTGCGCACAACCACTCTGCGGGAAGCAAGGCCGTTTCAAGTGATGCATTGATAATTCTGCACTGGCTGGAGAGCAAATTACCTGCCTATCTCTCGAGCAAAGTGCTTGATAAATTATCACGGCCCGGTGATGTTTTAACAAGTTTATGTAGCAGCAAGTTCAAAATGCTGGTCTCTGCTATCAAGATATCAGGCATTGCTAATTTGCATCCTGACAAGGCATATAGTGACGTGAGCACGCAAGAAAACCGAGGTGACAACTACAATACGCGCAATTTGCAATTTCCTTGGAGCACTTCCCGGCCTTCAGTTTTCAGTTCTTTTTGTCCTGCTTATTTACAGGAACGGGAGCAGAAGCTAAAGGATATACAGCCTGACAAAGGCCTCTGTTGCTAAAGGATTTTGACACGCAGGTTGACAAGCAGATGCATGCAATAATCGCAGGGTGATCAATAATCAGCCAGTATGTGCGCTAAAAAATAATAAAAATAAACAATACAGTTGCAATATTTTGGAAGCTGTACGCAATATTAGAGGTATATAAACATGAACTATGCATACACAAACGGTGAGTACAAGAATAAAACAGCAATTACTAGAAGAATGACAAGAGAAAAAGAATTAAAAAGAAATAACTACTCATTACACAAACTGAATAGCATGTTTTATCAAAGTAAATTTGAAAGCATCATTTGTACAAATGACATCATCACATCACTTTCTTTTCCTTAAAGACCCCTTTCGGGGTGTTACATAAGGGGTGGGGTTTACAAGATGCAGGCGTTCACAGAAGTCGAAAATGTGGATGGACAGGTTATGGCAGCGACATGGTGGGGAAGGCCGTTCCAATCAGTTGCTGTTCGTGAAAAAAATTAGTTCATGAGTTGTTTAGGCAATTTAACAATGTGAATATGTGATACTCTATATTCTGTTTACCCCAAAGTTATTCCTTTGTTTTGGCTTCTTTCTGTTTTTCTGACGTGTTGAGTAATGCTATGTTCTGATGTGCTTTTAAGAACCTCCGGCGTTTTTCGTTCATTCCATTACCTGAGCTTGAAGTTGTACACTTGGTCAGCCTTCAGCATAGAATATATATTTTTTTAAGATTGGTCCTCTATTTAAGTTTCTAATGAGCTCGTGGTATTGTTCAATTGCTCATAACTTTCTCTTCTGCACAGCTAGTACCCTTCTGTAATTATTTTGCATGGCTATCTCTCACACCAGAACGCAATATGTTAGCCTCGAGTAGACGAGCGCGTAATATATTCAGTTTTTAGCCAGATAGGTCGGAGGTAGCAAATTTTGTACATACGCCCTGCAGTTTTATTCAGTTTTGTTGCGAGCTTTACTATGTGCTTATTCCACGTTAAACCCTCACTGAGCCACACCCATAAGAATGTTTTGGCTCTCTACCTGTTCCTGCGGAACTGCTCAGGGCTCGGTCCTATCGCCGCTACTATTTAATATCGCCATGCATAAACTCTCCGAACGCCTGGTTGCACTCCCAAAAATAGGCCACCCAATCTACGCTGACGATACCACAATCTCGTCCCCGCGGGCCTCTCTGGACGATCTAGAGCAATCTCTCGAGGCGGCCATAGATGTAACGGAATAATTTCTTGCATGCACATATCTCAAGCTGTCACCGACCAAATCCGAACTCCTCCTCTAGAGGGAGTCGAGGCAGGGCGTTAGGAACCTCCAGCCTCTGGAAACACTGCCTGTGGAAACTACAACAAGAGAAGGGCACCCCATTCCGAGGGTGAACTCCATCAAAATTTTAGCACTTTTAATCAAAGCAAAAGGCTGTAATGCAGAAGCTCTAAACAAGCTAGGCGTGGAGGTGATAAATATACTGACTCATTACTAGAATCACAAGCAAAAGGGGGGGGACTCAAGGAAGACAACCTACTCAAGGTCTTCCAAGCTTTCTTAATCCGTAATATTGATCACACGCCACCGGACCTCAAAGGGAGCAAAATCAAAAAGAACAAGCTCGACACGCTCATCAGATCCGGCGTCAAAAGAATACTCGGTATTCCACAATCCGCTAGCACGGTAAAACTATTTGAACTCGCGATTCACAATAACCCAGACGATTTAATTGAAGCACAGTTTATTGCACAGATCTCCACGCTTTCGTCAACTCAGCCTGGAAATAAGATTCTTGATGAAGCTGGTCTACACCCTATATAGGCACCGCTGGACAGACACCCCCTGTCTAAATTAGCCCAGGAAGGTATAAAGGTTGAGCCTGTACCGAGGAGCATCCACCCAATATATAACGAAGGTGGAAGAAGAGCACGAGCTAGAACCATTCTTCGTCGAATCAATCCTTACGGGGCAGATGCATTCTTCGTCGACGCTGCCAAACATGGCAGCGAAGACAAGCTTGCAATCTCGGTCATTGACGTGCGCGGAAGGCTTATCAGCGCCGCGTCAATCTACACTAAACACATGAATGAGGCGGAGGAAACTGCGATAGCCTTGGCTCTTCAAGCCACAAAAGGCCCGACGACCATTTTCTCCTCGCGCACGGCGGTCAGAGCTTTCTCGTGCGCTCTAGTTTCTAAACAGGCAACCGGCATCGTAAACAGATCATTTCATATTACTGCGGGAGAAGAAACTGGAGATCATACGATAGCGTGGTTCCCGGCCCACGTGAACGATCTAACTAACCAAGCCACTTGCAACCCTAAGGAGTGGGCAAACTGCCTGGCGCGTGAATTCACGAACCGCGCCCGGGCTAACAGTCCGGCTCTCCCACAGGATTGCCCCTTCAAAGATCATCTTACCACCTTTCACGAAATTACGTCGTATTACAGACAAAGCAGGAGGATATTCCCTCCCCCTAGCCCGAAACTGAACAGGGCTCAGGCCGTTACTTTCAGGTTCTTACAGACAAGGTACTGCCTCACCCCCACAGCGCTTAGTTGGATAGACCCGAACTTCGCGTACTTGTGCTCCAAATGGTGTCACGCATGCTGCTTCTTCGAACACATGCTCTGGCTGTGCCCGTACAACACGGGCTCCGACCTTCAATACAACCCCAAGTTGGACGCCTTGCTGAAGAGCGCGGATTTCACTAACCAACTGCAGGCCGTCCTGAGGGGTCGCGACGTCACGGAGAGTCACCACCTCCCTGTCCCGTCGTGGGCGGAGCCACCAACTTGATTGGGGAGCCTTGGGTTCCCCCCAATCAAGTTCCTCAGGGCACTCTAATAAAGCTCTTGTCACTGTAACTGTCTACCTGTTCCTGTTTTTTCTTCTAAAACATACGTGATTTATTTTCAGGGGCAAAGATCATACATTTAGTTAGTTTTGCTAAAATTAATCGCAACATGTTACACCTGAATCAATGTGGGAGTTTAATAAAGTGGTCATTTATGTCGTGTTCAAGCTGTTGAAGGGATGGTCCGTTGAGGAAGAGATTTGTATCGTCTGCATACATTATTAGCTTAGGAATGTAACATCACAGCTTAGAATGGAGCATCACAGAAATCAATAATGTAATATAGAAATAACACCAGCCCAAGGACCACTTAGGTGTTTGAGGACGATCCCACCGCTGACATCCAGTTGTCAGAGCTGTCAGGCGATATCGCCGCTGCCACCAGTTGTACGGGTTGTGGGACGATCATAGGAATGAACTTGGGGGGACAGGACTAGGCGAGCAGTATTTATTGACAGATTCACATTTGAAGAAGAGATACATTTGACAGTGTAGCGTGACTCCCAAATGGAGCACGCAAGACGAAGCATACAGCATGCGAGCACGAAGCTCCGAACACGCAGCACAAAGCACGAGCACGATCACAGAGCGCGCTGACGAGCATCTTCTCGAGCACACTCTAGCAGCCGACAAACAGCTGCTTATAAGCACTCCATGTTCCCTAGTTCCCTAGGTGGGGGGAAAACGTTCCAGTCATCGCAGCCGAGCCGCCTTCGAGCGGGAGGGTTTACACACACACGTACGCACAGCTTTCACTGCCCCCACCGAGGCCAGACGGGCTCCGCAGAACTCGGGGCTTACTTCTTGACCAAAGAAGGTACCTCTAATTCCCCAAGCTGACCCCCGCCGCGTGGCCCCTAGTTCTCCACTGTCTTGGGTCTTGAAAGGCGCGTGCAACGTTGCCGCCAGATGCACTCCCTCGGGAACTCCCTTGCTCACAACAGATGAGGTCGGCGGTGGCGGGTTCATTCACAAAGCCTGCTTTGTCGAACTCATCTCGGCAATCCCGCGACGAAGGGTCGAGGACGCTGCGCATTGTTCTCCGCACACAGCAAACCCAGTGACGCCGTGTGGCTAGAGGGTGGCGGGGGCTTTCCAGGAAAGGTCGACGCCGCTGTCGCACCTGGCTAGCAAACCTTGCATGTTGGCACATCGGTAGGCCATTCCTAACACCACCTTTCTTTTATTTGAGGAGAAATGTATTTCAGCATAAGTGGACAGATACCGCTAAAATTTCCGCGGCTGATTTGTCTTTGACTGAAGTAAAGTATAAGAAAGGGTTTTCTCTCACGCTTCTTAACCTTTCTTTCAGTTTTTGTGAAAGCTAATAACCAGAGTGGAATTATGTTTTTCCTTCTTAATCCTTTGTACCTTTCTTTTCAAGCGTGTGGTAGTTCTTTTAATCCACGGCTCTTTGCGCTTCATAATTTTAAGCATGTTAGAATAAAATTACCTTCACAATGTACAATCCCACCTTTTAATTTAACCACTGGCCGTTGATGTTCGACGTGTTATCGTCCAAATCACCTTGTGTAATTTCTGAAATATCAATGTCGCTTTCATCATTTGCCTTTGGGTAATCCTTAACCGCCATTCTGAGGTGAGTACTAACGTGCCTTGCACCCGTGCCAAGATCGTAACACAGTCCATAAAATCAATTTATTGTCGAGTGTACCATGTTTCATGCCAACTTCAGGGGCTAAAAACGCGGACACAAGCCGACTTGTCCTTGAACGTGTGTTGGCTGATGCACGAGTAGCGATAGCGAGAAGCTCTGCAAGATATCAAAAAGAAGGTCCTAGCCTTTTAGTTATTAATTATCAATTACAACTTGTCAATTAATCTGGAACTTGGAAGGCCAGTCTCAGACAGGGCCAATATTGGCACAGTTCAGACAAATGACACACAAGGCCCGCGCACTTCAAAATGCATAAGAAGCGGTTGTGGGAGTTGAATGAATGAATGTGTGGTTTTTTATTGGTGCAAGGGCCAGGTATGGCCAAAGAGCGCCATGCAAGTGTTAGTGATTTCGCAGTGGAGTTATGAATTCTGCGAAGTTGATGTGACGTGGCTGTAAAGGGGCCTAAAAAATAGTCACTGTAAAGTGCATGAAATGTACGTGTAATAAAATTATGGCGATGACAAATGACGTGTACTATGTGCATTAAGGTGCATTGCAAAATAATGATACGATAAAAATGCATACGTTTCTAACATTAACTTGAGCACCATGGCCTCGCACCATGGCCTTGATCACCAGAGCCCTTGAGACACAAGGGCCTGGAGGCATGTGCTATATAAAACAACTATCACAGCGGCATCCTCTGGAGAGAGGATGCATTACGAATTTATTGGGCTCATATCATGTAGGACAACCTCATTTAAAAAATTGAGGACTGCTTTGGTGTTGAAAGATGGTCCTTTACCAAGAAACATAGCTGGCTGAAGAGGTATGCAATAACGATATGCAAGAGGAAAATGCTTCTTGCTTTCAGGTTCGGCTTCGCGACACTCCAAGAGGATGTGGAGGATGGTCAGCCTCTCACCACATCGACCACAGCTTGGCGGTTCATTTCCAGTAAGAAGAAAATTGTGTGTACCAAATGTGTGCCCTATTCTGAGGTGGCAGAATAGGATATCTGTTCGCCGTCATTTTGATGGGGAGGGCCAAAAACCTATCTGTGGCTTTATAACGTGCAGTTTATTGTTTATTTCTGCGTTCCACATGCGTTGCCAGTGTTGTCGCAGTTTCTTACGCAGAAAGGCTTCAGATCTGTGACCGGGACAGCAGCTGCAGATGAAGTGTTTAGTGATGTGAGTGATGTAGCCATTTTATCAGCCAGTACATTACCCTCGATACCTCTATGGCTAGGTACCCAGCATATTACTACATGTATATGTGATATATAAATACTTCATAAGAGAGAGTAAAGTTCAATGAATGCAGGATTTTTAAGCTTTTGTAATGAAATTAACGCTTTTACCAGACTTAGCGAGTCTGTGTATACAATTGCTTTGTCGAGTTTTAATTTCTGTATATGTCCTACTGCAGACAGTACTGAATAAGCTTCTGCAGTGAAGATACTTGTTTGCGGGTTCAGTAAGTCAGATGTAGAAAGAGAGGGACCAACAGCAGAATAAGATACACCAGCATGTGATTTAGACGCGTCGGTGTAGAATTCAGAGCAGCTGTACTTCGATTGAAGTTCGCGGAAATGCATAGCGATTTCGATGTCAGGTGCGTGTTTTGTGACCTCTACAAAGGATACGTCACAGTCTATCACCCGCCACTCCCAGGGCTGTAATAGTTTAGTTGGAGGCATTAGTCGATGTTCCAGAACAGGGACATCCATTTTTGTGCTAAGTTTTCTTGCATGCAGTGAGAAAGGAAGTCTCATGGAGGGTTAATTATAAAACAGTGTTTGACACGTTATGTCGCTAACAGTTTTGAAACACGGATGTTCTTTATCGGAGCGCACACTTAGAAAACAGGTAAAGCTAATGTACGTTCTCTGAAAATGTAGTGACCACTCGTCTGACTCTGCATATAGAATTTCCACCGGGCTTGTTCTAAACGCGCCAGTGGCCAGGCGCATACCTAGATGATGAACGGGGTCTAACATTTTTAGCGCACTCGGTGCAGCAGAGTGATATACTATGGCACCATAATCTAACCATGATCTAACTAGGCTTCTGTAGAGATTCAACAGGCACCTCCTGTCACTACCCCAAGTAGTGTGGGATAGAACTTTAAGTGTGTTCATGGTTTTTATACATTCTTCTTTAAGATATTTTATGTGTGAAATAAAAGTGAGCTTGGAGTCGAGAATGACGCCTAGAAACTTGTGCTCTTTCTTGAAGGGAATTTGTTGCCCACCCAGTTCTACACAGGGATCAGGTACCAGGCCTCTCTTTCTTGTGAAGAGAACACAAGAGCTTTTGTGCAGGTTGATTTTAAATCCATTTTGGTCTGCCCACTTGGACACCTTGTTTAAGCCCTGCTGTACTTGTCTTTCACACACTGTAAGGTTGCAAGATTTGAAGCCTAGCTGTATATCATCTACGTAAACGTAATAAAAAATGGGCGGTGGCAGTGAAGGACGAAGTGTGTTCATTTTAACGGTAAAGAGAGTGCAACTGAGTACTTCTCCCTGGGGTACACCTGTTTCCTGAATAAAAGGTCGCGTCAATACATTGCCGATTTTCACGCGGAAGCTACGATCCGACAAATAGTTTTCAATTGTGTTCAGCATATTTCCACGGATCCCCATCTCCGACAGGTCTCGCAAGGTCCCGTAACGCCATGCCGTGTCACACGCTTTTTCCATGTCAAGGAATATCGATAGGAAATACTGTCCATGTGGAAATGCATCGCGGATATTTCCTTCAATGCGCACCAGATTATCGGTTGTCGACCACCCTTCTCTGAAGCCACACTGATAAGGATCGAGCATATTGTTGAGCTCAAGGAAATGTATAAGTCTGCGATTTATCATTTCTTCAAAAATCTTACACATACAATTTGTGAGAGCTATCGGACGATAATTTCTTGCCAAGGAAGGGTCTTTTCCCTGCTTTAGAACAGGAACCACAATCGCTTCTTTCCATGTGAATAGGAGGTATCCTGAAGCCCAAATAGTGTTGAATAGTGTAAGAAGTGTAACTTGTGCGTCAGTGTGTAGGTTTCTGATCATGTCATACATGACTCTGTCATGTCCCGGTGCAGTGCTTTTGCATGTGTTCAAGGCAGCTCTCAACTCGGCAATACTGAATGGCCGGTTATACGGTTCATTCTGCCTGGATTTTCTTATGATTGGCTTACGCTCTACTATTTCTTTATGTTTAAGGAAGGATTGGGAATAGTGCGTTGAGCTCGACACTCGCTCAAAGTGCTCCCCAAGTGAGTCTGCCTGGTCTTTCAGTGTATCGCCCTGTGTGTTTACCAGAGGTAGTGAATATGGTTGTCGCCCTCTTATCCTATTAACCTTGTTCCAGACTTTGGCTTCATCTCTATAGGAATTTATACTCAATAAAAACTTCTCCCAACTTTCTCTTCTAGCCTGTCGGCGGGTCCTCCAGCCTTGGGACTTTATTTTCTTAAAGTTAATAAGATTCTCCGCAGTGGGAGAGGCACATAGCAACCCCCACGCTTTGTTCTGATTTTTACGAGCGATCCTACAATCGTCGTTTCACCATGGGACACGCCGTTTGCATGCGAGGCCATTTACTTCTCATATGCATTTTGATGCGGCATCTATTATAAAGGCTGTAAAATACTCAACAGCAGCATCAATTCCTAGCGAGGACATATCATCCCATGATATACTAGTTAGGGTTCGGAATTTCTCCCAGTCAGCTGTGTCAATCTTCCACCTAGGAGCCTGTGGTGGATATTCGTCCTCTGTAGGTGTTCTTAGCAGCATGGGAAAGTGGTCACTTCCGTAAGGATTGTTGATAACTTCCCATTCGTGTTCGGGCAGTATACACGGGGAGACTAGGCTGAAGTCAATTGAAGAAAATGTTCTGTTGGCGAGAGAATAATACGTGGGTGCCTTCTTATTCAGCAGACACGCACCAGAAGAGAGAAGGAACTGTTGAACAAGGCGACCTCGCGCATTTATACGAGAGTCGCCCCACAGGCAGTTGTGCGCATTGAAATCCCCAATCACAACGTAAGGTTCTGGCGATTCATCTATGAAGGACTAACACTCATGTTTAGTTAATTTGTAATGTGGGAGTATGTAGAGCGAGCAGACAGTGATAAGTTTGTTGAGGAGAACAGCACGAACCGCCACAGCTTCAAGGGACGTTTGTAGCTGGAAACGTTGACACACTATGCGTTTCTGAATAGCAATGGCAACACCGCCCGATGATGGGAAAGTATCATCGCGATCTCTGCGAAACGTAACATACTGTCGAAGAAAGTTTGTGTATTTTGATTTTAAGTGTGTTTCCTGTAAACACAGCACTTTTGGATTGTGTTTATGGATAAGTTCTTGCACATCATCGAGATTCCTAAGAAGACATCGGACATTCCATTGAATGATTTGTGTATCCATAAGTAAAGAAAAATTGGTGCTGTGTTTATGTAAACGGAGGTGTTGCCTTAGGTTACAGAGCTCTTTCGAGGCCCTGTAACGGGAGTTCTACCCTTTCTGGAGCGTTCGAGGGAGCCTCGCCACTCCTTAGGCGCTTGGCGCGCCGTGGGGATAGGTGCTGTGTCCATTGCCTCTTGTGAAGCGCCGGACACGTGCTCTTGCGAGTGAGAAGTTATCAGGGAGAGTCCCGCCTTGGAGCGCAAGACCCCTGCGCCCACCAGCCCGGAGGTCGATGGGGCTCCCTGGGGGATTTGGCTGCGCCGGCCGTTGCCAGCGCTGGAAGGGACCTGGGAGGTTGAGGCAGCGTCGGCTGCGCCCACCTTCGGGGTCGATGGTCCCTTCTCCTCGGTTGACGGAGCAGCCCTAGCTGCAACCGCCGCGGGTGCAGATGGCGTAACTGCCGACTCACAGCTTGTGAGTCGGACAGCCGCTGGAGGCCGTTGTGACGCTGCCCCCTGACGCGCCACTTCGGCAAAGCTTTTCTTTGGCAGGTATGCTACCCGTATGCGTGCCTCCTTGAAACTTATGTTTTCCTTGACTTTGATTGTAACAATTTTCTTTTCTTTTTTCCAGGATGGGCACGACCGCGAGCACGCAGCGTGCTCCCCATCACAGTTTGCACAGTGGAGAGCGTTCGCACAAGCTTCAGTGGTGTGTTCGTGGGCACTGCATTTCGCAGATGTTTGGCGGCCCCGGCAGCTCTGCGAACTGTGGCCGAAGCGCTGAAATTTAAAACACCGAAGTAGATTGGGCACGTAACTCCTAACACGGAGCTTTATGTACGCGGCCTCGATTGACTCGGGTAGGACACTTGAATTGAAGGTGAGTATTATGTGTTTGGTCGCAATCTCTTTACCATCGCGCCTCATCTTTATTCTTTTCACATTGACAACATTTTGGTCACTAAAGCCCTCCAAGAGCTCTGCGTCTGTCAGCTGAAGCAAATCATAGTCTGAGACAACGCCGCGATTGACAACATTTTGGTCACTAAAGCCCTCGAAGAGCTCTGCGTCTGTCAGCTGAAGCAAATCATCGTCTGAGACAATGCCGCTGGTCGTGTTCATAGTGCGGTGCGGAGTCACTGTCACTTGAACGTCCCCAAATGGCACGAGACTGGGTAGCTTTTCAAATTGTTTCAGATTCTGGAGCTCCAAAAGGAGATCTCCACTTGTCATCCTTGTTGCCTTGAAACCTTGACCAAGAGCCTCAGTTAAAGACTTTGAAACTAGAAATGGGGAGATTGTGCGTACTTGTGTGTCTGACCTTTCCGAGTGAATCACATGAAATCGTGGGAAGTTGGGTCTTTCACGACCAAAGAACTTGAATACATCTTCGGTGCGCCCTCTTTCCTGAGGGCGATCAAGGAGGGGTGGGAAGGAATTTGCCATGGGAGAACCTAATTTTCGGCAATAACGCCAGCCACCCACCGTGCAGCACTACAGGAGGACGCTACAGGTACTGTGAAAAACAGGTCCTGTAAACGCCAGCTGTACGTTATCACTATAACCAAATATGAGAAAACCTAGGTTGGCTATTCGCACACGGTTAACTCTCGCTGCCTGGAAAAATTGGAACTAAACGGAAGCTAGAAGACAGGAAAGGTGAAAAAGTAAGAGACAGATGAAGGCTGGAGGGAGAGAGAGACAGCAAAAGGCAACTACCGATTTCCCCCGGGTGGGTCAGTCCGGGCGTGCCGTCTATGTGAAGCAGAGGCCAAAGGGGTGTGTTGCCTCCACCGGGGGGCCTTAAAGGTCCAAACACCCAGCATCATCTCAACCCCCAGGATCCCCCTTTCCCCAGACACGGCTAAGCCGCGCACGGCTACACGCGGGATGGTCCAACCCTCGTGTGCTCGGGTACGTGGTGGCGCAACACACCAAACGCCTGCTGACGCAGACGCCCCTGCGGGGGGTTGTGGGAGTTCATCGTGTTTCTTTTTCTTTTTTAATTGTTTAACCTAGTACGACATTAGGCAGCATAATAGCAAGAGTTTTGTAGCGCAACCCACGGCCCCGTTCCAAAGGGGACGCTCATAACATCCATCCATCCATCCATCCATCCATCCATGAATCCATCCTGGCCGCCGTCACCGTGGCAGTGTTCCACGGTTTGCGCGTGTGGTACAGGCTATCTTTGCTTTCCATCACGACAAAAATGCAGGTGGTGTGCAGTGGAGGTCACGTGCTGAGGTTTGATAGTGTAACCATTACATTCGTCCGTGGCCCGAAGAGAGCACTTGGAGCTGCCGTCTCCACAGCATGCAGGCACCGCATGCAGGAGCACGTAAAGTAGTGCCAGCAAAATGGCTCCAAAGTGCGCACTCAGCATCGAGGACACCCAGACTCGAAAAAGTGTCACACCGAACAGAAGCGTCTTCGCTACGCAACAAAACGTGGTACAGACCGCGAATGTATGTGTACAATGTATACACACAATTACGATAATTATTTGAATTACGCACCGGCCCTTATTTCACTTAAAATTTAACAGTTCTGCCACCATGCAATGTGGCAGCGGTGAGAAGCAAAGGACCGGTGGGAAGCTGAACAATGCCGGCAGAGCAATCAGTAAGGGCCGAAAGTGCAGACAGAAAATCGAGTCCCATGACAATTTCATGTGGACACTGTTCCAAACGATAAAACGAAACAGAAGTATGGCATGCAGCAACAGTAACACGGGCGGTGCGCATCCCAGGAACAATCGGAGTTGCACCGCCACCTACGCGGGCTACAGTGGTCGGAGCGGGGGTGAGAACTTTCTTTAGACGGTCTCGGAGGATGGAACTCATAACTGATATGTGTGTGCCGGTGTCAATGAGAGCAATTACAGGTGTACCATCCTCGTCTATGTTGATGAGCTTGGAATGTCCCGTCAGCGTGCACAGAGGAATCTCGGGTCGGGTCGTCAGGGCAGGCTCACGTCCAGGAGCTTCACCTGTTAGTCTTTAGAGAAACGGAGGGGATAGGCAGGAGGAGAAAAGTGACGGTGCTGGGGCGGCCGGGACTGGCGTCGTGATGGTGACGGAAAGCGGCTCTGCAGCGGACGCAATGAGGGTGGAGCAGGATCTTCTTGGACGTCCGTCGGCATGTGAGAACTGTCAGCCGCACGTCGAAAAGTTGAGTACATCTGGCGAGGGTGCTAATTACACGGAGTGCGGAAATGGCGGGAAATATGTCAGACTCGTCCACAGCAGCAGTAGCTAGGCCTATCATCTAAGGAGCTCCATGCTGCTGAGTTGGTGTAATGAGGAAGAGCTACGAGCGTCGGTATGGATCCGGTGATACAGGTGGCCGGAAATCCGTTGTGTTGACTGGGCAAAGCGACTGCAGCCCCACGTTCGCTAGTTGTTGCTGCACAACGGATTGGATGAGGGAAGGTGGCGTTTTAGAATCGGCGGGGGCACGCACTTGGGGCGAAACAGGTGAAGCAGCTTCAATTTTCCGGTCGGAGGATACGCACTATATTCTCTGGCGCAACAGAAACGGGTGGTAGGCAGAAGCCCTGGCCCGCTATGGCAAAACAAAAGGTACAGATAGGGGACACGTGTTTGTAACTTTGCTTCCATCAAATGTGATACGAATAGCGTGGTATCTAAGCTTGGTTTATGCGCGCAATAAAAATTTTTGCAAGTCAGCACTCTTTCCTGTCACTTCTCTTACTTCCCATGTACGTCGTCGCACTGCTAATCAAAGATGCCACATAATCAAAATGCCCATTAAGCCACCCTTGTCGATTAGGTGTGTTGCGTTTGCGGGTAAAACTTAAGTTATAGTAACTCTAGGAAGCAGAAAATGTTCACTTAAACTTTTGAATAGCTAACCATCCATATGTTAAGAAATAGAAAGGCAATGTTTACAAAAGCGTAACTCTGCACAAAAACATGTATCGCAATTCTGTGAACTGCATATGCGAAATCAAATCAAGGGGACAAATTAGAGCAGGGAATTTACAGCTGATGTGAAATTCTTAGAATGTGTACTAGGGTTTCGAAAAAGATCCACTCACAAATTAGTATCATATTTTTATAGCCGTGTACACTGCATCATTGTCGTCGGCGTGTAGTGTAGCTTGCAGAATCGAGTTATTTCCAACTTCTTAGTTTCAGAGTTGTAGAGCCAATACCTAATTTTCTTGAAGTTGCTTAAATTTCAAGATCTTCTAAAAATAAGTATGGCATAATTTCAGTGTACACATAATTTAGTCACTAGACAATAGCGTTTCCTATTTAATGCAACCTCATCGAACTTCCTGCAGTGGGCGCTGTCTTGCCTGGCGGGCAAAGGATGCACCCCGTTGAGCGTGCATCTATGGAGTACCATTCACGCTTCATCGTCTATTCGACTCCAAAGAGTTGGCGACGAAACCAGCTACATGTCAACATAATTGACAAGCGGTAAGCTGTTTGTTCAACGACTTGACCCTAACGAACGAGACAAGTTCTTCTTGGACCCCAGACTGGAATGGGGTTATCGGCCACGTGTAACCTATTAATTTCTCTAAACAGCCTACTCTGACGACATCGTGGTAACAGCGTAGACCCCGGTTTCGCATGATATTGCATATACGCTGCATCGTAAGTGGTTTGGAGGTTGGATACCAGAGGCGAAGTCGGGAGGGTGGTGCGACACCATGGGTGGGATATTGCAGTCGGTGCGACAGTTCCATTTCGCCGAGAAGAAGAAGAGTCAATACCGTCGATGAGTGATGGGGGCAAATGAACTGCTTAGAAAGGGGAGGTGGAGTGTGGAAGAGGATGCTCAGACATGCGTGTAGTGTGCTCCGATAATCATAGAGCCATTCTCGTAAACCCTCGTTGTACATAAATCTCTCTGTCTCATCTCTTGAATGTAGTCTTGGATTTCTCTTTGAGCCGAAATTGGCACGGCCCCAACCCTAGAGCCTTCCGGGCCGCTCGTACCCCCGCCTTCCAAACAGTGCGGAGAAAAACAATTTCTCCCCTCACATGTATTAAGTGGAGCTCAGGAAGTCATTCAAACGTGTCTGAGCATGTTTCGATGCCATGATGCACTGCATAGATGCGTTGCAATGAATTTTTTGGGTCACTCTATAATATGCCACGACTATGACGCACTCATTTGAGATGTTCTCGCCTGCGGAAGCACTCCACGGACTCCACACAGGCACCTTCCCACTCATAGACGGTCGACCGCGCCTGAATTTGTCCACCTATCATTTGATTGTTCCATGCAAACGAGCCGAGTCCTGCAAGGTGCATGCGGTCATGAATTCGTCTGACAGTAAACCTTTGCAGAACAGATAACAAAGCACTGCACGATTAGTGATACACTTCTCTCTGCAGACACCTTCATCCTACCTGATAGTTCTACATGCAAACTAAGATAAATGAAATATTAGAACGTAATGTTGGCAGTGTGACACTCAGTACGTACAAAACTTACTCTCGAGCATACAAGAGTCTCGTACCCAAGAGCTACTTCCGTTTAGGTCATGCCAGAAACTTTACATCCGGCATTCATACCACGTCAATAATATCGAAAAAGCCAATCACAGAAGAGTACGCATTTGGGTTGGTAGGTTCCTGATTACGAGCAGCGAACAGCGCTAAACAACAGGACGAAGCGAGGGACAGCGCTGCGATCTGTGTCCCTCTTCTTCTTCTGTTGTATAGCGCTGCCTACTGCTCGTACTCAACCACATTCCCTTTTCTTAGAGGGGAGTTTGCGTGGCTTCCCCACCATTCCGTTCATTTTCGTTAGAGCAGCCTTCTCTATATGAAGAAGGAGTTTAAGAGTGTTGTGTAAAAAGGGAAAGAAAAATACGTGTTGGCTTAGAGCATGACTTCGACAAAGAGCATCCTGCGTCGATCAGTGTCCAACGATTAGACCACGGCCAGCACGCAGGTAGAATAAAACATGCTGAAGATTTCCCGCGTGCAAGCGAGTTAACTGAGGTGGTTGGCGCGTTTTCTCGGAATATCAGTTATCTCGAGCACTCCATAAGACCTTTCACCATCGCTTATAATTAAATCAGAATATACTGATATCCTTAGTTTTAATACGTTTTGTGAGGAACATTATTTACATTAACTGTATACTGTCCGTTTGCCTGAGAATTTGAACGCCAGGGCTGGGGCCGTACCAGCCATAGTGTATATATATATATATATATATATATATATATATATATATATATATATATGCGTGTGTGTGTGCGCGCGTGCGCGTGTGCATGTGCGCGCGTGCGTGTGTGTGTGCGCGGGTGCGCGTGTGTGCTTGTGCGTGCGGGTGTGTGCGTGCGCGTGTGCGTGTGCGTGCGTGGGTGCGTGTGCGTGCGTGGGTGCGTGTGAGGGCGCGTGTAAGGGTGCGTGCGTGGGCGTGCGTGTGCGTGCGCGTGCGTGTTCGTGTGCGCGTTTGTGCGTGTATGTGTGCGTGTGGCTGAGGAAATCACGCTGGCCCCGATTGTAAAATTAAGAAATCGAGAGTACAACGTACGTTGGATGTGCATAGTATATTTTACGGACGTTACTGCGCAAATCCAACCTACGCCGTACTCTCTTTTTCTTCATATTGCTACGGAACAGCCGCCACAGTGTGGCTGCACTGAGGTGGCCGAAGACGACGTGTGGGCCCCTTTGATATAGCATCGCCATTTTGGCCTGCGTGAGCTTTCCTGTAAATAAATTGTAAATGGTATTCGGCTTCAGCTTCACGTAACATTAATTTGGTGGAGCTGGATGTTCCCCGTACCCGACATGGAGCTTCACAGCGGTCGCAACGGTGACAATGCAACTTCGGCTCCTGCTGGAGGCACTTCATCTACGCAAGCGTCTCCGCCTGCAGCCCCGACCTACGTCGCGTTTCCGCACCTCGGGATCTTGTTGTTTTCAATGGAGTTGGCAGTCCTGATGTTGACGACTGGCTCCGCTTATACGAACCTGTCAGCACCAGTCACAGGTGGGATACGACTATTATGCTTGCCAACGTACTTTTCTACCTCGACGGCGCTCCATTGGCGTCGTTCCAGACTCCCGAAGAGGAGATCTTGAGCTGGAATCTCTTCAAAGACAAGATACGCGACCTTTTTGGCAATCCATTTGGTCGACAAGTCAATTCCAAGAAAGCCCTTGCCACACGTGTACAGACGTCGACCGAGTCCAACGTGTTGTACATTCTAGACGCCTTGGCCCTTTGTGCCAAGGCTGACCCGAGAATGACTGAGGACGATAAGGTTAATCACGTCCTCAAAAGCAGGGCGGACGACGCCTTCAATGTACTGGTGTTTACGAACGTCACCAGCATCGATGCCATCCTCGAGGAGTGCCGCCGTCTAGAGCATGCTAAAAGCCGCCGGGTATCCCAGCACATCCCGCGACTTCCCAACACAGCTGCTACGTCATCCTGTGACGACCTCTTCCACCAGCCGTCGTGATGTGACAACTTGACCCGCATCATTCGTCGTGAGGTCGAAGCGGCACAACCGGCAGCCCCTTCATTCCCGTTACCTGGTCATTCTCCGGTGACAATCTCCTTGATCCCTGCCGTCGTTCGTCAAGAGTTGTTCAACGTCGCCCTGCAATCCATTAGTTCCGTACGCTCGCAACCATTTTTGCCACGCACGTTCCCGCCGCGCTCTTCTTATTCCTCTTACGGACAGCGCAACCCCTCCGAATGGCGAACCGTGGACGACAAGCCGATCTGTTTTAACTGCCGACGCATTGCACATGTCGCTCGCCACTGCCGCCACCGCTGGACTTCTCCGACGCGCTATTATCCTGATTACCCCCCTCGCCCCTCTAGCGCATCCTTTTCCTTCGCCCCTTCTATGCCCGCTCCATCATCTGACCCTGCGACACCTTTGACACGACCCCGCTACTACCGCTCGCCTTCTCCCTCCCGCCGCCAATCTCGCTCGCCCCCGTCACGCCGTGTCCTTCTCCGACCTACTCGCCGCACCCAAGACCGGAAAACTAGACAGTGCAGCTTCTGGAGGTGAAGCTGAAAAGACGACATTGGCACCAAATCCTCGCTTCACCTTATCCACGAGCAAGAATCTTTTGGACATTCTCGTCGACAATGTTCCTGTGTGCGCCTTGATTGACACTGGGGCGCATGCGTCCATTATGAGTGCAGCTCTTCGCCATCGGATCAAGAAAGTTCTGACGCCTGCCCCGAACCCAGTTGTAAGTCGCCGACGGAGGGACTGTCGCTATTGTTGGCATTTGTTCTACCCGACTCACAATTGCTGAGAGAAACACCGTCGTTCTCTACACCACCATCGAGCATTGCCCTCACGAACTCATTCTCGGTCTGGATTTCCTTGGCAATGACTCTGCCCTCATTGAGAGTTCGGCCGGCTCACTTCGCCCTGACTTGCCTCTTCTTGCCGAATCCGTGGACCCGCCTCCAAGCCGTTGGAGCTGCATGGAATTTATTCGCCTACCGCCCCACTCTGTGAAACACGTCGACTTGTCCTCACCAGATGTCATCATCATCATCATCAGCAGCAGCAGCCTGGTTACGCCCAATGCAGGGCAAAGGCCTCTCCCATATTTCTCCAACAACCCCGGTCGTGTACTAATTGTGGCCACGCCGTCCCTGCAAACTTCTTAATCTCATCCGCCCACCTAACTTTCTGCCGCCCCCTGCTACGCTTCCCTTCCCTTGGGATCCAGTCCGTAACCCTTAATGACCATCGGTTATCTTCCCTCCTCATTACATGTCCTGCCCATGCCCATTTCTTTTACTTGATTTCAACTAAGATGTCATTAACTCGCGTTTGTTCCCTGACCCAATCTGCTCTTTTCTTATCCCTTAACGTTACACCTATCCTTCTTTCCATAGCTCGCTGCGTTGTCCTCAATTTGAGCAGAACTCTTTTCGTAAGCCTCCAGGTTTCTGCCCCGTAGGTGAGTACTGGTAAGACACAGCTATCATATACTTTTCTCTTGAGGGATAATGGTAACCTGCTGTTCATGATCTGAGAATGCCTGCCAAACGCACCGCAGCCCATTCTTATCCTCCTGATAATTTCCGTCTCATGATCCGGATCAGCTATCACTACCTGCCCCAAGTAGGTGTATTCCCTTACGACTTCCAGTGCCTCGCTGCCTATTGTAAATTGCTGTTCTCTTCCGAGACTGTTCATCATTACTTTTGTTTTCTGCAGATTAATTTTTAGACCCACTCTTCTGCTTTGCCTCTCCAGGTCAGTGAGCATGCATTGCAATTGGTTCCCTGAGTTACTAAGCAAGGCAATATCATCAGCGAATCGCAAGTTACTTAGGTACTCTCCATTAACTTTTATCCCCAATTCTTCCCAATCCAGGTCCCTGAATACCTCCTGTAAACATGCTGTGAATAGCATTGGAGAGATCGTATCTCCCTGCCTGACTCCTTTCTTTATTGGGATTTTGTTGCTTGCTTTATGGAGGACTACGGTGGCTGTGGAGCCGCTATAGATATCTTTCAGTATTTTTACATACGGCTCGTCTACACCCTGATTGCGTAATGCCTCCATGACTGCTGAGGTTTCGACAGAATCAAACGCTTTCTCGTAATCAATGAAAGCTATATATAAGGGTTGGTTATATTCCGCAGATTTCTCTATCACCTGATTGATTGTGTGAATATGATCTATTGTTGAGTAGCCTTTACGGAATCCTGCCTGGTCCTTTGCTTGACAGAAGTCTAAGGTGTTCCTGATTCTATTTGCGATTACCGTAGTAAATAGTTTGTAGGCAACGGACAGTAAGCTGATCAGTCTATAATTTTTCAAGTCTTTGGCGTCTCCTTTCTTATGAATTAGGATTATGCTAGCGTTCTTCCAAGATTCTGGTACGCTCGAGGTCATGAGGCATTGCGTATACAGGGTGGCCAGTTTCTCTAGAACAATCTGTCCACCATCCTTCAACAAATCTGCTGTTACCTGATCCTCCCCAGCTGCCTTCCCCCTTTGCATATCTACCAAGGCTTTCTTTACTTCTTCCGGCGTTACCTTTGGGATTTCGAATTCTTCGAAACTATTTTCCCTTCCATTATCGTCGTGGGTGCCACTGGTACTGTATAAATCTCTATAGAACTCCTCAGCCACTTCAACTATCTCATCCATATTAGTAATGATATTGCCGGCTTTGTCTCTTAACGCATACATCTGATTCTTGCCGATTCCTAGTTTCTTCTTCACTGTTTTTAGGCTTCCTCCGTTCCTGAGAGCATGTTCAATTCTATCCATATTATACCTCCTAATGTCAGCTGTCTTACGCTTGTTGATTAACATCGAAAGTTCTGCCAGTTCTATTCTAGCTGTAGGGTTAGAGACTTTCATACATTGGCGTTTCTTGATCAGATCTTTCTTCTCCTGCGATAGTTTGCTGGTATCCTGCCTAATGGAGTTACCACCGACTTCCATTGCACACTCCTTAATGATGCCCACACGATTCTCGTTCATTGTTTCAACACTAAGGTCCTCTTCCTCACCAGCTGCACCTGACAGCAATTACGTGGCCGCACCAAGTCCGGCCGTTATGCTTACACATGCTGTTACCATGCCGCACACTGTGCTGAAAATTACTGGCAACCGCACCTGCCTTCCCCTTGCCAATTTCGCGCTAACCGCGCAAGTTCTGCCTTAAGGGATCTCCTTGGCTATAATTAGCGCTTTGCAGGCTGATGAGGACGAGCCATTCACAGTGGAAGATCGTTACAGCTAAGCCCATACCGTGATGTCATCGCACGGTACTGACGTCGACATTAAGAAGATGGTTTCCTCTGACCTTGTACCTGCTCAAGCTGAAGCTCTTTGCCGCGTTCTTGAAGGCTATCGCGACATTTTTGTTTTTGACAATAGACCCTTAGGTCAAACGTCCGTTGGGACCCATCGCATAAATACTGGCGATGGGAACCCTATTTACCGACGCCCATATCGTGTTTTTTAGTCGGAACGAGCTCTTATCCAACAGGAAGACAAAAAGATGCTTGCAAAGGCATCTGGGCATCTCCCGTCATACTTGTCTAAAAGAAGGATGGAACGTGGCGCTTTTCTGTAGATTATCGCAACCTGAACAAAATCACAAGAAAGGACGTGTACCCTTTGCCACGTATTGACGTCGCTAGAGACTGCCTGTACAGTGCCACCTATTTTTCTTCTATCGACTTAGGGTCCGGCTACTGGCAGATATCCGTCGATGAGATGGACCGAGAGAAGACTGCATTTGTTACCCCTGACGGCCTTTATCAGTTCAAGGTGATGCCTTTCGGTCTCTGTAAAGCGCCCGCCACCTTCGAACAAAATGATGGACTCTTTGCTTCAGGGGTTCAAGTGGTCCACCTGTTTGTGCTATCTGGACGACGTCATCGTTTATTCGCCTTCATTCGACACGCATCTAGACCGTCTATCAGCGATTCTTGACGTGTTCCGCCGCGCCACTCTCCAGTTGAACTCGTTAAAATGTCATTTCGCTCGCCGCCAAATCGCCGTCCTTGGACACCTCGTAGACGCCAGAGGCCTGTGACCCGACCCGGACGAAATTCGCGCCGTTGTGAATTTTCCTGTTCCGAAGTCTACCAAGGACGTTCGTAGTTTCGTAGGGCTGTGCTCTTATTTCCGACGCTTTGTGAAAGATTTTGCGACCATCGCATGTCTCCTTACCGACCTCTTGAATTAAGACGCCCCTTTTTCTTGGGGTCGTGACCATGCCGCATCTTCCTCGCAGCTGACTACTCTCCTTACCACGCCTCCCATTTTGGCCCACTTTGACCCGTCTGCCTCAACGGAAGTTCGAACTGATGTCAGTGGTCACGGCATAGGAGCAGTATTAGAACAGCGCCAGCGCGGACATGATCGCGTTATAGCCTATGCCAGCCGACTTCTATCACCCGCCGGGCGCATTTATTCAATCACAGAGCGCGAGTGCCTCACTCGTATGTAGGCTGTTGCGAAATTTAGTCCATACTTGTACGGACGCCCCTTCTGTGTCATCACTGATCAACACGCTCTCTTCTGGCTATCCTCGCTCAAGGACCCCACGGGACGACTCGCTCGCTAGGCGTTACGCCCGCAAGAATATACCTTCTCTATGGTATATAAGACGGCACGCTTGCACCAGGGTGCCGATTGTTTGTCCCGCTACCCCGTGGACAAACCGGCTGATGCGGACGCCATCGCTTGAGTTTTCTCTGTGTCCCAGTTGCTTCAAATCGGCAACGAGCAACGGCCCGACCCTTCATTACGAGCCCTCATCGACCGTCGGGAGTCAACTCCTGGCGACGCCTCTCTCCGGATGTTTCTCCTTAAGGAGGGGACATTATACCGCCGCAATCTCGATCCGCATGGCCTTGACCTTCTGCTTGTCATTCCATCGCTCCTGTGTTCGGCTGTGCTTCAGCAACTTCACGATGCTCCTTAGCTGGACACTTGGGCGTCTCGCGCACATGCGACCGTGTACGCCATCGATTCTTTTGGCCAGGTCTCGCCCGCTCCGTGTGGCACTACGTTGCCGCTTGTGAGCCCTGTCAGCGCCGGAAGAAGCCCTCCACACCTCCAGCTGGATGTCTCCAGCCGACCGACATCCCACCCGAACCCTTTTTCCGTGTTGGTCTAGACCTTCTTGGACCATCCTCTCTCGGGCTCCGGAAATAAATGGGTCGCCGTCACTACCGATTATGCTACGCGTTACGCAATCACCAGAGCCCTCCCGACAAGTTGCGCTACGGACGTTGCTGACTTTCTGCTCTATGACATCATTTTAGTGCGTGGTGTTCCGCGCCAATTACTCACTGACCGTCGCTGCAGCTTTCTGTCGGCAGCCGTCGAGGACATCCTCCGCTCCTCCTCGACAAAGCACAAGTTCAGCACGTCCCACCACCCACAGACAAACGGCCTCACGGAGCACCTCAACCGGACCATCACCGACATGCTTTCGAAGTATGTTGCGACCGACCACCACGACTGGGATCTTCACTTACCATATGTGACATTCGCGTATAATTCATCGCATCACGACACCGCCGGCTATTCACCATTATATCTCCTATATGGCCGAGAACCCGTGTTTCCGTTGGACCCTTTGCAGCCCTCGGCCACACGTTCCGCCACCGAATACGCCCGCGACGCGATGGCACTCGCCGACCACGCGCGCCAGCTCGCCCGCACCCAGCTCGAGGCCTCACAGGAGCATCAGAGATGCCTCTATGATTGCCACCATCGTGACGTGCACTTTTCGTGACGTGCACGTTCAACGTGTGGGCCTTTCCGAAAAGCTGCGGTCGCACTACACTGGCCCATACCGTGTGGTGCGACATGTGACCGATGTCACGTATGAAGTCGTCCCCGCTGACCTCTCAGCATCATTGTCGGCTGCAAGTGACATCGTTCACGTGGCGAGACTAAAGCCATTCCATACACCTTTCTTCGTGGATGTGTAGATTAAGCAGAAGGGACGGCGCTTCTATACTGCCGGGGGTGATGCTACGAAACAGCCACCACAGTGTGGCTGCACTGAAGAGGAGGAAGATGACGTGGACCCGCTTGATATAGCGTCACCCTTTTGGCCTTCAGTTAGTTTCGTCTAAGTAAATTGTAAATAGTATTCGGCTTCAGCTTCACGTAACAATATATATATATATATATATATATATATATATATATATATATATATATATATATATATATATATATATATATAAACGAGAAGAAAGGGGGTTAACCGAGGGACCCGATAATTATTAGTCATATAATGAGAAGCCAACAAACACGACACCAAGTACAACATAGTGGAAATTTCATGTGCTTAATAAATGAAATAAAGTAATGATAAATTAATGGAAATTAAAGTGGATGAAAAAACAACTTGCCGCAGGTGGGAACCGAACCCACAACCTTCGCATGTCGCGTGCGATGCTCTACCAATTGAGCTACCGCGGCGGCGTTTCCCCATCCACTTTCTTGGGTATTTATGTGTACTAGTAGAACCCTGGGAGTGTTAGCCAGCGCCCCCACTCACAGACCTTGGCGGCGGACGTGGAACGTCTTTTTTGCCGCAGGCGTCACGAGAACGTGATCTTTTCGGGTGAAGGCAACTGGTCAATAAACCCACATATGCTACCTGAAGGCATCAATGTTGCCGGATTCGAGACCCTCGTTATGTAATGAACGAGAAGAAAGGGGGTTAACCGAGGGACCCGATAATTATTAGTCATATAATGAGAAGCCAACAAACACTGACACCAAGTACAACATAGTGGAAATTTCATGTGCTTAATAAATGAAATAAAGTAATGATAAATTAATGGAAATTAAAGTGGATGAAAAAACAACTTGCCGCAGGTGGGAACCGAACCCACAACCTTCGCATGTCGCGTGCGATGCTCTACCAATTGAGCTACCGCGGCGGCGTTTCCCCATCCACTTTCTTGGGTATGTATGTGTACTAGTAGAACCCTGGGAGTGTTAGCCAGCGCCCCCACTCACAGACCTTGGCGGCGGACGTGGAACGTCTTTTTTGCCGCAGGCGTCACGAGAACGTGATCTTTTCGGGTGAAGGCAACTGGTCAATAAACCCACATATGCTACCTGTTTGTTGGCTTCTCATTATATGACTATATATATATATATATTCCAGTTGAGAGAAACTGCCTGTGACTTCGAAGAATTGTTCACTGAAGTGACGGCCTTATATCAGCATTACAAGACCTCATAGTAGGAGACAGTTCAATTTCACAGACCGAGTCCTCTAACACCACCAAGAATCTGACGTCTCTCGCTGGTGTGCTCTTCCTTTGTGCGATTCTCGTACACTCGCTATCACTAATAGTGCTTAGCCTTTGTAGCGAAACTGCAGACTCTCTCTGTCATTTTTTTTATTTTTCTGTGAATCCGAGTATAAGCACTCTTGCGCATGACTGCTGTTAATTCTTATTTCGAGTGAATCAGGCTTGGCCTCATTTCTGCTGTTGAGTGAATTATACAGGATTCCTCAACTATCATTTACCAACACTTAAAGATGAGCAGTTGCGTTACTCGTAGAAAGCCTAGTGCATATTGTTTCGAGCACAGTGCAGTAGCCACTAGTAATTCTTTAGTTCTTGAAATACAATTCGACAATTTCAATTAATTATCGATTTCGAGAACTACTGCCCTAATTATCAAAGTGTCAGTGAGTCACTCGTAGCCACCCTCAGCGCCCCCCCCCCCTAATGACATCTAACTGTTGTGTTTTCAGCCACGCATACAAGTTTCCTGCAATTTTTTCCGACTGGCAAGCAAACGTAACGAAACATCAGAAATACCATGCGACTGTATGACCACCTGCATTATAAAGCAGCGCCTGCAAGTAACCTGAATGAATGAATGAATGAATGAATGTTTATTTTGACAGAAATAAAATACAAATAATCTCTGTCAAAGAGGCTGACAAAAAGGCACGAATGCCTGACTAAGTGTCAGTCACCTTCCCCGACCCATTCCCACAGCACAAAACACTCAAGCACGCAGGGTAAGCATGGTACGCAAAGTGGATGCATACACAAAAAAAATGAAAAGTACATGAAATATGTAACGGAAATACTGAATTTGATTTGTGTACAAAAGAATGCACAGTCATACCTGAAGCGACAGCAAATACATGTTCACTTTTTTGTGAAAATGTTTAGGGACGGCGATTCATTTATTATAGTGAGTAAGCCAGGATGATGATTCAAAAAATCTGCAACTATGAATGCCTGCTTTTGCATGCCGTAATTGGTACGCATCTTGCCTTTGGTGTAAGTTAATTGCCTTGTGCTGTATTTATGTTCGTTCGGAAGGTATTTTTAAAAAAAGGCGCTTTCATTGAGTCTTACCTCTTTAAATATTGCAATGGCTGTTTTTTGTTAATAAGGTTTGCTAATGTTAAAATACAATTCTTCTTGAAAAGAGGAGCGGAGTGGCTTCTATAGGGCGCATTCTCAATTACCCGAATCATGCGTTTCTGTAAGGTTAGTAAACTATGGATGTTAGTTGTCGTCGTGGTACACCACACAGATAAACAATATTGGAGGCGCGAATGCACTAGGCTATAGTGTAATTGTTTTTTTAATCTAGAAGGTAATAGACGTTTTAATTTATTAATAACACCGATGGATCTTGCAATGCTGGTTTTAATGTTGCCGACATGACTGGACCAATTTAAGTTTTCTTCAAACGTAACACCAAGGAACCTCTGGCACGTAGAGCGTATATTGACTTCATCACGAAATTGTAAGACTAAGCTATCATCAATACCTTTGTTACGAGGCCGAAAAATAATGTATTTTGTCTTTTTAGTGTTTAATTCCAATTTATTTGCTCTAAGCCAGTCTGAAAGATTACTGAGCCAAATATTTGCTTCTTCCTCGAGAGTAAGCAAGTTTCCACCAGAAAAGAAGATATTAGTGTCATCAGCATACATGATTATGTCAGGTGTTAGAGGCACGTTTGTGATGTCATTAATGTATAATAAAAAAAGAAGTGGCCCTAGGATGGACCCCTGCGGAACACCGTATTTGATTTCACCCAATGCCGATTTGGAATGACAAATGTATGTGTACTGTAGTCGGTTGGTTAAATAATTTTTATTAGGTTAAGAGCAGTTCCCCTAATGCCGTACTCACTTAACTTTTTTAACAAGATATCGTGTTTAATGGAATCGAAAACCTTTTTAAACTCAAGAAATATTCCTATAGTGTACAGCTTGTCCTCAAAGTTACTTAATCTTTTTCCTTTGATCTTTAGCAGCGCCATTTCAGTACATTGGTGTTTTCGGAAACCGTATTCTTTTTCTGTTATAATATTATTTTGAGTACAGAAATTTAAAATTCTTTCGTTAATGACCTGCTCTACTATTTTGGAAAAGACTGGGAGAACTGAAATCGGTCTGTAGTTGTTCACGTCATTCCTGTCTCCCCCTTTAAAAATTACCGATACCCGTGCAATCTTTAATTCATCGGGGAATGCGCCAGTACACAAAATTAAATTGCATATGTGTGACATCACTTTACAAATATGCAGCGCCACAGCTTTTATTGGTTCTGCCTTTATGTCATCTACACCACATGCTGTGGAATTCTTTAACTTTAGAAATAAGCTACTTATTTCAGCTTCATCTGTTGGTGCAAGAAATAGCGATCTGCTCATACTACATGGAATATAAGACCTGTAACCTGGGCTATCAGCATAAAACGCATCAGACGCGCCACATTGTAAGAAATGCTGATTAAACTTATCGGCCAGCGCAGTCCCTGTGAAAGATACGCCTTTATCCATAATTTCAAAAACAGGATTACGGTCGCTGTACGGAAGCAGATCATTCAATGTTTTCCAAAGTTTTTTGGGATCATTAAGAATATGAGTGAACTTATTCTCATAGTACCTCTCTCTTGCCAGCTTTATATCACGGCCCAATTTATTCCTGATCTTCTTGTAGTTCAATAAGTACTCTGGTTGCCTTGTCTTTATAAAAGTAGCGAATAGTCTATCACGTTCCTTTATGCGTTTTAGAAGGGTGGTGTCAACCCACGGTTTCCTGCATTTCTTGCTTCTTGTAGCTTCTCTTAGAGGGAAAGCTTTGTGATAAAGGTTTTTGATTACGCCGAGAAAGTGAGTGAATGCCTTGACAGGATCCGTCAATGCGTATAATTCGGACCATTCCACTTTGCTGACTGACGCTTCAAAATCAGCAATCGTGTTCTTGGTTATCAATCTGTACTGTGAGTGTGTGTTATTTTTGCGCTGTTGGTGCACTTTCGTCTCACGTGTAAAAAACAGGAAAATAGGCATGTGATCGCTTACATCAGAGATGAGGACACCCGACACTAATCCAATTAATCGCGTTGTAAAACACAAGTCAAGTAGGCTTTCGGAATTGTTCGTTACCCTGGTTGGAACATTAATAACATTTTCATAGCCAAACGAAAAAAAACATCCAGAAACGCTTGTTTGGATCGGTCCATTGAAAGCAGGTTAATATTAAAATCACCCATTACAATGAGGGGAGTGCCAAGCTGTGTACAAAAATCCAACATACATTCAATGAAATCTAATAAGATGGATACAGCACCGGATGGAGGCCTATAAATAACCACAAATATAGTGTTCGCACACTTGATCATGAGGGATTCATAGTGCTCGTGTATTACAGAAAACTCAGAAATTACATCAAAGCATAGATCGTGTTTTACATAAATAGCGACACCACCGCCTTTCTTGTGTTTTCGGGACAGTGAAGAACACTTATAGCCTGAGAAGTGTACAGCGTCGTATTCGTCGCGGAACCAAGTCTCAGAGAACGCTAAAATATCAAATTCATGCTGTATTTCATGTAGAAGCATGCAGACAGATTCGTGTTTGCTTTTTAAACTTTGGGCGTTCAAATGAAACAAAGACATCTGGATTCTATCACGTAACTCTCTGCTCTGTCTGAAGGAAAGCTTGTCGTAGTACTTGCTTCCCTGAAAAGGGATCGCCATCTTGAAGAATGCGCATAAAAAGCCATACTTCTAGATTATCTTATTCTGTCAAGGTCATCCATTGTGATAACCCTAATGACTCGATCACGAGGACCACGACGCACGAAGAATTTTCCGTTCTTGTGCCAGGCGAACTTGTACTCTTTTTCATCCGCCCGCGTCTTCATATGCCAGAAAAGCTTTTTGTTCTGTGCTGTGAGGTTTTCATTCAGGTAAATTTTTGATTTTGACTTTCTCAGTTGCGTTTTTTTCCCGAGCCAAGCATCTCTGGTCACGCGAGATGTGAAGCGAACCAGGATAGGTGGGACTTTTTCTGATTTTTCCGTACCGATTGTTTCCTTTTCATCGTCAATTGAGCCAGCCCTGACTTTCAACGGAATGCGGTGGACGGCTTCAATGTCCTCTTTCGAAAGTTTTGGAAGCTCGAGATCAACCGCTAAGCAGTTCAACTTTTGTAGCAAGTTCTCGTTGACATGATGCGGCAGACCATGCATTTCCAAATTCAGGCGTCTGCCGTACTGATCGATGTCATTCAAGTCTTTCCTAAGTTTGTCGATTTCTTGCTCTTTTACCGTGATCTCAAGTTTTTCCACACGCTTTCGAAGGCCTGCAATGTCTGAACTTTGCTGCTTCATCTCAAGGATGACATCATATTTTGTAGCCATTTCCTGTATTGCCTGTTCAACGCTTGTCACCGTTTCTTTTATTTCTTCCAGAGCGTCTATCTTGACTTTCATTTCAAGCAGCACAGCAAGCTTGCGGTTTATTTCTGATATTTCGTTTTTTAGGTTCAATTCTGGTCCTTCGTCGTCATTTGCTGTGCTTGGACTGCTTCTGGTCCTGCCTGTTTTGCATGTAACGCACTTCCAAGATTTCAAGGCGGTTTCGGATTTTTTTCGGTACGTGCTTAATGTTACTCCCGAGCAAGTGCCCGCATGATAACCAAAATCACATTCACAGCATGATAAGTATGGCTCATCGTCGTGAAGCGGTTTGTGGCAAACAAGACAGTCCGACATGATTTAGTTGTCACGTCGAAAAAAACACGATCACTCGGCAGCAGTGGTAGCACTAGACCATACGAGTACAAGTTGAAAAACAACCAACCTGTGAAGAAAGATGACGCTTGCTCAGAATCGGAGCAGCAAGACCGAGTGAAGCCACTGCTGCCGAGTGTGTGCGGGTGCCTGCAGGATGGCAGCGTCCTTTTGTAGAAGCTTGCGCTGACGTAAGCAGCTGGTTCTTTCTTGGAGCCAATGGCAGTCTTCTAGGTCACGGGGTGCGCCGGGCTCTTTCCTGGTATGTGACGCGTCAGTTCCTGTGAAGAAAGATGATGCTTGCTCAGAATCGGAGCAGCAAGACCGAGTGAAGCCACTGCTGCCGAGTGTGTGGTTGAAACCTGGTTGAAAGCAACCGCGTTGCTTGTGAAAAAACCCCAATAGACAGCGTATCACCTTGATAATGGTATGGAAGGAGCACCAACAACAGGTTTCGCAGTTTTGCAGATATACGTTCCTCCATACATCACAATTATTATCCGTTTCTCAAGGCCCACTGATTACATTGATAATAAAAGCCGCTTGATAACGCCGACCAAGCGCACCCTGACCACGCACGAAACGCGAAAAGCAATGCAATAGGCATAGCGTGTTTTAAAATCCCAGCTTTGCTCGCACCGCATCCAGAGAGTATGCGCGCGCAGTTATATTTCGTGCAAGAAACTTGCTTCGGACCACAGCCAAAGTGAACGGATGGTTTTAGTTTTCATAAGAAACTACGTGCTGCAAGAACAGGTTCATCGCATCAAATAAAATCAAAGTAAACAGACCGGGAAGCGACCCACGCGTTGAGAAAAGGCAAAACCGATAGGTTCAACAAAGTAAATAGCCACTTCTAAATTAGCCCAATTGGCAATCTGGACGCCTGCACAAAAAAAATACATCAGAGTTCAGTGTGCCCTAATTACCTATTAATTCGTAAGCGCAGTTGAACACCAGCTGCTGCCTAGAGGACGTGTTAGAATGGGCCACCTTCTGCAGCTACGGAGTACTGGGCCGGTATTTTGTAGCGATGCCTTTTCCCATGCTATGCTTTTTCCGGCTTTTCGCGCTTGGCCAGTGGTCAGAGCGACGGTCTGCCCACATTATCAACGGGATCAGGCGGCCGTGTGTGGTGGATGATAAGAATAGCATAGAATAAGGCACAAGGCATCGCTACAAAATAGCAGCCCTGAGTTCGCTTTATCACATCGTCAGTGGCTTTCTTGATGACCGACGCTCGAACTCTGTGGTAGACATCCGTTACCCCTGTCTTGAGCTAACCCGACGTCCATCTCTATCATGTAAGCATCACCTTTCGCATAATCGCAAACAAAAAAGTCGAGTAGAGAGAGTTTACGTGAACTAGCCGGCCAATTCGCAGGCCCGTGCCTTCCAAGCTATTGCGCATGAAAAGTCTCATTCAGGCAGTTTCGTGCGCGACTGTGTGGTGGTGCTCCATCTTGCTGGTACCACAGAAGTGGAAGACGTGAAAGCGGGACTTCGCTAAGAAACGTATCGAGCACTCCTACAAGGATTTCGTCCATGGAATGCTGTCGAGTCACTGTGTGATCGAAGACGGGAGCGATTATAGCACTGGCGTAAATTCCGAACCACACATTGAATTACCACTGGTAGTGGTGCCGAGTGCGCTTTACCTAGTGTGCACTAGAATAACTACAAGAAAGTGCGTTATTCAAGTTCGGTATTTCTGCGAAAATTGGCTTCATCTGTACACATTATCTTGCTCAAAAAGTTCGGCGACTCGCTGGCTTTTGTGAGAATTCCATTTGAGACAAGTCTCTACCTTCCACGAATTGGTGCTGGTTAAGTGGTACGGGTTAAAGTATGTAATTTAGAATCCTCCAAACTGATTACTTGGAAATTGGTTTTTGGGCGACCATGTCCTGCACGCTAGCATGAGGGTTTGAAGCCGTTAATGCTAGAAGAACCACGCGTATGCTAGGGCTCAAGGATGGAGCCCTCCTCCACTGTTTCTTTAAGCTGCCGGTTTGTCTGACGTTTTCATAACTTCTGATGATAGTCGATTCGCTTGGTCTACCGCCACACTTCTTTGACTGATATATGTTTGCGGCCTTCCTCCTGTTGCCATTTGCAGCTCCCAAGGCAAATATAATGTTTTACTTATGCTAATTAATTAATGAATGGCGACTGGGACGAAACAAAATGCACATTCAAACCTTTCCGCTGTTCTTGTCGATTCGCTTGTGTGGTGATAGGTTTTTCGACAAGAAAATAAAGAAAAAATATATCTGTGCACTTTATCTACGCTATGGCAACAGCTATCACAGCTTGCTTCCAAATAACACCAAGCGCGACGTGTTACTTCGGTCCAGGCGCGGCAGATAAGGCACCAGCTCGATCACGATGTTTTACAGCGAAGCTGTATGTGGCTAGCCATATCGTCCGTCCGTCCGACTGTACCCTTTGTGCCGAAAACTCTTCCGGTGTAACCCCATGCGAATGTACGAAAAAAAAGTGAAAGAGAGGCGCGCGATTGAGTGTGCCAGTAGTCACGTCCTTGCTCGCTGTCACAGCCAAGCGGGCGTGCAGCAGTTTCTCTCCGACTCCGAAATGGGTAGGCCACGTATCATGCCTACTCCTGAGTAGCAGGCAGCTTTCGATCCCCAACGCCGCAAGCAGAACCGAGAACGAGCTCGTCTACGCCATCCCTATGCTGCTGCCTGGGCACAAGCACAGGCTCGTGCAGCCGAGCGCAAGCAGCAACTGCGTTTCGAGGATCCGGCAGCCTACCAAGGCGTCGTTTGATGAACCGTCGGCATTAACGCAGGGATAAACACCAGGACCGCATGGTTGAGCTTCACTGGTTAACCATCTGTACGGAGTGCTGGGACGGCAATTTTTTTTCTTCATTTCCTTCATTTCCTTCTGGCTCACTCAGAAGGAGCCAGTTCGAGGGCGCCGCTTTATGATGCGGATGGAAGCGCAGTCACGTGGTATTCGCCATATTTCTCAGGGTTTATTTATGAGTGGCTAAAATTAGTATGCAATTAGTACGTCGCTGGAGATACCGCTGTTAGATGTCCCTTGGCTTTACGTGCTTACAAATGCGTCATTGACACTTTGATATTTATGATAGTATGTCTCGACTTAGGTAATTAATTACCATAACATATAAATCCACGTAAAGGAAAAATTACTTCCAGCTACTCCACTGTACTGTAAAAAATAGGCAGCTTTCTTGGCAGCATTCTTGGAGTAAAGCATTTCTTTTTCTTACTTAAATCTTGGTGCATGATAGTTAATTGGGACAACCTGTACATATTTATGATCACTGCATGCAAGTGACGGTGTTTGCGTCCCCAATAAATGTAAATTATTAGAATTGTGTTTTTAATGCATTCTTAGCTTTGCTTGCTGGCAAGAAAAACGATACTCAGACACATATCATTCATGTGCCTTTCACACTTGATCGAAGACTCAGCTGAAAAGGTCCCTAGCTTAAAGGTCTTTTTTTTTCGGAGTCAAAAAGCACGCAAAACATTTTGAAGGGAGGTGAACATGCAGCAACATGTTCATTCTCTAGGCATAAGCTATCCATACCTTTAGAAATAATTGCTATTTGGCTACCTCCCTCCCTCTAAAGATATAATCATGTTTGCCCTGTGTATATATTTAAATATATTGTGCATGTGCATGGTATTTACAGTGGAAATTTAAAACAATTTTGTAGTGAGAAAAGACGGATGAGGCAGCCGCCGCTGGTATTTCTAATGCGCTTGTTCTCCTTTCCTCAGGATTTGGAGAAATAAAGCAAAGTATGAATTAAAATCCACGCCGCTCTGCTCCAACAATGATGCAGTAAGCTATTAGCCCGAATAAAATAGGGCAAGATGCTTTACCCTTATCAGTGCGGTTTCAGAGAGGATCGGTCGACCATCGACGAACTCGTGCGCATTCAGGCAAAGATTCGCGACGCCTTCATAATAATAATAATAATAATAATAATAATAATAATAATAATAATAATAATAATAATAATAATAATAATAATAATAATAATAATAATAATAATGTTTATTTGTCATCATCACACTGATGAAGGAAGCTGTAGGTAAAGCGACTCTCCGTAGAGGCAGCTTGACAAAGGCCCACAGCTACCTTTGTCCAAAACAGTAAGCAGTGCCAATTGCAAGAACAGGCAACATACAGCAAAACATGAACAAGAAATAGGGAGGATATCTTAGTTTCATAAAACCAAACAAAGGAACAAGTATACAGGAACAGAAAAAACACAGGACAAAACAGAGGAGCAAGTATAAGGGTTACCAGAGAAGCAGTGCGACTCGAAAACCTCGCGTAGGTTTGCGCAATTTGACGAGTGTGCACTGCCGAAAATCTGTACCAGCGTTCACATATTTATAGTAGTGTAGGCATTGTGTAGGGTAACTTATCTTTGAAATAATTTGTTTTCCGGGTTATCACTTGGCATATTTCTTTATATCCTGTGTTAAGCGATGTAATGTTTTGTCATTGATGTTAAAGGTTATGTAGAAAAGGTCGACTTCCTTTCACTTCGCGCCTAATTCCTACAGCTAACTTATAGGTGTAGAGGTTGTGGGCACGTAAAATTCCAGGCTGCTGAAACAATTGACCCGTGCGGGCGTCATACGGTAAGTTAAATAGTATTTTGATACATTTCTTTTGCATCAGGTATAATTTTTTTCATGTTCGCAGAAGTTGTGAAGCCCCATACCAAAAAACAATAGGTGAGGTGTGAATAAAAAGTGATTTACAAAGTAAAAGCTATACTTTAAATGGAAAAACTGTTTTACAATGATATATCATACCCACAACGCACGATAACTGGTTCAGCACCCTGTCGATATATTCATTCCAAAGCATATTACTTGAAAATGTCTCTTCCAGAATTTTTGTGTCATTTAGCAGCTCAATTTCAGTATCAGCCTGCGTAAGTTGCAAATTATCGTTTATTGGATTATTGTTCATCTAAATAATGCCACCTTTGTTTTGCTTATGTTAATGCCTAAATATTTAAAACATGACCAGTGTTTTAGTTTCGTAAGGATCTGGTCCATTCTTTCCTGGAATGTTATACCGTCTTCAGTCAAAACAAATATGCCGGTATCCTCCGCATATAGAACGTATGTAGCGTCGGGATATATGCCAATTAAGTCATTTGTGTAGGTCATGAAAAGAAGAGGCCAAGGGATGCTTCCCCGGGGGTACGCCCTTAGATATAGACTTAACCTCCGAGCAGTTCCTATTGGTCTCGACTACCTGTTGGCGATGTTTTAGATAACTTTTCATTAAGTCTAGCGGATGACCACGAATTCCAAAGCATTATAATTTCTGAAACAACTTAGCATGCTGAATATTATCAAACGCTATTATCAAGTCTACATACATACCTAGCACGACATGCTTCTTTTCAAACTGGGATAGAATAACTCTTTTTGCTCCATTAAAGCCATTCCTGTAGATTCGTGTTTTCTGAAACCAAACTGAGTATGTGCAATCACATTATGTTTTTCGAGAAATAGGTACAGTTGACAGTGCATAACTTTTTCTAACCCTTTCAAAAAAATGGCAGTATAGATGGGTTTGTAGTTTCTAACACAATTTTTGTCGTCCTTTTTGAACAAAACACAGACTTTTGCTACCTGCATTCTTTCAGGAAAAACTGCTCTCGACAAACAAAGGTAAAAAATATGAGTAATACAAAAGAGAAGAATATCTAGCGTATATTTCATGGGACTAATCTGCGTGCCATCAACATCACGAGATGAACCGTTCTTGAATTGCAAAAAAAATACAGAATAGACATCTTGTTTCACTACAGGCTCAAGAAACATGGAAGATAATTTTGTACTAGGACGAAATTGAGTACACTCACCAGACATTGCGTCCTTCATAACATTCACCAAGTAGTCATTATATGCATTTGGAAATTCGACTCCTGACATTTTCTTCCAATTTTTTGTAAGCTTTTCCAATCTGCCGCTATGTATTCCAGTTTAGCAATATATTCACTTTTTTCCACAGGACGCCTGTCTTATCTGCATGGGATTCTACGTCTGTGTCTACATAGTGCGACCTCCCTTTTCTGATTTCCTTGTCTAATCGATTTCTGTAAGTCTTGCATACTTAAGAATGGTAGAATTTCTGCATACCCCAAACTTCTGAGTTCGTTGGATTGGATTGGAAAAACTTTAATACATTTAATACGTACAGAGTTCGTTCTTATATTTAATTTTTCTGAGCAGATCAGGGATCATCCATAGCTTACCGTTTTTATTTTATTCAAACTGACCTGTCTTTCTGCGAAGTGACATTATAAATGTCTGAGATTATGTCTAAAAATTTATTGTAGGCCTGTTCAGCGTTTTTTATCGGAAGAATCTCGTCCGGGTTGCTATCAAGCAATTCATTTCTAAAAGCCTCTTTACTAGACCCATAAATATCTTGAATGCAAAATGCCTGCTCGTACCTTCTCGCGAACGGTGTTTTTTTATGAAGAGAAATATGGGAAGATGGTCACTGATATCCTGCAACAAACCTCCGGCAAAACTGTTACCCATACGAACCCGTACCCCAACAATCTTTGTGCGACCCTCCTTAATCAAACATTTGTACAGAATTTTTCCTCTGCCCCTTCAAATGAATTACCCCTGACACAAGCGTTCAATTACGTAGCTATGCCTTCAGTGCGAATCGATGTATCTGGTGTCACTAAGTTTATCGTCGGGTTAAATAACTCGTCATCTCCCGGCTTCGATGGTATTTACACCTATTTTTTGAAAAACGCTAGTGCCTACTGCTCTATTAAATTAACAAAAATATTCCAATTATCTTTAGACAGGGGCATGCTCCCGAAAAATTGAACCGGGAAGGTGATTCCAATCTTTAAATCAGGTGTAAATAGCTTTCCTTGTAATTATCGCCCTATTTCTCTCACCAGTAACTGTTGCAAAATACTGGAACATGTAATCTACAATACCTTTATTAACTTTCTGGAATCAAACTCATTTTTAGCGCGGCTCAACACGGTTTTCGCAAAACATAAATATTTTTAGCGCAACTTATATGTTTTACTCACGCATTGCACCAAATCCTAAATAGACCATCTCATGCCATTAGTATATTAATAAATGTTTCAAAAGTGTTTGACAAGGTCTCCCCTAGATTTCTGCTTCATACACTAAATCAACTAAATTTAGACACTAGTTTGTTAAAATGGATTGAATTTTTTCTCACAAATCGTTCGCAGTTTCTTGTCGCGAATCTGTGCTGCTCTGCTTTTAGCCACGTTTCTTCAGACGTTCCGCAGGGATAAGTTCTTAGACTGGTTTTGTTTCTTTTCTATATCAATGGCTTGGCGCTTGTCTTAAAATCTAATGTTGGTTTATTTGTTGAGGACTGGGTTACTTTTCGCGAATAAAGAGCTGTTAACGACACTACCCTTTTACCGTCCGATCTTGATGTTGTTGCTACCTGGTTCAAAGCATGGTTAATGGAACTCAACACTAGCAAATGTAAAACAATGAATATTTCTGGCGCTAAGACATAGATATCTCCCTTTTACTTTACCAATGTTCAGTTAGGATCAGTCATTTCGTACAAATACCTTGGCATTAACATTACCACTAACCTCACCTGGAACCTTGACACCAAACATATATTTAGCAACGCAAACCACATGTTAGGTTACTTACGTCGTAACTTCCTTAGAGTGCCATCGTCACTTGAACTATTGCTGTATAATACACTAATGCGTCACAAGCTCGAATACGCATGCTCGATGTAGGATCCTAGTCAGGACAAACTTGTAACAGCACTAGAACTTGTTCCATATTACTCCGTTAGGTTTATTCAGTGGAAGTACATTCGAACCCCTAGTGTTACTGCCATGAAGTCTACTCTTGCTCTCCCATCCCTGTCTGCAGGCCGCCACATTTCCCGACTAACTCTTTTCCATACGTTGTATTATCAACCTGTTCTGCGCGACGAATTTACCTCTAGGCCACATTACCGATGCAATGGCATCGACCACAGCCACAAAGTTGGAATTGACATTTGCAACACTAAGCATTTCTTTCACTCTCTTTTGCCCATGACTAGTCGCGGTTGGAATCACCTTCCTTCTGATGCTGCATCTATCAGTGATAACCAAAACTTGCGAAAATTTCAGGCTAACAATGTATAAATAGGGTTTTGTAATGTTGGTTTTTCATGTTTTTGTGCTATTTTATGTATTTTTTCCAATGATATAGCTAACATTGTATTTTTCTTTTACGTTTAGCCTGTTTATTAACACCACTCCCCTCTGTAATGCCTTGGGCATTTAGGTATAATAAATAAATAAGTAAATAAATAATAAATAAATAAATAAATAAATTTGTGTCAATTTTCATAACAAACAAGTCCCGCAAAGCCGAACTGTGTTCTGTAATTATGGTTGGCGAAGCAGGAGCACTAGTAAAACCTTATGATACACCCAGTGTATCCATATTATGCTGACATGCAGAATGACCTAACATATCTATGGTAAAGTCACCTGCAGATACCAAATGATACAAGTTTCCAGACGAAAAACGTAAGAGCTTTTCATGGAAGCATAAAAAACTGCCAGGGTTTGCGTTTGGTAGCCTATAACACACTGAAAACAGATATTTACCGGCGCGAGCAGTAAGTATTTGACGCCAAAGTGAAGAACTAGTTCACATTGCACGTCTTCCTTCAACGGTAACATAACACCGCCCCATGGCGCGTTGCGCGGTTCAAACAAAAAGACTGATAAGCGATGAATGTAGATGCATCATCCTTATCTTTGCTCCATGTTTAAATAAGCAATATGACATCAAACCAAAAAGAGAATTCCGAGAGAAACAATTGAGGATCGACTTGTTTATTTCAAGGGGAACGAATGTTTAAATCTAAACATTTGCTGGAATTTTTATTATCAATGGTACCGATAGCATTTAGTTCTTGGAAAAGAAATACATATTTTTTTCTTCAGACATCTTAACGATAATGACAAGGGTTTACCGTTGGCCAAAACAAGAGTACACGGGAAAGCCATTATGCAAAAAAGAGGTGAGGCGCGCAGACAGGACACAAGCGTAGGACAACACGAACGCCGACTATCAACAGAAAGGAACACTGAGGCGAAAAAACAAAGAAGACACAAAACTTATCTGCGCAAGCTCAGGAATGCCACGTGTCAGTCGGGTACATGCGCTGGTCTACGTGAGAGATAACTGTTAAGGCACTTCATCTCTTCCTTATGTGAAGTAGTCGTATTGGCTCGTAGCAATCGTATTGGCAAGTAATTGTATTGTGTTGGCTCAAAGGTTGCCTCTCTCCTTAGCAATATTTACCTGAGTAAGGTTGACAGCTGCTTAGAGAAAGCATTAGGTGATAGCGTTATCAAGATATTTCCTTACGTTGATGATTACCTGATTTTCTGCAATAGGGAGGAATTCGCTTCCGCTGCAACTTCAGTGAGTGAGCAATATAAACTTTATGGAGGAGGATTAAAGTTTACCAAGGAATTTCCTCAGCGATGCGTGATTCAGTTTCTTGACATTTCCTTGGTCTTCGAACAAAATCACGTTTTTTGGCAGTACTCCCCAAGGTCTTCGAAGCCGTTGCTAAACTTTCAATCCAAGCATTCCAAAGTACTACAAAAACAAAATTGCCATGTCCTGCTTCAAGTCCTCTCTCACCAGATCCTGCATACACAAAATGAGTGCCAGTTTTATTGCGCAGGTCCGGCGCCTATCACAAGCAGGTTATCCTAGTGTAGCAGTGGCCACTGTTGCTGAGCGTCTAAAGAAGTCGGTTTCGAGGGAGACGGACGTGGTTACAGAAAGCAGTAACAGCAAAAAAAGAGTAGTGGCTATTCCGTACATGCATTCAGTGTCGCATAGGCCTAAAAAGTTGCAAGTAGATATGATGTTAATGTTGCTTTCACTGCTCCCAATAAGCTAGGCAAGATATGCGCTGCGGTGCAGAGGAAAAAGGAGCAGGCAAAAGGCAAAAAAAAGAACAGATATTTGTCTAGTGAAGCACAATAAGAACAACAGTTTTACTGACTGTCGTATGGGTGTGGTTTATAAAATTCCCCTTAGCTGTGGCCAGTTCTACGTAGGGCAAAAGGGACGCTGTATCAATCATAGGCTAATGGAACATAAAAGATCGTTAACCGGTGGATCGCCTTCTAATCTTTTCCTACATTGCCAAGATTGTAACTACACGCCAGAATTAGATGAATGCGCGATATTGTACAGCAATAAGAATGAAGATATGCGTCGTATGGTAGAGGCCTGCCATATCTATTATGGTGGAAGTGCATGCGAGAGTCAGCGTTAGGTTACTTTACATAGGGACGAGATGAAGTGCCTGAACAGTTATCTCTCACGTAGTCACGGCACAAATCGAGGGTAATGTTCTAGCAGACTAAATGGCCGGATCAATGGCATCGTAAGCTATTAATCGTAGAACTGCTGTCCCTGTTGCAGATCTGAAGCGTTTTTTACGTAAATAACTGCCAAGCCACTGGCAATGCTTGTGGGATGCTAAAACAAACAATAAACTTCACGTTCATGAAGCCACAATTAGGTATCTTGTCCTCCACTACGAAGACAGGACGAATTTATGTCCTATTGTGTCGACTCAGGTTAGGGCACCCCCCCCCCTGCCCCTAAGGTGTCCATACTTTTCCACTGAGTCGAAATGAACCTCCAACCTGTGGTAGATGTGGGGAGAGTCTAACCGTCCTCCACCGCTATCATATCCCTCTGCATGTGGTGATTTTTTTTTGGTGCTTAACTCTTTTTTAACACCAAGACTGTTCTAAGTTTCTTGAATGACGTGCGACATGTTATTACCTCAAAAAATTCGCAGCACGCCCTCTCGACAGAGAGTGGTGCAGCGATAGTTTTATTGCGATAGCAATTACATAGACACGCCAAGTGCATTTCTGCCGGTGGTGTCCCCGTCGACGTGACGTTCCATCTAAATTCCGAGGGCGATACAAGCTTCGCCGCGCGTCGTATGCTGTATGTGCGAGGGAAAGCGTGTGACGGTGAGCCGGCGATCGCGCTCAAAAGAGAGGAAGCGCGCCGTACCCATCACGCGCCAGGCTACGGGGGGAGGGTAGGGGCGCGGGCGCTCTCATCCGGGCAGCCCGTGCACCTGCGTGCGCCCGCTCCGGATGGCTGTATCTTGAAAGCCGTTAGCGGCTGATACAGAGTCCGCTATGCGCTGTGTTTTGTCAGCTCGCTCAGGAAGGCTGTTTTTATTCGACATCAACTGGAGCTTGAATCGCCTTCTTTCCTTTCATATTTCTCTCATTGCAGCGCTTCACTTCTTATTGATTTGCTCTTACCTATGCCACTACCCACCGGTCCCCAAAAGATCCTGTAATATACCGCCAGGCCAATGAGGCTAATAATGTTAATCATGAACAGAGCTGCAGAAACATACATCTGTAGGTGTATGTCGTTAGGTATTACGCAATCCACGTTCGCTACATTATTAACGGATATATTTTCATTGTGATTTTCTTGGCCTGAATGTGCGGTTCCGTCAAAATTTTCATGTTACTAGCTTTGATTAAGTGCGGTGAATCTTCCCGGAGGAAATCTGCTATAATGACTGCGTTATAATAAAGTTGCCATCGATTGTTCTACAAGGGACCCTTGTGCTGTTCGGATAGACCAGTACTCGTGTTCATATCTTACATGCATCTGCTCAAATGCCCCAATATCAAATAACCGATTTCTGCACCACTTGTCACTGCGTCCATATATTTTTTCTGTCACTCGGTAGTACCTCAAACAGAATATGAAAAAAGAACACTGAAGGTACAATAACTACGCACAGCCCCTTCGACGTGTCTACCGCGGGATATTTTGCTCGTTCTTCTTCATTACACCTTCCCTTTCACTTGACTGCACACTTCCTACTTTATCTTATAGTCCTCACCTTTCCTACCATGTTTTCTGAAATAAACTCATCTATACAAAAATAAAGACCGAAACGATATCAGAGGATAAAGAGGTGTAAAATAAAAACGGAGAGCTAGAGGGTCGCTCCTAGCAGAGTGCTGCGAAGTGCAGTTTGGTGTCCGCGGCTTGAAGTCGATGGCGCAGAGCTTGCGCCTGATCGATGGATCCCAAAGGCCGATTCAATTTGCGCGTCGCACACTCGAGTGGCGGCCAGTGACCGCAGGCGCTTCTCTTTGGGATCCCGAAAGCGGTAGGCACTAAATTAGAAAATGTACGGTGTACACTGCGCGACTGGTATATAGATGACACGGACAAGTCTGCTTTAAACGACTGATCTGGCTCTCAAAAGGCTCCCGCTCAAATTGAGGTGGCTTTTATGCCAGCCCAATTTGTTGCAACTCACGACACATTCTAAAGTCGTAATCAACGCTACTGCGTCTCGTATATGCTTTAGGCACGTCGGCTTTCTTCTAAATCACAGCCGCTGTTTCTGCCATTCCCGCAGCACACAAACAACATTCTCGCAGGCCTCCCTGGCCACTTCACAAACAATCTATAGCACCGGTCTCCACTTCATATTTAACCGAATCTCGAGGCTATTTGGTTTCTCGAGATATATTAACGCCAAGTTTATTTCAAGTTTTCCAAAATAATGATACCGATAGGGTGTTACGTTGAGTGCCAAAGCATACAGAATTTATCAATGTGCTATCGATTTTACTCCCTACTGTTAAAGTCCCACTTCTTTTGTGTAAGAAAGCAGGTTTATTTATTTTGGGCAGTGCCCTCTTTGATTCGTATCAACGCGTATTCATGCATGCCTGTTCATCAAGTAGGGCTGAGATATGATAGATTAGAAGAGTGTGTGATTCGGCAACTGAAGGGTATCAGACTGGCTTTCGTAGTAACACTGAGTCAGAGCGACTCATCAGTATCACTGATCTCAAAGCACTGTTCGCAGTGCTAGTCCCCCTCATTCTCTTGACTCGCCAACAAGCTGGCTACAGCACTCCCGAACTTGTCAACTAAGGTGACCCACACATCCTCAGCCACGCTTCATTGGCGGCAGCACTGAGGGCATCATCCCAAGACACTCATCTTGTGTCACCATGATCAGCCACCCTAACTAACAGTGCTCTATGCCACTCACTCGCTCGAAGGCACTCGATGATCTACTTCCTCCGAGCGTCATACGTCAAGCGCTGTCCGCGTACGTTATCCTCGATCTCTACCTCTACATTAGTTCCCACAGCCGTTATATGTAGAACAGCGTGCCCACCCTGTCCATGTAGGGCAGTCAGTCCTGCGTCCCAAAAACATGAAATTTACCTCAATACAAGCAAAATTCCAGGTCATCCGATTGGGTGGGTTTCCGCTCAGGTGTCAGATCTACTCGCTGCAGGCGCAGCGTCGCAATACGCTAGTAAAGCCGCTTCCTTGGGGCAAAAAAAAATTTCTTAGGTTAAGTCATCTCACGATGAATGTCGATGGTGATGCGATTAGCATTCAATCCATGCTACAACACACCGTTTTGTTGGTCAAGATTAAAATCTGTAGTGGTCATTATGAGACTTAGGTTGCTTCGATTAAATGCGACATATACTCACTCCGGTATCACTCAACTTTGCTATAGCACTCGCTTGCCACGATAAACCGTTAGAATGATGACATGTCGCAGACTCTATGACCACGGCGCAGTGACGACAATGGGATGGAGACCAAGGAATATCGACGATGGATTGACGACGGCGCTACTACGACAGTAGCATAAAGCCAATGAGATGGCGATCCTGAAATGATGGCAATGATACAACGACGACATTGTGACAATAGACGTTACGAGTACAATGCCATGACGAGAAGTGTGTGACAATAACGTGACGACGACAGTATGATGACAACAAAAGGATGAATGTAGAATAAGGACAATGGCGAGACATGACGATGACGATATGACAATGGATGCATGGCAGCGACTTTCTCACGCCGACATTGTGACTACGATGGCATGACAGTGGTTGCATAATAACGAGTCATTCTGGGCTGGACGATTGCGCTAGCATAAGGAAGAAAGAATGGTGTCTATGGAACAATAAAGGTCATATGACGATGGCATGACGACCATGGGATGTCGTTTCTGAATTGTTGACGATGGTGAAACGATCGCTTCATGACGATAACATGGAAACAATGATATTGTCACGCCCTAGTAGGAGACGGGAAAGCCGGTGTAGAGGACTCATAGAAGCATTTTATCTGAGCAGTCAATGGGACGTCGTTGTCCTCTCTGATTTTCCACCCACGCGCTACACCAGCGTCGTTTTCATCGCCTGGCACATACCTGCGGCGACCCTATAGAATGTGGCATTCGCCCCTCCTTTGAAAAAAAAAAAGCATTGTCCCGATGAAGAGGAAGATGACACCGAGTAGGTTGGACGCGCTCCGATCGGCTCCTCCTTTTTCTCGATCTCTTGGAGGTTTATGAAGTGGTGGCGCGTGAACTTTGCGTGCATTATTTCAGTGAAGTTCTACCGAACACGTGGATACCAGTTTTTTGGAAGTGGGTGGAGTTTCTGAACATTTATCGCCGATCTTGTGCCGACCACGCCGGACTGAGTGCTAGCCCTAACGCTAAACGCAACGGCGCCGATCTCGACGAGATGCTGGGCTGCTGCCGCTGGCCTACGTTAGCCTGTAGGCGCTAGTTCACCGCTTTTTGTGCGATGGAGAGTGAAGACGATGGGGACAATTAAGCCGCCTAATGTTTTGGGAAAGATTCTGGCTAGATAACGGTCGCCAAACGGCGCGTTTACAAGAACGCTTCCGGGCGTCTTGGCGCAATCTCGTCCGCGACCCACCCTGACGGCCAAGATACGCTGCCGGACCGAAATAGATATAAAGAAGCTAACAGCAAGATTATCCGGGGCAGCAAGATGCCACCACTACCAAAGGACGAAATGAAGATTGTGGCCAGACCCAGAGGTGGACTCAGTATTACCAAGGCAGGCCCAACAGTGGTCGCAGAAGCCATATGGGCTGCAACGGGTATCAGTACGACGGAAAGAGAATGGGACACTATGTGCACCAATCCGATGCAAAATGTGATGGTGATCAGCACATCTACTCACGAACACGCGGTTCGTTACGCCGCTGTGGAGAACATTACAGTCGCCGGGAAGCAGCATGAGGTGAGCGCGTAAGTTGCTGCGCCGCACGCCACTTGCAAGGGGGTAATTCGGCGCATCGCAATCGAGGACGGACCTGAGGTCATTGACAGGAAGATCGCCAACCAGAGAAATGCACTCGCGCTTGGTGCCAAAAGAATCAAGAATACTGGAACTGTGGTGGTGTTACTCGAGGGATGTAAGGTCCCAAATTACGTTGCGTATGGGGGCACTCTGATCAGGTGCACGCTTTACCACAAACAGATGATGTTTGTTACACCTGCGGACTCCTTGGACACCGCTCCGATGTCTGCCCGTCACGAAGTGGTATGCAGGGTTGTGGAGCAACCAATCCCGATGAACAACACAGCTGCGATCCAAAATGCAAGTTATGCGGCGAGGCCCACCTGACCGCAGCTAAGGAATGCAAGAAACGCTTCCAGACGCCGTACGTAGTTCGACGCAGAAGAAGAGAACGCGCTCGCAACGCTGAGCGGGGGGGAAAGAAGCAAGCCATCACCACCCTTCAAGGATGAGCAACACTTTCCAGCTATCTCCGGTGAAAGGCAGCCACGCTCTCAAGAATCGGACTCATCGGCCCCATCCGGCACCCGAGGCCGTTCCCAATCCAGAGGGCGATCCAGATCCCGGGGGCGCTCCATATCCCGAGGGCGCTCCAGATCCGGAGGACGGACAGCGTCTAGAGGGATGAGAATGCGCATCAATTCCGGAAGCCGCATTAGGCCCGACAGCCACACCAGGTCCAGTTCCAGACCCACAGGGCACCAGACAGGACCGGTTCCTGGATCGTCGAGACCAACCACCTGAGCTGACATTATCCGTGGAGGACAGGCAGATGTGAGGTCGGGGGCATTCTAAGAGCATGCGACAGGAAACGCGCATAAAATAGCACAACTTGAACGCGCGATTGCGAATATGAGGGAGGTTATTAAAATGCTTACGTCCGAAATCGCGGAGATCAAACACGTGAGAGGAACGCGTCCTCCACCTGTGTCCGCTCCGTTGGAAACACCCCAACCTATGGAGGTTCCTATAGCGGAGGGCGAACAAGATGAGACGAGACCCTCTAAAAAACGAGCAGTGGCTTGTGAGCAGGATAGTCTTCCGGGACGCGCAAGGTCAGAAATTCGCGAAATGTTTTCAGCGCTAAGCGACAGCGTAAGGCAACTGGCGGAGGTCTCCCAGATACAAAGCGAGATGGCCTTTCAAGCTGAAAGTATGAACAAACGTGTGTCCAAAATAGAATCATTCCTAGAGAACGTAATGTTGCCAATCCCTGGTCCTAGCGTCAATGTCGTACCACATACTTCCATTGGGTCCCCGATAACTGGGGACAATTCATCCGCAGAATATGGGGACGAAAGTGGACAGCAACAAAATGGCGGGCTCAAATGAATCTTTTCGCATTTGGCAATGGAACTGCAGGGGCTTTCTTAAGAAGAAAGCGCCTCTGCAGCAGTACATTCGCAGCAATTCCGAAAAACCACATGTAATCCTTATTCAAGAAACCCTATCTGCTAAGTCAATTTGTCGGAATATCAATCGATTCTTGGTCAAACTGGGAGGAGAGGTGTATGCACCCTTGTAAGTCGTAAGCTCACATATATCACTCACGACCTGGGGATGGCCACCTGTAAGACAGAGCATGTGATGACAGAAATCATACCAGGACGATTGAGACGGCAAAGCGTTTTCATTCTTAACGTGTATAGTAGCCCCAATGACCTTCGCCAGCGTTTCAAAGCGCTTCTAAGGAAGGCAATCAACCTTGCCGGGACTAATCCTTTTGTGATAGCCGGGGACTTCAATGCTCCGCACTACGCGTGGGGCTACATGTACAACACGGTCAAGGGAAAGGAGTTATGGCAGAATGCTACAGACTTGGACCTTACGCTCGTCACTGATAAGTCTTTTCCGACCAGAATGGGAACATCTTCGTGCAGGGACTCGACTCCGGATGTAACGTTCGTCAAGAATTTGTCAAAGGCACAATGGACTAACACTGCTGTTGATCTTGACAGCGATCATTATATCCTCACTACACAATTTCCAACAACACCTAAGAGGCCGAAGTAGTTCTTCACGGATTGGGACAAGTTCCGCAAGATAAGGAATGAGCGACAACATCCAACCACCAGACTGAGCCTTGAACAGTGGATGGACCAGATCAAGGACGATAGCAAGAGTAGCACTCAAAAAATATGCACGGACCTTCCCATGGAAAAGATGGATAGTCGCCTTGCCCATCTACTAGAGGCTAAGCAGTCACTCCTCAATCGATGGAAGGGCCAACGGCTAAATCGCAGACTACGCAAAAAGATTGCTGAACTCAATAGAACCACTGAGGAGTACTGCCACACCCTCTCAAAGCAACAATGGGACGAGGTGTGCAACTCAGTTGATGGTCAAATGCGGAATGGTCGAAACTGGAATCTTTTAAAGCATCTTCTGGACGACACCAACACAAGGTCCAACCAGCAGCATGTGATGGCAAAGCTTCTGCATACAGCCACACGAACCAAGACCAAGGAGGAAGTCCTGCAGAGCCTGGTGGAGAAGTAGCTCCCTGTTGGTTCCCGGCAAGGGACATCGGTCGCCTACGCAGACTACCTTGGGCCACCCAACTCCGAACTGGATGCAGACATCAGCACGGAAGATGTTAGGAGGGCGCTGCATGAGCTTAATAGCAAGTCTGCTCCTGTTCCCGACGGCATCACAAATAGGACCCTCCGTAACCTGGACGATGACTTGATAGAATACCTGACAGAAGTCATCAACGAGACATGGAAGGAAGGCAAGTTCCCGGAAGCATGGAAGCGGGCACTTACAGTACTGATCCCCAAACCTGGCAAATCATCAAGCCTGGACAACTTACGACCAATATCGCTCACATGCTGCATAGGCAAGGCCACGGAACATGTCATACTCAACAGGCTCACGAGGTTCATCGAACACAAGGAACTCTACCCTCACACGATGAGTGGCTTCAGGGCAGGTCTGTCCACACAGGACGCCATGAAGCTCATCAAGAGTCAGATAATGGACAATGACACGCAGGACACTCGGGCCATCCTTGGATTAGATTTCGAGAAGGCTTTCGATAAGATAGCCCATCAATTTTTACTGCAATCGATATCCGAGCTTGGTATGGGCGTAAGATTCCATGATTCCGTCAGGTCATTTTTGCACCGAGGAAGAACGACTCTCCGCGCAGGAGACATGATCGCGGAAGAGGTGGAGCTTGCAACAAGGGGCACTCTACAGGGCTAGGTGATCTCGCCCACTTTGTTTAACCTGACCATGATCGGCCTTTCCAGAACACTTTCGCGAGTCGAGGGCATCAGGCATACCATCTATGCGGATGACATTACCATTTGGTGTGTTGGAGGAAGTGACGGACAGGTTGAGAGTGCGTTACAGGAGGCCATCGAGGTCACGGATGGCTATCTTGGACCCACAGGATTAAACTATTCGGCTAAGAAGTTAGAGCTTTTATGCTACCGCCCCTTAAGAAGAGGTCGTAAGCCCATGGGCCGGAGACCACTGTCTGACAGCACCATTTGTCTTCGCACGAGCAAGGGAGACAAGATTGCAAGGGTCGACGCAATAAGAATACTCGGCATGGTGGTCGAATCTACTGGCTCTAACGCGCAAACTTTAATCAAGCTCACGACCAAGACGGACAACGCAGTACGTCTCATCCGAAGGGTGGCTAACCGCCATCATGGCCTTAAAGAAGACAATCTGTTGCGGTTGATTAGCGCCTTTGTGCTTTGCCACTCTGCCTACGTGGCGGCTATGCACAGATGGGAAAGAGCAGAGAGGAACAAACTTAACACGTTGCTCAGGAAAATAACTAAGCGAGCCCTGGGCATACCGATCTTCACCAACACTAATCGCCTCCTCCAGCTAGGTGCGCATAACACTCTGGAGGAGATTGCAGAGGCTTAGGAAAGAGCGCAACTTGCCAGACTCTCCACGACCGCCGCCGGTAGGAGTATATTACAAGAGCTCGGCTACCCACCATCTGCAGAAGCTGCAAGAAAATGCCAGTTACCACGGGACATACGAGATTTGATCTCCGTATCGCCGATACCAAGAAATGTACACCCTGAATATAACAAGGGTTGAAGGAAAGCAAGACCTTCAACCATACTCAAACAGATCCAGACAGAGGGGCGTAGAGCCTGCTTTGTTGACGCGGCCGCATATCGGAAGGGGTGCTCCTTTTCTGCAGTTGTGGTGGATCCCAAACAGCGACTCGCGAACTGTGCATCTGTAAGAAATGGAGATCCGGCGATAGCCGAGCAGGTGGCCATTGCCTTGGCGATGCTTGATGACAGCAGCGACGTCATCTACAGTGACTCACGGTTGGCCATTAGGGCATTTCAGTGTGGAGTGATCTCAGAACAGGCTTTTGGGCTGCTTCGTAAGGCAGGTCCGGATAGAATCAAGTATCACTTGCTAACTTGGTTCACAGCCCACGTTGGGCACATGGTGGGTCTCCCCACGAACCTCAATGAGACGGCCCACGCTGCCGCGCGTGCACTGACTGACCGCGCCGGTGCTGTAACGGCCGAAGAGAAAGTTGTGCATGGTAGTGACGCGCCTGCCACTTATAATGAACTTCTTAAACACTTCTATCTCTCGCGGTGACAATACCCTCCTCCTCACCCCAAGCTCACTAGGCCTCAGGCACTGACATTCAGACTGTTGCAGACAGAAACCTATCCCAACCTGTTCACGTTACATGCGATATATCCGGAGATTTACACTGATGACGCGTGCCCGGCTTGCGGTGATAGATCAATACTTTCGCACATGCTCTGGGGATGTATCTCTATAGCAAGCCCTGACCTCAGCTCAGCTAGGTGGGAGGCGGCCCTCCGCAAACCACTACTGGCTGAGCAACGTTGGGCTGTCCAGCAGGCCCACGATGTGGCTGGCAGGCTAGGCCTGTCGGTCCCGACGTGGGAGCGGCCCGCGACATGCTAATACGCGTTCTGCAGGACTGTAAAATAAAAATTACTCAATCAATCAATCAATCAATTGTCCCGATGCACCAACCCCCGAAGGCAGCGCACAGATGATGCAAAGTTGAGGTCATTAGGAAAAGTGTTCCTTCATATGAAGCACGTGCACAACGTCGGGCCGATGCCACCGGCGTTTGGAGCAGTTATGAATGACGGAAAGAACTTTATAATTCACATCACTGATGCGGCGCAGGACTGTGCGCGGCCCGAAGTACCTTAGCAGGAGCTTCTCAAATAGCCCCCGCCGACAGATAGGAGTCCATCCCACACCTGGTCACCGACATTGTACGTGAAAGTTCTGTGCCGAAGATTGTAGTGCCTGGCATCGTAGTCCTGTTGTTCATGGCTTCGCAAACGCGCAAGCTGCCTGGATTCCTCTGCGCGTTGCGTACCTCCTCGGCACCAGCCGCGTTGTCACCGCACTCGCATGGCAGCATTGCATCCCACATTGTTGTCACTTTTGGTCGTAAACGAGATTGAAAGGTGTCACGCATGTTGTCTCTTGGCGAGCCGTGTTATTGGCAAACGTAACATATGGTAAAATCTCAACCCAGTCCTTGTGGTCGACATTGATGTACATACTCGTCATGTCTGCCAGAGATGTATTCAAACGTTCTGTCAGCCCATTGGTTAGGGGATGATAAGCTGTGGTCTTTCGGTGGGTGGCACCACTTAGTCGCAAAACTATATAGAAGCGCAGCCGTGAACACTGCACCTCTAATAAACTAAGTGCCCTGTGATTTAGTTTTGAAACAGTGCCTATAAATGCATCGTTTCTCAGGCCTACGTGGTACCGCTTCGTAAGATTTTTGGGAAAATAGTCTTGTACAGTAATTAGATTCATTCCATTGAAAAGTTGAGCAGTGTGACTGCCATAAAGAACTTTTGCAATAGCACGAATATAATTTCCCTGTATTATATGTAATTTACGGATATTTGTCGGAGTCGTCGTGCCCCATACGAGACCACAGTAGCTTACATGCGATAAAAGCGAAGATTTACAGATTAGAAGTTTGACTGTTATTGGTAGTGAAAAACCCTCGACAAAAAGCCCGAGATCCTCGATGTGCTGGAAAGCAGTGTTCCAACACGCTCAGTCAATGGCATGTGTTGCTCGAAAGTGACGCGTAAACATTTGAAACGTGATGCCATGTGGATTTCTGAATTGTTAAGTGTTAACGGTACGTCGGTGACTATTTTTCGATTTATAGGCCTAAAAAACAGCTTTCGTTCATGAGCCCATGATTGGCGTCGCTCATTAGGCTTTTATAATCTCGTGCAGTCTGAAGTATCGTTGTATGCTGGTGATACATTATCTATTTTACGGAAGTGTCAATATTTACAATGTCAATGATGCATATACAAAATAACAGAGGTCCCAGGCTATTACCTTGAGACACTTACAATGAAAGGTCTTTTAAATTAGAGGCGTGATTATTGATGACAACCATTTGCTAACGATACATTAAGTAAGATTCAATCAGCTGCAGAAAAACACTTCGAAAGCTGTAATTACAGCATTTTTTAACAATGTCACATGATTTATAGTGTCAAATACCTTCGAGTAATCCACGAAGATGACTAATATATGTAGATGTGTTTAAAAGCATCCAGTGTAAATTCATTCTGCTCTAAGAGAGCATGCTCAGGTGAGCGCCCTTTCATGAACCCGAATTGCGATGAAGTAATAATATCGTGCTTATAACGGAAAGAAGCCATGCGTTTGTGAACCAGTTTTCCTAAACATTTTGGTATTATGGGTAATATAGATGTAGGCCTTTGATTGTTAAGCGCATTTTTAAAGGGGTATGGTAAGGTGAACCCCCCAAAAAATCGAATTTGCAATTTTGGCGCAGAAAAATCGACTGCACTATGAGAAACAAACCTGCGGAAGCGCAACCTCAAGCGCCCGCTCACAGCGGTTTAAATGTCACGCCGAAGTGTGCATCGTCATGACGTTTAAAAATGGCGGGCGGAGGCCGTTTGTTCATCGTTGTCGTTCGCGGTTTTCTTCGTTATGGCATGTTTTTTCGCTTGTGTGGGTGTGTGGTAAGTAAATGATTTGTACTAAAGAATCATAACAATTAACAGGAAATGAGATATCCACCTCATCATAGCAATTGCCACAAGAGAATCCCATACGGGTTCCTTGAAAGGAAAGCGTCGCAGCTGATGAAAAATTCGTCCTGGTCCGGGGCTTGAACCCGAGATCACCGTCTTTCTGGGGCAGTCGCTCTACCATCTGAGTTAACCAGGTGGCTAGCAGATGGCAGGGCGAAGTAATAGTCCTTTGTAGAAAAGAACTATTACGTCAAACTCCTGTTTTTGCTTACCTGGTAGCCTCTGTTTCGAGTTTCAAACGTATTACTCGCCCGGAAAATGGCACGATCGTCCAGCAAATGGAGCAGAACGAGAATTTTCAAAGGTAGTCAGTTTTCTGAGCAAATGTGTTCATGCACGAACCCAGAACACCAATGAGTCGCTCAACCAGCTCATCTAGTGCCGCTGCCAAGAGAGAACTTTTTCAGTGCTTACACATTGAAGACAGCAACTAACAATGCAGTAGCCTACTATAATGACGGTAATTCTGCACGAAAAGCTGTTCTGGAGGCGCTTGGATTTGTTCCAGGTCTGTTGTTTATATTCAAATATTGCGATCTACTGGATGGACAAAGAGTGTGTTGAAGGGGCAGAATTATTCGAGTCTGCCGAGATCAAGGAAGGACGACGGATAAGAAGGAACACTAAGACGGGTTTAGGAGACAACTGCAAAAAAGTCAGCAGTGAAATGTGTTGAGTGAGTGAGTGAATAAACTTTTATTTGGTCCAGCAAAGCGCGATAAAACGCGCACCTGGCTAATCCCACGTTGGGACTGACAGATCTAGTCGGCCGGCACGATCGCGGGCGCGCTGGACGGCCAGGATTTGATCCTCAAAGACGGGACTTCGCAGGAGGGCGTCCCACACTTCCTTGGTGAACTTCGGGCCCAGCGACACGAACTCCCAGAGCATATGAGGCAACGTAGCTACCTCACCACAGGCCACGCAAGAAAAATTCGGATAAATCTCTGGATATATGATATTAAGGGACGCCGGATTTGGGTGCGAGTTCGTTTGCAGAAGTCTTAGTGTGACCGCCTGCGGCCTGCTTAACTTGGAGTGAGGCGGGGGGAAAACCCTCCTCTCTAAGTAGAAGAATTTAGTTATTTCGTTGTGTGTGAGAGGAGCGTCTCGGTGTCCGGGGAGAGAGTCGCCCGACCCGAGGGCAGCGCGGTCGGTAAAGCCACGCGCAGCCTCGTGGACAGACTCGTTGAAGTTCAGAGGAACCCCTCAATCACCCCGACGTGTGCAGGGAAGCAAAGGATCGAGTGCATGGAGGTGTTGCCGTGTTTGGCGCCTTTCAGAATTTGAACTACCTGCCGGGCTACCCGGCCTTTCTGGAATGCCCTGATGGCGGCTTTCGAATCGCTATACACCCTGTCTCTCCGACCGTCTTGCATGGCGAGTGCAATGGCCACTTGCTCGGCCACCTCTGGGTTCGTCGTCCGGACGGGAGCACAGTTGATAACTTTGCCAAGCGTGTCAACGACGGAAACCGCAAAAGCCTTGCCGTCTCGGTATGCAGCTGCGTCCACGAAGCTTGCTGCGATTTTAACGCGACAGCGTTAAGGAGCTCGTGTCGCAGAAAAGCCGGTGTCGTCGGCGTTGGCGGCGTTGGCCGTGAGCGATAAATCCCAGCAGGCACTTCATGAATAAAAAAATTAGAGGACGCTTAAGCTTCGCCTTCAAGAGTGGAACGCGACACCGTTCCCGTCGACCCGCCAAGGGGTGTAAGACAGTGGGCTACGGCGCAGCGACTACGCGCCCCGCATAGGACGCGGTGAGCGTCGAGCAGTGCCGCGTTCGGCGCGGCAACGAAATGTGCGCCTGAGCAAGCGACGCACGCCTGAGAAACAGCTCGTTTCTAAGGCAACACCGCATTCACTAGAGACGCTTTTGTACCGCTTTGAAGCATCGAACTCGTGGCTGAGTGAATAAAGAAAAAAAAGAACTCGTGGCTGAGTGGTAGCGCCTCCGTCTCACACTCCGGAGACCCTGGTTCGATTTTTCCAGGTCTCGTTGATCTTCTCGGTAAGGTATGCGATCGAACCGTCGTCAAGGTTCCGCAGCATCTTGTTTGTGACTCTGTCAGCACCTGGCGCACACTTCCCCTTGAGCGCGAAAATGGCTTGCCTTATTTCCCCCACGGTAGAGTCTTCATCAAATTCCGGACGGCTTGGGCCGAGGTAGTCAGGAAACCGGTCTTCCTCGTTTCCACGCTTTATGGGAAGGTATTTCTCCATGAGCTTGGCAACCAGCTCGTCCCCGGAACAGGATCTGGTAGCTTCGTGCAGGGCTCTGGCGAGCGTGTGTCTCTGACTGGATCTGGTGCTGCCCTCGTCGAGGAGATGTTTAAGCATGTCCCAGGACTTGCCGTTACGCATCTGCCCGTCTATCGAGTCACAGACCTCGTCCCATTGCTGCTTGCCGAGGATCCGACAGTGATCTTCGATGGCCTTGTTAAGCTCGGAGATCTTTTTCCTCAATCTTCGGTTAAACCTTTGTCCCTTCCATCTTAGAAGCAGCGCCTGCTTGGCCTCGATCAGATGGGCCAGCCTACTGTCCATCTTTTCTACCTCCAGGTCACTGACGATCTCCTTATACCCCTGTCACACTAGGAGATTTAATGTCATTCGAACCGAATGGCATTCGGTGCAACGAATGTCATTCGCCCGCGGAGGTGCTACACTCGAACAATTAATGTCATTCGGTGGCGATGTCAATGGCAATCATTCCGAAAAAAACGGGGCGACTAAAGTGGAACAAGGAAGGAGTAAAGTGCTCATAAGCAATGCATTTATTTTAAAATACGTTTTGGAACGTCGCTTCACCGAAAAAAAAATATTTTAGTACTGCGCGTAGGAAATTTTAGTACTGCGCGTAGGAAAAGTTGTTCTATTTCAGACTGTGCGGCCAGTATAAGCCAAAACAAGACTTAGCCGCCTGAGTAGCCGATAAATTGAAAACAAAATGGCTGACATGGCGACACTGGAGGACGACGCTAAGTTGCAGCAGGTGAAGCGATTAGTTGCTGCGCACTTTGCATTGCGAGCAAGGCGTAATAATAAGAGGAAGCGATTAGACGTTCTAATAGACGCACAATCAAGACGGAGTGACGAAATTGAGCAGCGTATTCAAGCGAACTCGTTCACTGTTGCGGCTGTGATGGCCAGTTGTTCCATTGTTCACCGAGAGCGTTGGACATTTCAAAGAAATGAGCGCTGGTTTGAAGACACTTTGCCGAACCTTGGTGAAAATCACTTCAAGCAAGCTTTCCGTGTATCGCCGCCTACGTTCAGGTATTTGGTGGTATCGTGTTGGTGGAGCCGATCTCCGTGGAAAAGCGAGTGGCGGTGGGACTGTACAGATTGTGTTCCAGTGCAGAGGACAGAACCATCGCGCACCATTTTGGCATCGGCAGGTCAACAGTGAACGTGCTGTGCAGAGAATTCTGCAAGGCTGTAATTGATCAGCTTGAAGGGGAATGGCTTCACATGATCCGCCGCCAAGAATTGAAACAACACATCAGGGAATTTTTTGCTCTGAGTGGCTTTCCTCAGGGTATTGGCGCTCTTGACGGCTGCCACTTTTGTGTGTCGCCACCGACGGAGAACGCCGTGGATTACCACAACTATAAAGGATGGTAAGCACTACGCAAAGGTTTTTTTTTACTTTTATAACACTATTTCACGAATACAACTTGGATCTTGTGTCTATAGTTTGGGAAATATTAAACTTCTTATGGGCGTTTTACTGTCCAGAGAAAACTACGTATGAAATTAAAAGATTATAATTTTCAGTCTTTCGTTCTTGTTTGTTATCAAAGTTTTATAAATTTGACTTGCGAGAGGTTGCTTCAATACATTTCTTGTAGAGCATATTTTTTGTTAGCATGGCACAAAACTATTGCTGCTTAGTAGCGTTGGTCTCTTCAGCAGCACTATGGACACAAATGACTTCTACCATTTGGTCAGAAAATTGCAATGCAGAATACACTGAAGTGCATAATCATATTTATGTATTGCTTTCTGTGCAGGTACAGCATCATACTTCTGGGGATGGTGGACCATATGTACCGATTTCGGTACATAAATATTGTAGCTCCAGGCAGATGCCACGACGCCAACGTGTATGCAAGGTCGAGATTGTCTACGTTGGTTGAGGGCGCATACTTCTCATTGCCCGTAGCTCTGATTGAAGATGTTGAGGTGAAACCAATTATTCTGTGTGACCAGGCATTCGCACTCACTACTAACCTCCTGAAGCCATTCTCAAATGCCTTGCCCGACACACACGAAGCTGCTCTCAACTACAACCTGTCAAGGACGAGACGCATTGTTGAGAATGCATTTGGAAGGCTGAAAGCTCGCTTTAGGTTTATCATGAAGAGGATGGAATGCACCTTGCCAAATGCAAAGCATGCAATTAGGGCATCGTGTATTTTGCACAATATTTGTGAAGGTCTGAGAGACACTGTGGAGCAGCAGTGGGAAAATGAAGCCACTGCATTTGATGCTCTGTGTGAGCAACCATCACATACCACCACTGCATCCACTGCGACAGGTCATGAAGTGAGAGCTGCCCTTGCTCAATATTTCTGGAAACGGGCACAACAAAACACAATGAACTGAAACCTCGCAGTAGGAAGCATACTTCAGAGTTTGTTTTCTAGCATGTCTGAAGGAGTGTTTGGCGTCAGTTGAAACGATCACTTGAACCAAATGGAGAAAATGGAAAACGGTTTATTTCAAAATATCACTATTATGCGAAGCATATTACGAGAGCTCAACCCAGCCCCTCAGGCGCGGCGGTGTCGCCTTCAATGACCTTTGACCCCATGCCATACCACGTGACACCGTGACGTCACGACAGAGGAGAAACGGGGCTCCAACTCGCGCCGTCGCTCGCGGCGTCGCTCAACTCTCGCAAGATGGGCTGGGTGGGAATCGAACCAGGGTCTCCGGAGTGTGAGACGGAGACGCTACCACTGAGCCACGAGATTTTTTTTTCTTTATTGCCCGTCTTCGACGTACACATACGGCATAAACAGATACACATCATAATGGTAAAAGCAATGTCCTTCATGGGCCCTTGCGAATAGTTAAAAACACTTGATTACCGCTAGTTCATCCCATATATGCATCCATTCGGGTGGTTCTGTTCTCGTTTTACAAGCTTCACGCAGATATAGCACGCTTTCAATGAAATGCTCTCTCGCAGGATGAATAACAAGCCTCTCATGGCGCTCATCCACTCTCGTTTTCCACAGGCTATGCAAACATATTGCCATAAACATGTCACATGGCATATCTGCGTTCTCAGTTGGCAAGAAGCGGATGCCGTACGGTGTTATCGGTAATTCCTTTTTCAACGTTCTTTGTAGGATGTCCCACAAGAACATTGCATCTGAACAATCAAGAAAGATATGTTCAATCGTCTCTGGTTGCCTGTATCTTGAGCAGTTTACAGACCACGGCACAAAGATTCCCCTTTCTCTGAGCCGTGGCTTCACTGGGAGCGTTCCACTGTGTAATTGGAAGAAAAAGGTTTTTGCGGATGACCGTATCGGCATCCGCTTCACTCGCTTGAGCACATCTCTTCCTCTGGATTCAACGAGGTACATAAAACGATAGACAGGCACAGGCAATAATACATCAAGTAAATCTTTGTACAGTCTTTTCCGTTTAACAGATGCAAGGTAATTCAATGAAAAGCGCGTATGTAGGAAGTCAAAGGCCAATACGACTTCTCGCAGGAAGCCTCTGAGCCTAGGTCCTGTGGTGTAATCGGAGGACACAACGAATTGAGGCAACGCGTTGCTCAAACGTCTTTGAAGGACTGTGCACAAAAATGTATCTTTCTGATCACGTAGGAACAAAAATCTCGACACGACTTGTCTTAAAAAGAGATGAACCAACCCTAGGCTTCCACTTTTCACTGTTCTGGACAAATTAGTGCGACTAGAGCGCTCCCATACGGAACCCCAAATGAAGATGGCAAACTGCCGGTGTATTCTTTGTATGCTGACGCTTGATGCGCAGAATGCTTGTAAAACATACCAAATTTTGGCCACTAAAAACACATTACACGCTGTTGCTCTTGTGAATATTGATAGTTCTCTCCCACCCAGCCTTGCCGTTTTCGCCTTAATTTCTGCGACCTCTCCTTGCCAATAATCTTTGGTGTCCTGGTGGTGTTGCAGAGGTACCCCAAGGTACTTGGTAGGCTTATTCGTCCACTGCATTTTTTCAAAAAGTGAAGGCGTGTCTTCCCGTTGTCCATACCATATCCCAATCGACTTACCCCAATTAATCGCACTCCCCATCATTTTACAATACTTTGTCACAACATTAACGGTATTGCTTACACTTTGCTTGTCATCACAAAAAACAGCGACCTCATCCGCGTATGCTAACAATTTTGCCTCACTGTAACCGACCCTAAAACCCCGGACATGGCTCTCTTTTATTATCTTTAGACACAGTGGCTCGAGATATAGGGCAAACAGTAGAGGCGATAATCCACATCCCTGTCTTACGGAAGACCTGACGGCAATGCTGGGAGAGAGTGTTCCATTAACGATTACCTTTGTGGAAACGCCTGCATAGCACATTCTGATCCCTTCTGTTAAGATTGTTCCCACATTCACGTGCTCCAAAACATTGAAAAGAATTGTGTGTGTTACTCTATCGAACGCTTTTTCTAGGTCCAATTGTAACATGGCCACCCTACCAGAAAAGTCGTCACAGTGCTCAAGTACTGTTCTCGCTACGTGTAGGTTTGTAGTTATTGACCTCCCCTTAATGCCACATGTTTGATGTGGCCCTATCAATCGTGTTATTATACTCTGTAGCCTTCTGCCCAAAACTTTAGTGTATATCTTATAGTCTGAGTTTGTTAAGCTGATTGGTCGATAGGCTCGCACGGATAGGAGCGATGAGGGATCGGTAGTTTTGGGTATCAGGACAATATGACTCTCGCGAAACGACGGTGGCAGTACCCGCTTTTCATAGGCTTCTGTGATAACGTAATAAAGAGCTGCAGCTATATCTGTTTTCAAAGCTTTATAGAATGATCCACTCAGTCCATCAGGTCCTGGCGTTTTCCCAGGGCTCAGGTCATCTATAGCCTGCTCTATTTCCTTGATGCTTATTGGCATTTCTAATCTATTTCGTTGTTCATCATCTAGACTTGGCAAAAGGTGTAAGAAATCATTTTCGAACCCCTGTTCGCATTGCGTTTCATGTCCTAAGAGTTCGCTGTAATATTCTACAAAGGCAGGTTGGATGGTTTTCTTATCACGTACTATTTCATTACAGTATGTTATCGCATTTATCTCCTTTCGTGAGGCATAACTTTTTTCATCCGAAAACGAGGCGCTTTGTAGGTTGTTCTCCGCACCATAGATGTTCTGCGCGTGCGCGAATGATTGCGCCCCGATATTTTTTCTTATCGACAAGTTCCAACTGTGCTTTCGTTCGCTGTATTTCTTTAGCGAAACGACCAGGACGGATGCTTTCCATGTTTAAATAAAAGTTGAGCTCACTTTGTAATTCTATTTCATTTCTTTTTTCTTGGTGGTGTAAAACGCAGGACCTTTCTATGGCTATTAACTTTGTTTCTTGCTTAAAACACTCCCACCTTTCCATGCAGTCACTGTGAACACCCGATAACAGCTCTTGAATGCTATCTTGATTTTTTTTATAAATATTTCGTCCTGCAGCAATTTTTCATTGAATTTCCAAAGACCCCAGTTGAAGCTTGACGGCTTCTTTGGACCAAGCAAAAAAACGGACCAAACTATGGTCGCTAAAATAAATGTGTTTGACTTCATAATCACTGCACAATGGCAACGCTTCCCCAGAAACATAGACACGATCCAGTCTGGCATGGCTGTCCCCTTGAAAATGAGTGAACCGAGGTGTATCATTATTGGCTAAAACGTCGCCTATATCCTCTAAATTATGTTCTTCAACGAGTGCTGCCAAGAGGAGCGCACTGCCTTCGAGACGAGACAGATTACGGGCTCTGTCTTCCACTTTGCAGACACAATTGAAACCTCCCATCATGACCATGGTTCTCTCACACCTCAAATGACATTCCACGCTTTCAAAAAAAACCTTGCGCTCGGCTATCCTATTCGGCCCGTAAACACAGATAGCGCGGAACTTGAGATTGCAAAACATAAAATCGCACATTATAATACGCCCGGAATCATCACTAAATACATTTTCCACATTTATACCGATAATATTGCGAAGAAAGAGCACACAGTCCCCTGCTCTACCAACAGCATGAAAAAGGCACACATAATATCTAGACATGAACGTTTGGACTAGGTGTTCGGTCCCTTCCTCAGTTTCTATCTTTGTCTCTTGTACAGCAATAATGTCCAGATTATTTTCGATGAACAGGCGATTAAGCTGGTACTGCTTGTTCTTTGCCGTAAGTCCCCGCACGTTAATCGTGCCTACGCGTAAGGGTGTATCAATGCGTATCGCCATTTCTACGGTGAAGAGATCAAGCCCGATAGATACCAATAAATTTGCAGGTCTCGTCAGTGACGAAGGATCACTCACATTACCGTGGCGAGTCTGCGTTCAGCCTGCACTGTTGAATGGTCTTCCATTGGCAGATCAGAAGTAGCAGCATTTTCCACCCCCCCCCCCCCTCCCGGCACGGGCAAAAACACGCGAACGCACGACCTGTTAAGTCCGCTGCGTCGCCGCCGCCTTTCTGACCGGCGGTATGGTTGGCGTTGGTCTAAAGGTTGGCCTCCGACCAGTTGCTGTCTTCACAGGTGGTTCGCCTGCACTTTGAGTGCTCGCGTTCCGCTCTTCACCGGTACTTTCTTCGTGCGTTCTTTTGGCCGCTGCCGCTGCTTTGCTGGTTTCCGTAGTGTCCATTACGCTTGAATCGTCCTCACTCGTTGCTACGGAGGGTTGCTTGCTTGTACTTGCGTCATTACTTGTTTCAGCGTCCTTAGCTGATGTAGTCTTGCCAGACGTCGGTATGGCTTCACTCGCAACCTGATCTACATCTCGTTTCGTAGAATTTATGGCTGGGTCTTTCTTTGAAAGTGGCGCCAGAGATGGTCTCGACGCACTAGCACTTTCCTCTGCTTCGACTTCGTCCATGAGGTGCTCGTTGACGACTTCCTCACTTCTCGATGGCCCCGCAACGTTTGCATACGTGCGCACGCACTGACTTTCTTCGTGGCCGAAGCGTTTACACACAGAGCAACGTGGCACGCGGCACTCGCGCCTGATGTGCCCCGTACGGTTGCACCGAAGACACAGTGGAGCACGACCTGGCACGACCACTAGCGCCATTATGCCAGCTACTCGTAGCTGATGCGGTAGATCATCACGTGTCACACCTGGCTTCAGCTTGAGGGTCACTGTACGCATAGACGACCCTTTGTCCGTGATGCCTGGTACACGCCATTGCTCTTTCTGGACGTCGTTGACTTTCCCGTATGGAGCAAACGCCGCGTGTACGTCTTCGTCGTGCACATTGTGCAGTAACCAGTGGAGTTTAACCCGGACATCTTGGTTGTGTGGATCCACAACCAAACATCGTCGTTCCTTGACTTGAACTTCCGTATACTTCAGCATTTTCTTTGTCGCCTCTGCACTCTCGAACGTCACCGCCCAGACGTGGTTCATCTGGAAAGCCCCCAAGGCGACCACCTCGGGGAGCAATTTCAGATGAGCCAGCGTGTCGCGAAAATCTTCGACACGGAATGGTCTCGCTTTCACGTCGCCGTGAAGAAAAACTGTGTTTAAAACACACGAACCTCTAGGCAGTGGTGGCAAAACAACATGGTATTCCGGTTCAACGGACGCAGGCATCCTGTTTCCGCGGCTTGGCATAGCCGCAAACACCGCCCCTACGGAGCGCGACATTCGACGTCCGTACCGAACGGTAGCCGGAAGTAGAATCACTGAGCCACGAATACGATACTTCAAAGCGCTACAAAAGCGCCTCTAGTGAATGCAGTGTTGCCTTAGAAACGAGCTGTTTCTAAGGCTCAGGCGTGCGTCGCTTGCTCAGGCGCACATTTCGTTGCCGCGCTGCACGCTGCGTTGCTCGACGCTCACCGCGTGCAATGCGGGGCGCGTAGTCGCTGGCGGGTCGACGGGAACGCTGTCGCGTTCCACTCTTGAAGGCGAAGCATAGTAACGCATCAGTTGTTTCTTCGTCTAGCCGAACCAAATATAGCCAAGCAAGAGCAGTTCACCAGGCTAAACAGTGGTTCAACAACTAAAATAAAGGCTAGTATGCTTCGCATCCTGGGCTTAACCTTAGCTAAGCCACAGCCATTTTTTTCCAACAATTTTTTCTAACGCCGCTATCAAGCGTTCTTCCCGCTCGGCAGCAGCTTCATCGAGCTTGAATTGCCGCTCGCACATGTGAAGCTCCTTTTCTTTCGATTTCTCCAAACTGAGACGAAGCTGCCGCTGCTCCTCGACAACTTGTGTCAACAGCATCTGCTGGGAGGGCTGCCGTTTCTTCAGGGCCTGTCTTTCGGCTCTCTTGCGAGCTGCTGGTGGTGTTAGCGCTTGCGAGCCCTCGCTGTCGGACATGGACACCAGAGGCGACGGGTTTTCACTGGCGGTGGCCGGGCCCTGTGTTGACGACAGAGCTTCGGCGTCTACAAGGGCCGCATCACCCACCGAGGCGTCCTCCTCGTCGCTGCCAAACTCATTTCCACATTCCATGCTCGTGATGAGCTGAAAATAAAGAATACAATAAAAATGCAATTCATTGTTACCCAAATGTTCCTGAGAAACTTCCGATGATTTCATATACATAAACCTGCACACGTGAAACATTTCACAGATTAATAAACTTTTATATTAAGGGTGCTGCAAATGTTTCAAATATTCATTTCTGGTATGTCCCTCCGAAGTTTCTTGTGCAGACAATAGCAATGGAAGCACCTTGAAACAGAAATAGTTTTGCTTAGCTCCAATTATGATAGAAAAAAATTTCGCATGCTTGAAGACATGACTGTTGCAAAAATTTATTAGAAAGTATTGTACAATATGCATTGCACTTACCTGTTCCACTGTGCTGCTGCTGTTGCAGACACTGTCATGCAGCAGGCTGTCATCATTAATAGGCAGTGCCTGGAGAAATTTGTGTATATCCCAATAAAAGGGCCACGTTATTTGGCCACAGCCCGTGCCCTTTTTTTTTTATTGATGTCTCTACAACAGAAATAAAGCAAAGCCACGTTTCAACTGCATTGTCGGTTATCAAGTTCATATTTTGTGCCATAGGTTCATACAACACACCCGAATAGCATTAGCAGTACAGTACAGGTACAGCACACACTCGGAAGGTCAACATAGCGACAAGATGTTGTTGCTTGAAATTAGCTGTTCCCTGAAGCCCACCGAGATACTCGCTTACATTTTGCTATTTGAAAATAAAAGTCGTCGCAGCACGAAAAATACCGGTGACACGGGGCACTTTTAATCCCGAGCGGACACGATCCAAAACGCGCCCCGCATTTCTCTATGCGTCCCGATGGACTGGTGTATCACATTTCGGGGCGTCCCCAACTTACGTATGTGTTAGATGTTAATTTTTTATGACTTGTCTTCACAATCTATCTCTGCCTCATCCAACTTAGCATCCTCAATTCAAAGCGGATTGTTGTATGCCTGCTGGTCCAGTATGCTAAAAGATACACAATGCGTCCGATGAAGGTATGCGCTGCGTGAAAGAAAAGTGCGCCGCGTCTATTAGCTCTTTCGACAAGGCCAAGTGATGATACTGGCGTCCGCTCTAGAAAACAACCTGGGACGCTATTTCGCCCGATATATTCCAGTTATTTCTTTCTTATTTAACGAACATGCAAAGCGTCAAAAATAAAAATCATACTTGCCTGTATTTGTTTCCAAGGTTTTCAATCTTCGTTTTTGTTTCTTTGAGACTCTTTTCAACGCCGGCTTTAAGAAGCTCTTCCACAATGTGCGCATACACTTTCTGATTCCATTTGGCACGACGCAGATCGCTTAGGTTGTCCTCCCAGATTCTAATTAATGTAAACGTGTCCGCGTGGCTCCAATGTGCCCTTCCCGCTGCCATTGCTTGTCCCGCTGCTCCTGATGCCTGCTTGAATGAAACACACAACGAGGCGACCGACTGTTTCCAATATGGCCGTCGAGCAGAGTGTCGGCGGCCGGACGCTGCTGAGCTGGAGAGTATAACATTTTGCGACAGCCTGCCGTACATATTTTGTCTCTTTAAAGTAACAGCTTCATTAAAACATTTTAAGCTTATTATTTCTTTACGAGTACGGCTTTCAATTTGCAAACGCTCTGTCGTGTTTTGCTGTGATTCTGGGGTTGAGAGTACACATTCGCTTTGAAGTGAGAAGCCAAATGAGTTTCTCGAGCTCATTCGATTGCGGAAGTCATTCGGTGCTAATGACATTAAATATCGCTGTGTAGCAACTGAATAATGTCATTCGATGCTAATGCCATTCGGTTCGAATGACATTAAATCTCCCAGTGTGACAGGGGTATTAGTGGATGACTCGGCGTCACTCTTGATTCGCTCGCACCAATCTTCCAGGTCTTTGGGGACGGGTGCGCTGTCGTTGCCGCGGAGCTTGCGAAAAGGTCCCAGTACGTGAGAGTGACTTCCCTGGATTTACTTCGGGTGACTTCGAAGCGCGTCTCGAGCACATAATGGTCGCTACCAAAATTTATTGCAGTGTTGCTCCCCTCGGCTCCCTCGACGTTCTTCACGAACGCCAGATCGGGTGGTGGTGGTACAAACTTTATTTAGTGAAGGCCAAAAAAGAAAGGAAATTAAGATGCCGCCGTTCCGTGGGTGGCCTTCAGGCTGCCGGTCGTGGCCACCAAATCATGCCTGGCGGCGACTTCCGCTGCCCAGATCGTTAGCCGTAGCTGGACATCCGGCTCCGAGCTGGCCAAAGCAGCCTCCCACAGCTGCGGACTAGATACATGCCAAGAGGCAGGGGGTGAGTGTTTAGAGCACGAATACAGAATATGAGCATAGTCTGCTCGTGGGTGACTGCAGAGCGTGCATTCAGGTGAGAAGGCACCGGGGTGAATAAGGGCAAGTCTGGCAGGAGAGAGGAAAGTGTGGGCCTGTAAATGGCGCCACGTGCTCTGTTGGAGCTTAGACAGGGATTTGTGAGGGGGAGGGAGAGATAGGCGAGAGTTGCGGTAATGAAGGGTGATGTCATGGAAGGTGAGGAGGGAGTCACGCGTGTCCATCCCGGAGTGGAGGGGGCCAGCTCGGTCTGTCATCTCGCGAGCGATGGAATTTACCGCCTCGTTGCCAGGGTGCCCCGCGTGAGCCGGAACCCAGAGGAGTTGGATACGACGAGAAGGGGGAGGGGAGTGCACAAGGATGCTGAGCGCGGAGGAAGAGATGCGACCCTTCGCAAAGTTGTGGACTGCAGCTTTGGAGTCGCTGAGTATGAAACGGGCTGGGGTAGTGGCAATGGCGAGCGCAATAGCTGCTTCCTCTGCGGCAGTGGAGGTGGGGGCAGGTATAGTGGCAACGGTCAGGGGAGAAAGTGTGTGGGAAATGGTGGCAAGGGCGTAGGCGGGGTGGGAATTGTATGGCGCCGCATCGACATACACAGCGTTAGACTGTGTGCCGTATTGGCGCCAGAGGGTAGAGGCACGGGCAAAGCGGCGGGCGGCGTGATGCTCAGGGTGCATGTTCTTGGGAAGAGGGTTGACAGTGAGCATGGAAGATACAGAGGAGGGTAAGGGCTGGGTTACACAAACAGGGGACACAGGGGTCAAGCGGAGGGAAGAGAGAAGGGCTCTACCAGATGGGGTGCGAGAAAGGCGGTCGAGTTGTGCCGTGCGATGGGCCTCCACAAGCTCTGAAAGAGTATTGTGGACGCCCATTGCAAGCAGACGAGATGTGGGGGTGTAGGTGGGGAGCGCAAGGGCTGACTTGTAGGCTTGGCGGATGAGGCAGTTCACCTTGTCTTCCTCGGCGCGAGAGAGAAAGAGATAGGGGAGGGAGTAGACAAAGCGGCTGAGAACGAACGCCTGGACAAGACGACGGAGGTCGTGCTCACGCATGCCGTGGTGCCGGTTAGCGACACGTCGAATAAGTCTGACGGTCTGGTGGACGGTGGTAGTTAGGCGGGAAAGGACGGCAGTGTGTTTGCCGTTGGATTGGAGAAGGAGACCCAAAATGCGGACGCAGGAGACAGAAGGGACGGGCTGCGCGTCAATAATGATGCTAAGGGTGGGGGAAGAGGTGGCGGGCGTGCCTCGAGCCGGGAGGAGCAGAAGCTCCGACTTTGACGGGGAGCAGGCCAGCCCGACTGCGCGAGCATGACCGACAACCACGTCCGCACCCGCCTGGAGGACGGCCTCCATCTCTCCAATATTTCCGGTGGTTACCCAGAGGGTGATATCATCGGCGTAGAAAGCATGGGGCAGGTTGGGAATGGCAGCGAGAGTGCGTGCCATGGGGAATAGAGTGATGTTAAAGAGAAGGGGGGAGAGGACGGAACCCTGGGGGGTGCCCTGATTTCCAAGAGTGAAATTTGGAGAAGTCAGATGGCCGAATGAAATCTCAGCGGTGCGACGGGCAAGGAAAGCCGTGATATAACCGTGGATACGAGGACCCACGTTAAGGGTGGAAAGAGCATCTAGGATAGCGGAATGAAGGACGTTATCAAATGCTTTCGTCATGTCCAGTGCCAAGACCGCACGAGTGCGCTTGGCGTGAAGAGGGTGAAGAACTTCTTCGGAGAGCTGCAGCATAACGTCATGGGTAGAAAGGGAAGGGCGAAAGCCAAACATCGAATCGGGGTAAAGGTGGTTGTCTTCTAGAAAGTTCTGCAAGCGGTCGAGAACAACGTGCTCCAAGAGCTTACCGAGACAAGAGGTGAGGGAAATAGGGCGGAGATTTTGGATGTCTATTGGTTTGCCAGGTTTGGGGATGAAAGTTACCTTAGCGTGGGTCCACTCGGAAGGCAGAGTGCTTTCATGCCAATGTTTGTTAAAGAGGTCAGTGATGGCCTCGAGAGATGGGGTGTCCAGATTACGGAGGGCCTTGTTAGAGATTTGGTCGGCCCCCGGTGTGGAGGTGGTGCGGAGCTTATGCAGTGCGGCACGAACCTCACCCAGGGTGATATCTGCGTCGAGCGCAGAATTAGGGTTGCCGGCGTAGGAAGGGAGAGAGGAAGGGGGGTTGGTGCAGAGATAGCAATCACGAAGAGCAAGAAGAAAGTCGGAATCAGAGAGTGGAGATGAGTGGAGGAGGCGCGTCACGTCCCTGCGGTGCGTGGCCTTGGAATGCGACGGGTCAAGGAGGACACGCAGGAGAACCCACGTATCCCTCAGCCCGAGGCTACCGGCCATGCGCTCGCAGGTCTGGCCCCACTGTTGTCTGGTGAGAGAGGAGCAGTGCTCCTCCATGTCCATTGCCAGGCGAGCAAGGCGGAGGCGCAGCGGGCGGTTGTGTTTCTGGGAAAGCCAGCGGCGGTACAGGGAGTGATACGCCTCCCAGAGGTGCAGGAGGCGACTATCAGCCGTGTAGGAGTGAGGAGGAGTGGGGACGGTGGAGGTGGCAGAAGAAACATCCTGAAGCAAGTTAGTGGTCCACTGAGAAAGGTCTGAGATGGAGGTGGAGGCATGTTGCCGCGACTGGCGGAAGCGATCCCAGTCCACCACCTGCACCAGACGCTTGCGGGATGAAGATAGGGTGTGAAAGGAGAAAGAGACGGACAGGATATAGTGGTCGCTGCCGAGAGAGACCCAGGTGTTCGTCCACACCGCGTCCGGGATATTTTTGCAGATGGAAAGGTCCGGATTAGTGTTACGTTGTACGCTGGAGCCAATGCGGGTGGGTTCCGAGAAATCGTTAAGGACGGTCAACTGTTCGTTCTGCAAGAAGGTCCATAGTGCCAGGCCCTTCCTGCAGTTCTTGGGGTAGCCCCAACTTACGTGATGAGCGTTGAAATCCCCAAGAATTAGGAGTGCGTTCCGGCTCGCGCATGAGATGGCGTTGCGGAGAAGGAGGAGGAGGGGAGCAGCAGGTGTGCGGGGAGGGCTGTAGACATTAAGAACAAAGAGGCTGGCATCTTGCCGCCGCCGGGGAAGGAGTTCCAAGAAGAGGTGAGTGCACTCCGGAACGTCGAGCGGATGCTCGATTGCCGTGTAGGCGCGATGAACTAGCGTGGCAACGTTCGGAGGTGAAGGGGAAGCAGGGTGGAAAGCTGTGTAGTCCCGCAGTTTTACTGGGGAGAAGGTTTCTTGAAGGGCGATGATAGCGGGGAGGTCGGAGGGAGGGATGTTCTGGAGGTGGAGCTGCAGCGTATTCCGTTTTGCGCGGAAGCCGCGGCAGTTCCACTGCCAGAAATTAAAGCGCGGGGGGTGTCTGGCCATCTTGAGGCCTGGGTGCCCCTGCTGGTGCAGGGTGTTTGGGAGATGAAGATGAGGGGAGGAGGGATGAGACATTAATGGTTATCTGGGCAAGATCGGCCTCGAGGGAACTCTGGCGGGCCTTAATTTTGGCCATGCGGTTGTTAATTTGAGCCATCCAGCTCTGCGTGTCCGTACGCAGAGCTGTAATGGCGGCCATGATGCGTCGTTCATGTGCCTCGAGGAACGAGGCCGTGTGGCGGATGACAGCCTCCATCTCCGGGGTGGCGGCAGGTTCGGTAGAGGAGCGCCTCTTATGTGGAGGGCTGCGGGAGGGGGAGGCAGCGCGAGAAGACGCGGCCGAAGAGGAGGCGGACATAGGGGCGGGAGGTGGTGGCGGTGGGGTCTGGAGAGCGATGGGTTGTGAGGTTTGGTGAGGGGATGAGGTGGGGATGTGGGGGCGCGCGAGCAGCGCCTGCAGCTGTTCTTTCAGTAGGGCAATCTCGTTGCTCCGGGCTGCGATTTGAGCTTTGAGCTTTTCTTTTTCGGGGTCGTGTGTGGGAGGCTGCGATCGCCAGCTCACCTGGGAAGCAGTCGATGGGTTGTCTTGCCCCGGTAGCGGTGGAAATGAGACGGAGCGGTGGCGGGGGCTGCGGTCCCGGCTTGATCGGGAGCTGGATCGTTGACGGGGACGCGATGAGCGGTTGTCTTTTGCGGATGGTGTTGACTGCGCTGAGTTGGATGGCGTTGACTTAGGACTGGATGTGAGTGGGGAGGGACCCCCCCGTTCGAAGCGGAGCTTACACGGGCAGGACCCCGTGACATGTGTGCCGCTGCACAAGATGCATTTAGGAGTGCAGTCAGGGGGGTCCCGAGCCGCGTGCACAGCTCCGCAGCGTGGGCAGCGTCCGGACCTGGGTTTGGTACATACGTCGGAGCGGTGACCATGACTCCAACAATTGAAACAGGCTTCAGCCTTGGGGCGGAAGGGGTGACAGATGAACAGGCCGCAGATGAACACCACGGTGCGAGGGAGTTCTTTCGTGCCGACGAAGGTGATAAGGATGGACCGGGTGCGACCCATCTGCCTTGCGTCGGCGATGGCGTAAGTGCTGCTGGGATTCATAGCCTGCAGGTCCTCGATTATCTCCTCTTGGTTTTGATTGTCCACGGCGTTGTAGATTATGCCGCGGAGGGCGTTGTCAGGTGCGGCCACATAAGCGCGCAGTGGGTACAGCTGGGTGGCGAGATGCAACTCGGAGGTTCGTACATACTGTCGGGTGCGTTGCTCCAAGGGTGTACTGACGGTGAAAGAGTTGTTGTACGGGTTTATGCGTACGCGGTCCTCGACACGGGCGTCGCCGTACTCAACGCTGGCGCTAGAACAGAGTGAGGCAAGGAGGGCCCCATTGGTGGTTGTGCGGAGGTCGAGACCACCTCCAGGGCGGAAGACGATCTTGTAGTCTTCCGCTGGGAGTCGAGGCAGCGGGACGTGGCGGCGTAGGCGGTGAGTTTTCAGCGATGGCGGGGGTGCCATGGCGGACTTGAGGTGGGCGTTCGTGGTTGAAACGGCTTCCTTTGGATGGGCCGCACGGTGGGCTTGGAGTATTCGGGACCAGCGAGGGTCGTCATCAAATTCTTGTTGGGAGATGAGTGTACCGTCGACTATAGTTTTCATATCGGCGGCTTCGAGACAAGGGGAGCGAGTGCCGGCGCAGCGGACGCCGGTGCGACGCTAGGTGCAGCTGCGCGCTGCGGGCGAGGTGGCGTTGCTCCGAGCGTTGGGCTTAGCTCGGCGGCCCCGTGGCTGGTCAAAAATGAGGTCCTGGTGAAACGTTGGTTGGCGGGTCCGGGCAGATGAGGTGTCAGGAAGGTCCTTACATCTCCGGGTGCTCGGTAGCAGAAGCTGGAGAATATTCCGGGCGAGATGCTAAAACCAGGAGCAGAAATCGCAGAGCCCATGCGAGGCACGTCCGAAGAACGCCGGGCGTGGGTTGCGTCCCGCCAGATCGGGGGTGGTGTCCCGGCTCACCGCGTTGCCGATTCGGGTGGGGAACGCCTTGTCCGTGATGAGCATGAGGTCCATTTCGTTGGCGTTCTGCCACAGACCCCGGCCCTTGCTCGTGTCGTAGACGTACCCCCCCCACGCCGTACGGTGCGTTGAAATCTCCGACGACGACCAACGGATGGGTGCCGGCCAGGTCGACGGACTTCTTGAGTATCGTTTTGAACTGCTGTTGCGAGTGCCTAGGATTGCTGTAGATGTTGAGAATAAACACGCTGTTTCTTCGCTGGTTGCGTTGTCTCGTGTTAAGCAGAACCTCCGCCATGACGTATTCGACCTTGCAACTCGCCAGCTTCAGGTCGTGAGACAAGTGTGTAAGCCTCCTGTCAATTAACGTTCACACTCCCCGACCTTCGCCCTGCACGGAGACGGCACCATAACCAGAGAGGGATGCGGCAGAGACGAGGGTTTCCTGTAATGCTGTTACTTGTGGTTTGTTAGGTAGCGATCTTAAAGATTGCTGCAAAGGAGCCCTCTTATTGGAGTACCCCCTGTAGTACCACTGCCAAATTTTGAACTCCTCTTTGGAACTATCCATGATTAGATAAAGTGTCCGGGGTACCCGCTGTAAGCACAGGTGCACGGAAGAAGTTCCCCCCACTCTGACGTGCCGATGTGCTCGTAGCCCTGATCTGAGTACCCGATGCGTTCGGAACAACAACCTGCATCGGAGTTATGGACGTATTATTATTCGGGATCACCAGATGCTCGAGGGCGTCCATGCGATCGGCCAGCGCGCCTAGGCCTCTCCTCGGGTCTCCAAGGGCAACTTGCACCTGTGCTAAGCCTTGTTGTAACTGCTGCACACTCTTAGTGAGCGTGGCCAGCATGCCTTTGATCTCATAAGCTTGCCAGTCTGAATCGTCCTTACTGGAAACTGCCCTACGCTTGGCGGCGCCGGCCTAGTCGCAGGCTGGAACTGGTGCTTCTGTGGCGGTCGGCGCCGACGCGTTGGATGTAGCACTCTAACTGATTACCAATTTCTTAATCTCTATCATTTCACTAGCCATCTTTCTGATCATTTCTTTTAAGTCCGCGTTTTCTTTCAGAAGGCGCCACCTCGGCATCCCTGGATTGCTCTGGAAGCGGGTCGCGTGGGCCCCGGTAGAATCTCGCGTGGGCGCCGCCAGCAACCATATCTGCCCACGATAGCGTCGACTTTCTCTTCATCTGCTGGCCGGCACTGGACCCATACCGGGCCCTCGAGACAGAGCGGCTCCTGGAGCGGCTTCCGGATCTGCCCCTGGACATAGATCTGCCCCTGGACCGGGATCTTCCCCTGGACCTGGAACGGCGTCCGGAAGGCGGAGAGGGGCTCCTGCGGAGAGCGACCGGCGGCGGCCGGGAGTTGTCGCTCGCCCATGGCGAGGGCCGGAGACTTGCTTCTATTGGCTGGAGATCGGTCCCCGCGCCTGCGTCGGACGAGGTACGGCGTCTGGTGCCTCTGCTTCCATTCCTTGGCAGTGAAGTGTCGGCCTCCGCACAGCCTGCATTTGGGGTCGCACTTGTGTTGTTCGTCCGGGTTGGCGATGCCGCATCCCCTGCACATAGTTTCGTCCGGCGAGGGGAAGACGTCTGCTCGATGCCCGAGGCGGCCATAGGCGTAGCAGACCTCCTCTTGCTTCCTATATAATGCACACCTGACAAGTGTGCCACCGTACGACACGTAGTTTCGCACCTTGTAGCCGTCGAAGAAGACAACCACGGCGCCCGTGCTCTTGATTCGTTTGGCTCCCAAGGCCAGCGGGTTCTTCGAGTTGACAATCTTGCGATCGAGCTCATCCGGGCCTTCACTCGGTGCGATGCCGCGGATGACGCCCTTGCATGTAGAGTTGGGTGCTGCCTCGTATGCATTCACCTCGTGCTGCTGGCTGCCAACAGCGATGCACTCGACCCTGACGTAGAGGGTCGCATTCTCTCTGCTGGGGGTGCTGATGACCATGATATTTTGTTGGAAATTCGGTCACATCGTGTCCGAGTCCCGCTTTGCCTGGTCGAAACCGACTGCGTTCCATATGGCCTCGGCCACAACTGTCGGCCCCACCTTGCTGATGTTCAGACCTCCCTTCGGCCTGACGATGATCTTCGCGTCTTCTTTGGGCAACGGAGGCATCCTTCCACCCCGAATAATTTGGCTTTAGCGCTGCTGCGGTCTCGGTGACCCTTTGCGGTCGCGTTGTCATTCGGCTTAGCGCCGGTAGAAATGGCACCAACTCGATCGACGGGCGCCGATTTGGCTCCGGAGCACCTGGCAGCAACTGTTTGCCATCCGAGATCCTTGGAAAATTCCTCGGGAGTCAGAAGCTCCCCTTCCACTTCGCATTCCATCGCGGCAGACACTGACGAGAAGAGCTGGCGCCGCAGCAGCACTTCGCCGCGCTAACACAAGCGCGGCAAGGATTAGCGTCGCAGCGGCGTAGCCTGGACGGAAAAGGCCGATAAAATCGCAACAAGGCCACCCACCTTCAAGAGTCGGGTGTCTACGGGATCGCCACAGCTTAAAGAGTCCGTTGGCACTAAAATAGTTGAACTGGGCTCAAATTAAGTCACCGAAATCATTTTCAGAAGCGGGAGCCGGTCTTCGCCGCCTACTGGCACGTTCGTCGTCGTCGTCTTCGGTCAGTGAAATGTGTTCTCTTGGGGCATTTTGAGCATCCACAAGCAGTATTCGAACATCTTAGTTGAAATCAAGAAAAAGAAATGGGCATGGGCAGGACATGCAATGACGAGAGAAGATAACCGGTGGTCATTAAGGGTAATGGACTGGACTCCAAGAGAAGGGAAGCGTAGCAGAGGGCGGCAGAAAGTTAGCTGGGCGGATGAGATTAAGAAGTTCGCAGGGACAACATTGCCACAATTAGTACACGACCGTGGTAGTTCGAGAAGTATGGGAGAGGCCTTTGCCCTGCAGTGGGCCTAATCAGGCTGATGATGACATAGGACGTGTTCAATCGTTTCTGTGGTTCCGCAAGAGTCGCACATGGGCGTATCCCCCATTCCAATGTGGAACGAGTAGGCCTTCGTAAGTTCCACCCCAAGCCAGACACGGCGCAATACTGCCGCTTCAGAGCTGAAGATTTTTGATGGCACTTGTAGCTTTAAGGATGGATCCAGCCTACGAAGATGACAGTTCGGGAGGTTGGGAAAAGACCAGTATTTGTGGGTCATAGCTTTAGCAACAATATGAAGCTGTCTGGCAGCGTCGGTTCTTGATAAGGTTATTGGAACTTATCGGGCATCCAGAAGGGCAGACCGGGTGGCTTCGTCGGCGAGGTCATTATCAGCAATACGGGTATGTCCAAGTAGCCAATGGAATTTAATTTCGTGCGCTTTAGAGATAGCTTGATGGTGATCTTTCCTTATTTCATATGTCATTTGCTCGTGAGTCCTATGATATACGGCAAAATGCAGACTCTGAAGAGTCTGCATATTGTGTTTTAGATTCACAAAAGATGACCGATTTTTGAGCTGTCGCTTGCACAATATGTTTGACAGCAGCACACAGGGCAGTGAGCCCTGCAGACGTTGATGTTGTCTTGTGAGACAGCTTGAATTTGATTGTGATTTTCCTAGCCGAAATGAGAGCGGCACCTGAACAGCTGGTAGGTGAGACCGAACCATGGGTATAGATGTGTATGCGGTCCCCGTATGTCTCATTGATTAATAGCAGCGTCATGTGTTTCAGAGCTATTCTTGGGTGATTTGCCTTCTTCTTTACACCCGGAACACTCAGGTGCAGCTGAGGCTGTTAGAGAAGCCACAAGCGTAATGAAGGCCTTGCTGCTGGTATGAATCCTAATGGAAGACAATCTGTATGGGTGATCATAACTTGAGAAAACGCTGCACGCGGTCTCTGCGATGGCACAAACACCAAGTGATGATTAGGGACGTGGGAAAGATGACGGATATACGCCTGAGACAATCCACAGCAACGTATGTTTGCATGGATTGATCTTTGGTGAGCACGATTGTTGCAGCTCTTGATGCGCATGGAGGAAGTCCTAAAGATGTGCGCGATGCTTGGCCCTGTAAGCTCTCTAATGAGTGAATATTTGACTTGCACGTACTGACCAACACTGGAAGGCTGTGTTGTAAATAGCCTAAGAATAGAGCTCTGTACAACTAAAGCATGGAGCGTACAGACGTGCCTCATCTTTTCCCGCACATGATTATGTGTACCTGAGCAATCAACAACAGCTTTTTCTTCAGGTACGTGCAATGAGGGCTCTAGGAAAGATTTCCATCGAACATTAGACCTCTAATATTAGGATTTATTATAAGATACCAGGCACAGGAAGAAGAAGCCGACTAGTGGGGTCGTGCAAACATCGGCTGCCGCTTCGATCAATTATTTTGCGCCGAATTTTTGTGCCACCCCTGAGGACCTAGTGTCGATCGACGCGTCGTATCACAAGGATTACGTGGATGCTCATTTTTTGCCGGCGGATCCATTTTTCGCCTCTTTGCAAACTGGTTTCTGCGTGCCACGTAGAAAAGGTGCCAGCCCCTAACTCGCGCTATAGGCCTAGGCCTCACGCGCATGACGGAGTGTAGGCATGGCCCCCGACTTAGCTGTTGAAGGCATGGAGATCACCTCGGAGGAAGATATCGGCTGGATGACAGCCATTACTCGCCGAAGGAGACGTGCATTAGCCGCTGGTGGGAAATCCGTGGCTATAACGGATACCAACCATGGCGGGAAAGGTAGTCGCCGCACGGCCACCTCGCAGAACGTGCTCAAGCGCGTCGCTACCGCCTCTAGGATTCCGATGTAACTAAGGGATCCCATCAAAATAATTGTCCGCCCACGCGGCCGCCTCGACGTTAAAACGTTCAGCCTGGTACATCTCTCCAGAGCGCTGGCCATGGCGGCAGTCTTAGCGCCGGGAAACACGACGGAGTACACCTACTGTCCGAACGCCTGTCAAAACATTTTGGTGGTATCGACTCCGCGGGAAGAAAATGCGAGAGCTTACGCCAAGGTACGCAAGATCCATACGAGAAATGGACCCTTCGAAGTGGCGGCCCACACCGCAGGAGGAGCAGATACATGCAAGGGTGTTGTTCGCGGTATCGACCCGGACATTAGCGACGCGGAACTGAAAACTCTTTTCGTCAATCACCGAAATCTGGGCCTCGTCGAGTGACGTCGGATCAAGCAAACTACAACGGTAGTGGTACTGTTTGAAGGACAAAGGCTGCCAAACCACGTTATTTGTGGTAACGTACTCATGCCCTGTAATCTCTACCGACGACAGATAGATGTGTTCTACGGATGTAGTGAAATGGGACATAGATGCGACGTGTGTCCCAATGCGGCAATTGTTAAAGAATTTAGGGGCAGTGGAATCACTTCCCCACCTGAAGATCATCATTGTGATCCCAAGTGCGCTCTTTGCGGTGGAATACACCCAACTGCGGATCTAAAATGCAGCCGAAAATTCCAGGTCCCTTATATTGTGAGACAAAGGCGTCGAAGGCGCCAACGACATCAAGCGCGCTATACACAGGCGACCGACGACATTGAAGAAAGCAATGATTCCCAGCGCAAAGGGGTCATGCAAGAAAATGACGCCAACTTGCGCTCTTATCAGAGAGGACGCTGCAGCTCACGAGCGCGCTCCCACTCCAGGGGGCGCGCTCGATCCAGAGGACAACCCAGCTCTGGATAATATTCTGGTGTCGACCCGCAACCCCGAGGACCTGGAGCAAGATCGAGGTCCCGTTCACAGTCGACCCCAAGAGCCACCTGTGCCGATCGAGGACAGGACCAGGAAGCAGGAGAACCAGGAGAACCAGGAGAACCAGGACAACCGACAAGGGCAAGGTCTAGGAGTACTAATGGTAGGGCACAGCAGGAACGTGAGTCAAATCCCCGAATATTGGCATTAGAATCAGAAAATCGGAAATTAAGGCAAGAACTGTCTGAGCTCAGGGAGGCTTTCAAATCTTTTAAAGAAGGGTCCAAAACACCGGGTAGTCAGATGGAGACAACGGCACCAAAACCCTTGGCCGGCAAACCTAAAAGTGAAGCCCGACACCCTGTTCCCATCAGCGAAACTGAGGAGGAAGATTTAGAAAGCTCTGAGGCAGAGGAGATGGGAGAGAATGAGGCACCCCGCAAACACAAAAAAAGTCAGAATAGCCACAAGGTTTGCAACAATAGACAGGACTCTGGCGAAAATCATGGAGCTCGTCACTAATCTAGATGCTCGAGTGGGTCAACTAGAAAGGCCCAAAATTAAGGCAAAGGCAAGCGCAGCAGCTGCACCAGCAGTCCACGGAGGCACAAAGGGTAGGGGTTCGGGTAGTCAACCAATGCTATCATAATGGCTTCAAATGAAAACAATAACATTAAAATATGGCAGTGGAATTCTGCGAGTTTCCGAAGGCAAGTTTCCCCTGCAGCAGCTCATTATATCGGCCAAAGTTAAGCCGCACATTATTCACTTACAGGATACACTAGCTAAGGACGATATCTCTCTGCCGGGTTACAACTCTGAAACCTTGATCCTTCCAGGGGGTCGGGGAATAGCGACTTTGGTTCGAAAGGGTACCTCCTATGAAACTCACGAGCTTCCCAAGTACAAGGTTGGTCTAGAAACACGAATGATTGAACTCATCCTGAAGAACAAAAAAGCAGCTAAAGTGTATATAGCTAACGTTTATAGCTCTCCGCAAGATAGGAAAAGGGATTTTAAGACCCTCTTGGGCCGCATTTCCAGTAAGGCAGATACAGCCCCACTCGTAGTGGTTGGGGACTTCAACGCTCTCAACAAAGAATGGGGTTATGGTCATCAGAGCGTCAAGGGTACTAATTTAGCAACCATGGCAAGTGAATTAAAATTGCTCTTATTGCAGATGCTAACTTCCCCACGAGAACTGGTACCTCCACTACCAGAGATACAACCCCGGATCTAACACTCCTTCGGGGAATTGAAGGCTCGTGCGACAATCTGCAGGAGAATTTAGGAAGTGATCATTATATAATTGAAGTCATCTTACAGACGCAACCACCACCACTAAGAAAATATCAGTACGTGGACTGGGATCTCTTTCGTAAGTCGCGTAAGAAAACCAGCATAGATGACGAATCTTATGAGGAGCTTTTAGATCAGCTAAAGGCAATCATTAAGAAAGCTACTAAAGCAGTCTCAACAGAAATCGAAGCCCCAAAAATGGACTCCAAGCTTGCTCACATGCTGGAAGCGAAAAATTCTCTTCTAACCAGATGGAAGAGTCACAGACTTAATAGAAGACTTAGAGCCAAGATCGCCCAAGTTACTCGGGATTTCGAAACATACGCGGCTCAACTTTCACTCCAACAATGGGACGAAACTTACTCAGAAACAGATGGCAGATTGTGCAGAGGAGGCAAATGGAATCTATTGAAGCACCTACTTAATGACAAGCTCTCCAGAGGTACTACAAACCTCGCCATAAACAGACTCGTCAATAAACAGATAACTGTAGGGCGGACATCAAGAGAGGTCGCGAACGACCTCACACACATGCACCTGCCACTTAAAAATGAATATGAAAACGAAGAAGAAATAAGCGAACCTTACCCCGGAATATCGCAACCGGACTTGGACATTGACTTCCCTGCAGCTGAGATAAGGCACGTACTCTTTCATTTAAATGGGAGATCTGCCCCAGGTGCGGATGGCATCACAAATAAACTTTTGCGAAACCTGGACGATGATGCCATAGATATAATCACGGTCAAAATTAATAGTCACTGGAGATCTGGCACTGTCCCACCCGAATGGAGGCAGGCCAACGTGACGTTTATACAGAAACCCGGCAAACCACTAACAAATGAGAACCTCAGGCCGATATCGCTTACATCTGTATCATATCGGGTATCAATACTTGCCTACTATCAGCAGCCAGTTCAGTGCAACGTGCTCCCTTACCCTCTCCCCTGTTAACTCCTACCTTCTCTCCCCACGGCCCTATAAATATGTGAACCGAAATAAACGTGCATTCATTGTTTCCTGAGATCGCGCCGTTCATCGTCACGATACATGGTGTCAGAAGTTGGATAGGCACCCTCGCCCGTGAGCAGCAGGGCGATCGCAACTACAACGCAAGAATGGACAGCATCAGACCACCGGAGCGACTGCGCATCAACGGAGACGGCGGTAAGAGCTGGAGCATCTTCAAACAAAAGTTTGAAATTTTTTGGCAAGTAACGTCGTGCACCGAAAAGCCAAGATCCAGCGCTGTGAAAACAGCACAGTTTCTCTGCTTTGCGGGTGAAGACGCTTTGGAAGTCTTCAATAATTTTACTTTTTCCGCGGAAGAAAGTAAAGAAGACTATGACACGGTGGTCGCCAAGTTTGAGTCATACTGCGTCTACCAGCAAAACGACGTGCATGAAAGATACATCTTTCGCACGCGCCTTCAAGCTGAAGGGGAATCCTTCGAGCAGTTTCTGCGGGACCTGAAGAAACAAGCGAGGTACTGCAACTTCGGCAACATGGTCGACGACATGGTGCATGACCAAATCGTTTTTGGCACGAACTTTCCCAAGCTTCGAGAGAAGATGCTAAGGGACAAAAAGCTGACGCTGGAAAAAGCTGTCACGATATGCAAGACGGCAGAGACTGCAGCCCGTGAGAGCGAAGGTTGGAACGCGCGAAAGGACGACACTGCAGTGGATGCGATTAGTTCGAGCAGGCAAACGCCGAAAGTACCGAAGCATGCTCGACTGGACCACAGATGTACTCGCTGCGGCCGAATACACGCCCCACGCCGTTGCCCAGCGTATGGGAAAACTTGCCACACATGCCATGGGCACAACCACTTCGCATCTTGTTGTACATGAACAGGCGTAAACGAGATTCAGCATGAAGACAACTTCGAAGTGCTAAACGTCGCTGTTGGAACCATCGCCATCAATCGCGACTGGCGGGTCAAGGCGAACATTGGCGGCCGAGAAGTTGTGTTCAAAGTCGACACCGGCTCGCAAGCAAACATCATACCTTTGTCAGTGTTCCGCAAGCTGCGCATTGCTGCATTGATGCCGTCTGGCACGACACTCCGCTCGTATAACGGTGGGCTCATCAAACATTGCGGCAAGGTTGCAACAAAAGTAATAGTGGGCGACTGTGATATAGACGCTGATTTTTCGTGGTATAAAAAAACCACCAAGCGATTCTGGGACTCAAGACAAGCGAGAGATTGGGCCTGATCCAACGAGTGGTAGAGGCAGTCACGACCACAGCGGGGGACGTAGCCCAGCAGTTTCCTGGACTGTTCAAAGGAACTGGATGTCTTCAGCGAAAACACAGAATAATACTCCGCAAGGACGCCGTACCTGTCGTCCGGCCGGCGCGAAGAGTGCCCCTGTCTCTTCAGCAGCCGCTGCGTGCCGAATTGGACAGAATGGAACAAGGCATCGTACGGAAAATGAGCAACCTGACCGACTAGGTAAGCCCATTACTTATCGTGCGTAAAAAAGATGGCCATCTGAGAGTATGTCTCGACCCTAGGCAAATTAACGACAGCCTGAAGCGCGAACATTATCAGATGCCTCGTCGAGAGGACATTGAAGCGGAGCTGACAGGTGCAAAATTTTTTTTCACGTCTGGACGCGAAAGCTGGGTTCCATCAAATTCCGTTAGATCAGGAGTCATCTAAAATTTGCACGTTTTCAACACCCTTTGGACGTTATCGTTTTCTGCGGCTCCCTTTCGGCATTGCGTCGGCCAGCGAAGTGTTCCAGAAAGCCCTGAATGAGATATTTGATGGACTTACAGGTGTGCGCGTGTACGTCGCCGATGTACTCATTTGGGGCACAACTAGGGAAGAGCATGACGAAAGGCTGCGCAGTGTTCTGTCCGCGGCTGAACGGGCAGGCTTAACGTTCAATGCGGCAAAATGCCAGTTCGGCGTTGAAGAAATCGCATTCTTGGGCGACATTATTAGCAGCAGAGGCATAAGACCAAACCCCGCTCTAGTGAAGAGCCTTGTTGAAATGCCAAAACCGAAAGATAAACAAGCAGTGCAAAGAATGATTGGCGTTATAAACTACTTCAGCAAATACCTGCCAGTGCTAGCTCAGCGAACAACTGCGTTGCGGTCCCTTATCAAGCAGGGCGTGCTCTTTGAGTGGACACCTAATCACGAGAGGGACTGGCAGGAAATTTGCAAAGCATTGACCGAAGCACCGTTCCTGGCAATATTTGATCCAACCAAAGAAACAAACGTGACATCAGACGCCTCACAAGCTGGCATAGGCTCAGCCCTGCTGCAGCGTCAGGGTGCCGCCTTCAGGCCGGTGGCATATGCGTCACGAGTCTTGACGGAAACCGAACAGCGATATTCGCAAATCGAGAAAGAAGCACTTGCTCTTATGTATGGATGCGATAAATTTCATCACTTTGTGTACGGCCGTCCGGTTCTTTTGGAAAGTGACCACCGGCCGCTAATGGATATCCCGAAAAAAGCAATTAGGGACATGCCGCCCAGAGTTCAGCGTTTCTTTTTGGGACTACTAAAATACAACTACACACTATCATACGTTCCAGGCAAACAGATGGACCTCGCCGATATGCTGTCAAGGTCACCGATCCCCGAGAGCGACGTCAAGGTGGACACGGATGACGTTGAAGTGCACGCCATCAAGATACTGTCGACAACCGTGAGTGAAAGAACAATGACGCACCTTCTGCGCGAGACTTTGGCGGATCCTTATCTGCAGGTTGTTGTAGAACGCATTTCAACAGGCAAGCCAATAGAAGGTTGCCTAAAGTCTGTTGCATCGGAGCTGTCATTGGTAAACGGCATACTCATGAACGGCACTAAAGTGATAATTCCCACGAGCATGCGTTCTGAGACATTAAAGCGGATTCATGCAGGACATCTTGGTATCGCTAAGAGCAAAGCAAGAGCTAGGCAACTCGTTTACTGGCCCGGGATAAATTCTGACATAGAAGCATGGAACCATAAATGTGGAATCTGCAGAAAGTACGCTTACAGTCAGCCCGCAGAACCATTAATGCTTCGTTCAACACAAACCCAAGCCTGGCAGCGACTTGGTGTCGATATATCTCAACACGGAGGAAAGTATTATTTGTGCGCTTATGACGCGATGTCAAACTTTCCAGACGTCGAGAAGTTGCCCGATCTCAATGCATGTACTGTCATCGAAAAACTTAGCGCAATGTTTTCAAGATATGGCATACCATCAGAAGTTTGCACCGATAACGGACCGCAATTTTCTTCCCGCGAGTTTGCACGCTTTTCACAACTGTATGACTTTAAGCACGTGACATCTAGCCCACAATTTCCGCGCTCCAATGGCCTTGCGGAAAATGGCGTACAAGTGATCAAAAGGATTCTTAAAAAGCCAAGCGAAGAAAATGAGAATGTTTGGCTTGGCGTATTAAATTACAGAACAAGTCCTTTGGAAGACGGCCGGTCGCCTGGAGAGCTGCTTCAAGGAAGGAGCCTTCGCACCCCCTTGCCGGACTTCCGCCGGCAGCCGATCACCCAGGTCAGCAAGCACAAGCAGTCGCGACACTACTGCCGGAACTTGCCAGCCCTTGAAGAAGGTGATGTCGTGCGCATAAGAGGGTCCTCATGGGCAAGAAAAGGTCAGGTGATCGCACCGGCCGGACCGCGGTCCTACCTAGTTCAAGCCGATGACAGCGTTCTGCGGCGCAACCGACAGCACTTGTTCGTGACCAGGGAGCGATTAGCTTCACGCTCATCGGATGACAGCAACTCCGCTGAGAACCAACCACCTGAGAACCAACCAACTGACACCCAGCATGCCCCATCATCGCCACAGGACCCTGCAGTCACTGGGGCGACGGCACAACCTCCACTGCCGCCGCTGCCTCCACTGCCAAGGCGGTCCACGCGACCCACAAGGCCACTCATGCGGTTAGCCTACAACATGGACTTTCAACAAATAACCGATGGCCAATGACGAACATTAAAAAGGGGGGGATGTATCATATCGGGTATCAATACTTGCCTACTATCAGCAGCCAGTTCAGTGCAACGTGATCCCTTACCCTCTCCCCTGTTAACTCCTGCCTTCTCTCCCCACGGCCCTATAAATGTATGAACCGAAATAAACGTGTATTCATTGTTTCCTGAGATCGCGCCGTTCATCGTCACGATACAGCATCCTGTATTGGCAAAGTAGCTGAACATGCTGTTCCTAACAGGATAATAGAACCCATAGAAAACCAGGAGCTTTTCAGGCACAATGTTATAGGCTTTCGGAAGGCATTATCCACACAGGACTCCATGCTCATGATCAAATGGGCTACTATTGACGACCCTAGCAGGGACGTAAGGGGCCTCCTTGGGCTGGATCTTATCAAAGCATTTGATACGGTTGCACATAAACATATTCTACATGAAATCTCAACCTTCAACCTGCGAAGCAATTTTTACAATTATGTGAGGTCCTTTCTAGCTAATCGGACAACTCGGGTCAAACTCGAAATAGTCACAGGCGGTCCATACAATTTAGGCAACAACGGCACACCACAAGGTTCAGTATTGTCACCACTCCTCTTTGACATTGCCAAGCACAGGCTCTCGGACGAATTGCCTAAAATCCCTAGCTTGGGGCACGTAATATACGCTGACGATATCACATTGTGGTTGCCAAGGGGGTCACTCGCAGTACTAGAGCAGACACTACAGGCAGCGGTAGACACCATAGAATCCTTCCTTAAGGGTACCAGACTCAGGCTATCACCTAGTAAATCTGTGCTGCTGCTCTTTAGACAGGGGAGACAAGGTGTTAGAAACCTTGCGCCTTTAGAAGCTCTCTCAAATTAAAATCACAGACAAGACAGGATGGTTCATACCCAGAATAGAGAAAATTAAAATTCTGGTTCTCCTCATTGACGCAAGGAGCTTTAATGCTACGGCCCTGAACGGTCTCACAGGTGAGGCCAGCAGTACGTTAAAGCTCCTGGGCAGGGTCTCAAATAGAAATGTAGGCTTCAAGGAGGACAATCTCGTCAGACCATATCATGCATTTTTCATCAGTCATGTCACGTACATTGCATCATACCTGAACTGGGGGAAAGGAGAGAAGGCTAAGCTAAACGCGCTTATACGCTCCAGGCCAAAAGGGCTATGGGACTCCCGCACGGAACGAGTACCGAACTCCTCAACAAGTTAGGACTTCATAACACTATACATGAGCTCATTGAGGTACATTCGATGTCACAAATTGCAAGACTCTCCAACACTAAGCCAGGGTGCAAAATTCTAGATGAAGTTGGTATACTGCATCAAGGAGGAAACGTCTCTAAGCTGAAAGTACGCAAGGAGGTGGAGGCACAATTAGTTGTAGATCCCATACCTAGAGATATTCATCCTGTCCACAACAAGGGCAGAAGGGACGCCAGGGCCAAATGCATTCTGGGTAAACTGCACCAACAACAAAGCTCAGCTCCTTTTGTCGATGCAACTAGTTATGGATCGGGCAACCGCTACGCTATTGCCATGGCCGATGAGAGCGGTAAATTAATGAGCGCGGCGTAACTAAGAACGAGTTCCATTTATGCCGCCGACGAAGCAAGCATAGCACTTGCGAGGCTCCACGATTTTCTCCGATTCCCGTAGAGTTATTGGGTATTACTCAGCCGGCTTCGTCTCAATGGAAGCACACAAGTTACTTATACACAGTATTAATACTCATAATTACGACCAACTAGATAGCTCACACCTAGTCTGGTTTCCGGCTCATCAGTGCCACTCGGTCAGCCCCAATGGCTGCAATCCTAACGAGCAAGCTCACGCTGCTGTGCGAGACCTCAGATGCCGCGCATCAGATCAGGAACTGCTCCAGGATTACTGCTGCTCCTACAAAGACCCGCTTACTACTTTTCACGAGATCACCTCACACTATAGGGACGGCAGGAGGTTTTATCCTCCCCCCCTCCCACCATAAGCTCAACCGAGCTCAGGCAGTCACATTAGGAATGATTCAAAATAAACCTTATCCCACACCTTCTGTGCAAAGCAAAACAAAATTGACCAGGATTTTCCCAGGGAATGTAAAAGTTGTGGACACACTCCGTGTCTGTTTGATCATATTTTCTGGCTGTGCCCCAACCAAAGGGCTTCGGATCTCAACAGTGAGGAGGACTGGAGACAGCGCATATCCAGCGAATTCCTCCAAGATCAAATCCTGGCCATCCGGAGAGCTCACGACATCCGGAAAGCCTGTGGCCTACCGGTGCCTACGAGGCGCAGCCACCGACTTAGCCTGGGGCCTTTTGCCCTCGGACCCTAGTTTCTCTGGACGAAAATAGAGTTCTTGCCATGCCATGCCACTAGGCACAGTCTGGTTGCACCGCCAGGACGCGAACGCTGACCGCGCGCACAGCAGACACAATAGCGTTTTCTTCGTACTCTTATTCGCTACAGTGACCCCTAGGAGAGAAGGTGAGCCATCCTGGTGATTGCCGCGTAGGTAGGTTAAGGGAATCACAGTACGGCTTAACTCGGTTTGCGTGAACCGTGTCAGGACGCGATTGCTAAGGTCGGGTGATCGCGCCACATGTTCTACAACGTAGGTGGCAGTGGAGGTACGGTCTATGACGGGTAGGGGCCATCATAGCGTGCAAGAAGTTTGGTTGAAAGGCCAGGGCTGTGAGGCGAGACCCACAGCCAAACAAGGGAACCAGACGGGAAAAGTGGTGTAAGCGCGCCACTGTCATGCCACAGCTTTCGACACAGCTCAGACACAGGCGTGCATTCAGAAGTACCGGGTCGGTATAGGAGCAGTGTGCCCATAGTACAGTAGGGCTCTCGTTCATACAGCAGAAAAAAAGGCGAAAAGCCAGTGGTAGCTTGCGTGGCCGTACTATAGGCATACGTTATGAACGTCAAAACAGTGTGCCAGTTACTGTGAGCCGAGGCGACGTACATACTCAACGTGTCACCGAGTGCGTGGCTGAACCTCTCTGTCAAGCCGTTCGTCACCGTGTGGTAGACTGTAGACTTGCGCTGAACGATGCTGCATGCAACGAGAAGGGCTTCGATTACTTCGGGCAGGAAGGCATGCCCCCCATCGCGGAGCAGTTCGCGTGGTGCGCCATGACGAAGAACGAAGTTCCGCAAGATGAAAAACGAAACTTCGCGCTCAGAGTGTTGCCGGGAGTGCGGCAGTCTCGGCGTAGCGCGTCAAGTGGTCGACGCCTAAAATTATTCGTTGGTTACCCGAGGAGCTACAGGGAAGTGGCCCATATAGATTTATACCGACGCGATCGAAGGGCAGAGCCGCACAGGGTACCGGCTGTAGCTCACAAGGAGGACGCTGTGGAATTTTACGCCGTCGGCACGCCGTGCAAACGCGTGGGTACTGGCGCACGAAGTGATATATGCCGTGCCAGTAGAAACGCTGCCTTAGCCGAGTATACGATTTCAGAACGCCGGCGTGACCATTATGACGAGCAGCATGAAAATAAGCGCACATGTTAGAACGCATGTGTCATGGTATCACAAGCAACAACTTGCGACCATCAGGCAAATAATTCCTGCGGTAAAGGACGTTGTCTCCTGCAGCATAATGGGCGGCTTGGTGATGAAGTGTTCGAGAAGAGGGTGTTACGAATGCATCGTGCAGAAAATTCAGCATAGTCGAAAGGAGGGGATCTTTACACTGCTCATCCGGCATATCAGCGACGTTAACGGGTGACATGGATGTGAAGGGCGTAGACACTGACGCCAAATCAGAAGGTATCGGTGATCGGGAAACCGCATCGGCGTCAGAGTGCTTCAGTAGACAACACAGATGTCATATTCCTGTAAGCGAAGTGCCCATCGGCCTGGCGACCTGGCGAATCTTTCAGCGAGGAGAGCCAGCGAAGGGTGCCGTAGTCGGTGACAATGTCAAAAGGGCGACCATATGGTAGGGAGGAAATTTGACGAGGGCCTAAACTATGGCCGCGCACTTCTTTTCTGTTACAGACGCGTATGCCACGACGTACACGCCATAGCCGTCTTTCCATTGTACGAGGGCTACAGCAAGTCCGATTCCGCTGGTGTCAGTGTGTATCTCTGCAGGCTCTGTGGGATCGTAGTGCCGAAGAATTGGTGGCGAAGCAAGTAGGCAACTAATTCCTTGAAGACTTCGTCACACGAAGGTGACCACAGGGGGATGCCGGTACTAGGGTAAGCAAGTGGTCAGTGGTGCAGTTATAGTTGCGACATTGCGTAGAAAACGCCGAAAATAAGAGCCCTACAAAGCTGCTGAGTGCCTTAAGAGCAGTGGGCATGAGAAACTCTGCGACCGCGCGAAGCTCGGCTGCGTCAGGAAGCACATCGTCCTTCGATACAACATGTGCCAAAATCGTTAACTTACAGGCTGCAAAACGTCACTTTTGATGTTGAGTTGGATGTTGGCAGAGGTGAGGCAGTTCAGTACCTTACGCAAACGAATGAGGCGCGTCGGGAAATCTGGCGAAAACATGACGATGTCATCAAGGAAGCAAAAGCATTTTTTCAACTTGTAGTTACAAAGGATGGTGTCCATCACATGCTCTAAAGTATAGCGGGTGCGTTGCAGAGCCCGAATGGCATTACGGTAAATTCGTACAAGCCGTCGGGCTAGACGAAAGCGGTCTTCTCACAGTCATCTTCTGTCATCGGCACTTGCCAATAGCCGGAGCGAAGATCGAAGGATGAGAAGTATTCCGCGCCTGGTAAGGAGTCGAGGGCGTCATATATCCGAGGCAGCGGATAGACATCTTTACGAGGGATCTTATTGAGTCGACAATAATCCACACAGAAGCGTATTGATCCGTCCTTCTTGCGTTCTAGTAATACAGGAGAAACCCAAGGACTGTGGGAAGGGCGAGAATGACGCCACGGTGCAGCACATCGTCTACTTGCTCGTTAGTTATCTGTCGATTGGCTGCGAATCCGTGGTATGGTCGCTTCCATAATGGAGGATGGGAACCAATGTAAACACTATGAGTAGCGGTTGCCGTACGCCCCAGAGATGGTTTTTCGCAATCAAACGACGAGCGAAAATTCTGAAGCATGAGCACTTCCTGGCGATGTGGAGGTGGCCGGTCGGCGTCTACGAGAGATTCAAGAACGTCTGACGATGACGACGAGAATGATGGTGATGACGTGCACTGCAAGGAAGAAGTGAGGGCGCCGAGCTGATAATAGGCGGTGTCGTCGGAAGTATGGAGAATGTGAAGCGGGTCAAGGAGCTGAACACGACCTAAAGATTCGCCGCGCAGTAAGGTCACAGGATATTGAGACGGGTTAACACACGCATAGAGTATAGTCCAGATGCAGTGGTAAGGACAGCAAACGGGAGAGGTAGGGCCTTGCTACGTAGAAAAATAGGCGACGGTGTAAAAAGTACTGCAGTGTTTGGCGCGGTAGAGTAAGAGATGGGTACAAGCACCGACATTTCGGACGGTATGTCCCTATCGGACACAACGGTGAGCTTGGAGGCTTTACTTTCAGATGGGGCAGGCTGCGGTGCATCGGCAAGCGGGAAAAGCCCGCTTCGGCTCGGGCACAGTCAATGATGGCACGATGCTGAGGCAAGAAGTCCCAGCCGAGAATGATGTAATGTGAACATGAAGACAACACAAAAAATTCAACAACACAGACAATGCCATCAATGACCACCATTGCCGTCGATTGAGCAAGCAGTGTTATATGCTGCGCATTGGCGATGCGTAGAAGCATACCAGACAACGGCATTGTGACCTTGTGGAGGTTACGACAAAGCTTTTCGGCTGTAACAGTATCAATAAGTGCAGTTGCGGTGGTTCCTTCGACCAAAACGTCTTATAAATTGCGTGGCGACTGTGCAGGCCTTGTATAAGTCGCCAAGCTTGCAGTTCGTGCTTGCGGAACTGCAGAAACTAGTTTCCCTTGCGAGGTAACGGGCGGCGCGTAAGGGGGAATCGAGCGACGACGCGGTTATGGCGAATGATGGATGTCGACAGGGTGTCGAGGAGGCGGAGAAAACTCTGGGTTGGGAAGCATCGCATGCCCAGTAGCATATTGAAAATAGCCCCACCCAGGCGTTGCGACAGCAGGGTTAGCACGTGGCATGCGACGATGGCAGAAGCGCACCGCATGGCCGGCGAAACCGGAAGCGAAGCATATGGGCGGCTTGTCGTGTGTGCGCCAAGGGGTCTGAACTGGGCTTGGATACGGAATTAGAGGTGAGCGTGAGGAGGCGCAGCTTGAAGTCATATTGGCGCAGGAGACACGAACGTCGGCGGCGCAGGTCGCACGGCGACTTCGTCATAGGTCAGAGAAGCAGCCACGGGAGGGCAGGGTTGAACTAAATGTAGCAACTCAGCAAATTCCTCGCGAATGGCCCCCCTAATGGGAGCAGCCAGAGATGTGTCAGAATGGTGAGATCGGTCGCTGAGAGGCAGCATAGACAGTTGGCGCGCCACTTCCTCATGAATGAAATCCTTAATCTCAACAGAGAGCACTGATGCTGGCGTGTAGTTGGAGCGAAACGTGAGACCCGAGAGACAGCCGCCAGGTGCAACAGAGCTGCGCGCAAGGACCCTTTGCCGAAGCAGCTCATTGAAGCTCTGGCAAGAATCACGACAGAAGCGACAGAAATAGGGTTTCGCGTTAGAAGCATTTGAAATGCGTCCTCCTCGATGCCTTTGCGGGTGTCCTTCACCTTGTCCTCTTGAGTCATGGTGGAGTCGACGCGCGCGCAAATATCTACGACATCCTCTATGTAGATGGCGTAGGTGCTATTAAGCACGGACTTTTCGCAAGGCCGGGCGGCCGATGACCTCCGCGAATGCTGCTTTCAATGTGGACCAGATTTGTAGTTCACGTCCGTGGTTGTGGAACCAGAGATTCGCAATGGCAGTAAGATAGAAGATGACCGTACGTAGCTTCGTCGACTTATCCCACTTTTAGTGACCACTGACGCGCTCGTAGGTTGAGAGCCAATCTTCCACGTCAGTCTCACCTGATCCACGAAAAACAGGAGAGTCCCGCTGCCGCTAGACGGCGCCGCACATGATAGGAGCGGCGGATGCTTCAAGCGGATTGTTGGGAGCCTCGTTCATGGTTGCGGCTGAAGCAATTGTCAACGTTCGGCTGCGAAGTTCCGGGGTATGGTGGAGGAGCGCACCACCTCCCACCAAATGTAGTATGAGGATTTATTATAAGATGCTAGGCACAGTCTAGCTGCACCGGCAGTACACGAATGCTGATCGCGTGCACTGCAGACACAAGAACGTTTTCTTCGTTCTCTTCTTCACTACACACCCAAGAATCGATGGATTTTCCATAAGTGATAGTGTGTTCATTAATGGCGACTGGGTATTGTCACGGGGTAGTGACGGTGAAGAAAGCAAGAATACGGTGGAATACAAAACTAGCTTTTATTGGGCGAACCTGTGCCCACAAAAACAGGCTACACTTATAGCACAACGATAGCGGCGAACACGGTCGGCGATCGTCGGAAATCTGATCAGCGGGTCAAGCGCGTCGGCTTTTACAGAGCAGTCTTCGAATGTTCTAGACTAATCGTTGGGACCCGCATGCCTTCTACAAAGTTCTACACCATTCGCGTCAAGCGGTGAAATCAGATAACACAAGGTCCGGCGACAACAGACAGCGGATAGAAGCATCGATAACTTTCCAGAAAGTTCGGATACATGCAAGCGCGTCCCGCGCTGTGCGATAACATTTGTTAGGCGGCTAAACGTAGTCGCCCGATAAAGATAAGTACACGTGTCAGTATGATGTCATAGGTTTACGTGTGAAGGCAATCAATGGAGATTTTTCGGTCGATACAGTTAAGCGTTCTGTTTGAAGGTATGGTGTTGTCAAAGTTGCAGCCCACTGCAATCGCGCGCGCGAACTTGAAAGCGAGTTACGGCAGACGTCCAAAAGTAGATGTAATCTGCGTATGTCGAGAGGTAGATTGTTTTAGGTAAACCCTCGGCTAGTCCAATCAGTGTCACATTGAACAACGCGAGACTCAATACTCCTGCTTGAGGCACGGCGCAGTGAGTGTAATATTCAGCTGTGGGGTAATCTTCTGTTTTTACGAAAAACGACCGGCGAGTTATATAGTCGGATAAGCAGCGAAGCATGCGGCCGCCAATCCAATAGTCTCAAGGGAGTTGATGACGGCGTCATATGCAACATTGTCATAGGTGCCTTTCACGCCGACCAAGAGAGCAACTGATATGCGCTTATGCCTTTTCTCCTTTTCACAAATGTCAGGTCAATGGCGCTATCAACTGAGGAACGACCCTGAGGAAAACAATTATGCGGTTTTACGTGACAAAACCACTTTCTAATTATGAGGCATGACGTAATGGAAGACTCCGGAAATTTGTACCACCTAGGGTCCTTAACGCGCACCTAAATCTTAGTACACGGGTGTTTTCGCATTTCGCCCCCATCGAAATGCGGCCGCCGTGGCCGGGATTCGATCCCGCGACCTTGTGCTCAGCAGCCTAACACCATAGCCACTGAGCAACCATGGCGGGGGACCCCGAGGAAAGTCTGCCATGGAGGCTGGGTAGATATTGCAACGCTCGAGGTACCATCATAGACTTGCGAGGACAACCCTTTGCATCACCTTTCCCATGCAGCTGGTGAGAGGAATAGGGCGATATGCCGCCAAATCCAACGGAGCTTTTCCAGGCTTTAGCAAAGGTACCAGCCGACTTAACTTCCATTACTAGGGAATTGTACCTCTATGCCATGAGTTGTTGCAAGTGCTCAGAAGCACTCTTTTTGCCTCTTGTCCAAGGCGTCCCAGGGCAGCATAGGTGACGCCGTTAGTGCCTGGAGCCAGGGCAGCTTCGAGTTCTTCCATGGTAAAGAACACGTCCATTTCTGGTACCCCAGCCGCAGGGAGTTCATTCACGTTAATGTTGCTGTTGACAGGCTCGCCAGTGACTCTCGCACAGAATGCCTCCGCCACACCAAGCTCTGTTGTGGAAGGGTGTGGTTGTTGCGGGGATGAACGAACACAGCGGACTCTCCTCCAGATATGTGAAAGCGGCTTCCGAGGGTCCAGTGACACAAGAATCTCTCCCATCGCTCACTCTCAAGTTTGTCTACGTGATGCTTCATTTTCTGATGAATGCGTCGTGCGTCTCTGAAATCATAAACTGATTGATAGCGTCTGTATCGTCGCTCTGAACGCCGTCGAAACTCACGAAGTCTCTCAAGTTCAATGTCGAAGTCGGTACGGTTTGACGACATTGATAATAAACACCTGGCAGCTTTTGTTGCTTCTGCGATGGGGTTGTCGAGGTTGCCGGTGAAATCTCCCCGACGCGATTCTTCCATAACCGACGTGAACATAGTCCAGTCAGTGCTCTTCGAGACACTATGCGAGAAAGGCCGAGTGAGTTGATTAATATTTGGGTAGATGGGAATATGATCAGTCCCGTGAGTCTCGATGTCACAAAAGTATCTAACAAGTGATGGTAAACTCCATGACACTAAGGTCAAGTCGAGGCAACTGTAATGCACCGGACTGCCCAGATACGCCGGGCTACCATCCTTCACGATGCAGAGCTCATAATCAGATGCAGTAGACCCAATATTCTTTCCCTTGAGTTGATTTTGGTGCTTCTACACAGCAACTGATGCGCATTGAAGTGCCCATTGATGACTCAGGGGCCATCAGTTTCCTGTAATATGTATTTCAGTTTTGCACAGTAAAACTACCTTGATTGGGAGATGTAAGAACCAACAAGAGTGAAAGGCACTTTGTTCTTTCTAACATGGAGGCATACGTATTGGCTGTAGACTTGACCATATGCGAAAGATAAATCAAGTCCGTGCGGATGTAAATGAGAACGTTGTTACGTTCCTCGCATATGAAGGAAGCAAGAACTTCGCAACCAGATAATCTGTGAGGAGTTGATACCTTCGGTTGGCAAAAAACAAGTATAGGAAACGGGTTATTCATAACAAATTGGCGCTAATCCGAAGTGCGGGCGGCATCGAGCCTCTGGAATTTTATTGAAAAATTGTCACACTTCTACCTTCAGAGCGAAAAGATAGGTTTGGGTGAGCCATGGTGCTTATATTAGGCTTGCAAGTACTAGATTCAGTGCATCCAGGAATGCGCTTTGAGCTGTCGGTGTCTGCAGCTTGTTCAGTAGCATGCGAATCGTATTTATTAGTGAGCACACCATCACAACCACTTGCCGATCCTGTTCAGTCAATTCACCGGCAGGCGATGTACGGGATAGAATACTGACACATGTACTTATCTTTATCGGGCGACACGTTTTGCCGCTTGGCAAATGTTACCTCACAGCGCCTGCATTTATCCGAAGTTTCTGGAACGTTGTCGATGCTTCTATCCGCTGTCTGTTGTCACCGAACCTTGTGTTATCTGATATCATCGCTTGACGCGAATGATGTAGAACTTTGTAGAAGGCATGTGGATCCCAACGATTAGTCTGGAACATTCGACGACTGCTGTAGAAAAGCAGATGCGCTTGACCTGCTGATCAGATTTACGACGATCGCCGACTGTGTTCGCCGCTCTCGTTGTGTTTTAGGTGTAGCGTGTTTTGTGGGTACAGGTTCGCCCAATAAAAGCTAGTTTTTGCCTTTCACAGTATTGCTACTGTGTTTCCTGACGTCACGACCACGTGACATCTGGTGGAGGTGCTTTTCGTCCATGTACCGGATGCCCCCGACAAGCCGTGATCCAAGCCCGTACCGCAAAGAGAACACCAACGTAGTCCCGGAGCATCGAGCAAGCCGCCGTCTTCAACAGCTGCTCCCGGAGCACGGACTTCTACCTGAGAAGACCAAGAAGATTGTGGCCAAGGCAACCCCAATGGCCGCTCCAGCGTCCCCCATCGAGCTGCAGCAGCCCAGGGAACCTCCGACGTTCCGCGGATCAACAATCGAGGACCCGGAAACCTGGCTTGAGACGTATGAGAGGGTCGCTACGTTTAACAGTTGGGACAGCGACGACAAGCTGCGGCATGTCTATTTCGCACTGGAAGACGCCGCCAGGACCTGGTTCGAGAATCAGGAAGCCACCTTAACGACGTGGGACCTGTTCCGAAGCGGCTTCTTGCAAACGTTTACAAGCGTCGTACGAAAAGAGCGAGCCCAAGCACTACTAGAAACCAGAGTGCAGCTGCCAAACGAGACGATCGCGATCTTCACGGAGGAGATGGCCCGTCTTTTCCGGCATGCCGACCCAGAAATGCCAGAGGAGAAAAACGTCCGCTTCCTGATGCCGGGTGTCAAGCAAGAACTTTTCGCAGGACTTATCCGTAACCCGCCGAAGACCGTAGCTGAGTTTTCTGCAGAGGCATCGACGATCGAGAAAACTCTGGAGCTACGCACCCGGCAATATAACCGCCAGGGGCTCACGCCGCAGTACGCCATCCAAGGGCTGGATTCCGACAACCTTCAGGAGACCATCACGGCCATTGTGCGCGAAGAACTGCGCAAGGTCCTGCCTTTGTCGCAGCCCCAAGTGGCTTCGATCGCCGACATCGTGAAAGAAGAGGTGCACCGATCACTTGGAGTTCCCGAGCTGCAACCACAATTACCACAGCCCCAGCCAGAAGCGATGACATACGCCGCCGTCGCACGCCGTCAAGGTCCCCCTCCGCGACCACGCCAGGGCCCTGCAACGACGCAATTCCGTCGTCCGCCGCCGACAGCGCGCCCACCCGTCGCCCAGCGGAGCTACCCGAGGAAGACCGACGTTTGGCGCGCTCCTGACCACCGCCCGCTCTGCTACCATTGCGGGGAAGCGGGTCACGTCTACCGACGATGTCCATACCGGGAAATGGGGCTGCCAGGTTTCGCTGTCAACGCTCCGCGCCCGCAGCAAGGTGAACGCCCTCGCGATATCGGTGACTACCTCACGGCTACTCAGTGGAGCTCTCGACGACCGTCGCGTTCACCATCACCAGGCCGCTACCTGTCGCCGCAGCGCCGACCATACACTGGCCCAGCTCGGCGCCGGTCAGTGAGCCCATATCCGGAAAACTAAAAGCAGCAACCGATGGAGGTGCGGTTCCTGTCCGTCGAACTGTCGAAGATCCTCCGCCGCCGACGAAGACGCCGAAGAAACTACCTCGACGACATAACGACACGCCGCCATCCCGACGAAGCCTGGAAGGAAACAATACGACGACGAAAGACGACCATTCACAGCGGCGCCCCGCACGATCTGAAGTGGTCCACGTAGTGCGCCTTCAACCGTTTTACGGACGCTGACGAACTTCGTCATTTTTGTTCTTTTCTTTGCTACGAGTGCTTTTGTTTATTACTTTTGTTTGTTTGCAGCATCGGGTCGATGCTTTTAAGAGGGGGGGTAATGACACGTGTACTTATCTTTATCGGCCGACACGTTTTGCCGCCTAGCAAATGTTATGGCACAGCGCCTGCATTTATCCGAAGTTTCTGGAACGGTGTCGATGCTTCTATCCGCTGTCTGTTGTCACCGAACCTTGTGTTATCTGATATCATCGCTTGATGCGAATGATGTAGAACTTTGTAGAAGGCATGCGGATCCCAACGATTAGTCGGGAACGTTCGATGACTGCTGTATAAAAGCAGACGCGCTTGACCCGCTGATCAGATTTACGACGATCGCCGACTGTGTTCGCCGCTCTCGTTGTGCTTTAAGTGTAGCGTGTTTTGTGGGCACAGGTTCGCCCAATAAAAGGTAGTTTTTGCCTTTCACAGCATTGCTACTGTGTTCTCTGACGTCACGACCACGTGACAATACTTCCATCGGCGAGCAGTGAATCTGCAGGTGGTTGCCGCTTCGGCAACGCAGGCCAGGCTTCGGTGTCCGCATTCGTCTCAGTCCCCTTGTCCTTTGTAGGACTTCCTGATGTGCGTGGCCTGGGTGACAGTGACAGATGACAGTGGACGCGGCGCACGCGTCACCGACGTAACTTTCCTTGAAGAACGGCGGCGACAGGAGAGTCGCTTCCTGATTTTAGATGCGGCTTCTCGATGAGAGGAATGATCTCTTGCCATTTCTTTTAAGATAGTCATTTCTTTCTTAATTTTTCGGTAGTCCTTCGATGCAGCCTCATAAGACCCGTGGCAGTTCGCACATTTCATGACAGTGGCCGCACATTTATCCGCCGCATGATACTCAGCGCAGCGGGGGTACACTGTTTCGGTCTCACAGACGCTGCTCACGTGTTCATGCAGTTGCGGCACTGCAGAGGATTCGGAATGAAAGGCTGGACAGGATGGGGGGGGGGGGAGGGGACGAAAGTGGCCTACCTTAACGTGCGACGGCAGGCTGTTGACCTTAAACACAATCTTCACGCAACGTCAGTTGCCCAGGCGCACGACATTACCAATGACGTCATGATCACTCACTGCTTTAACTAGAATCGGTGTCATTGTTGATGATGGCCTGTCTACGTCGTATATGACACCGGTGATGACATCAGAGCGCAGCGGGATTTGATAAGGCACCTGCATGCCATCAAGATCTGTTACCTTGCGTAGGACGCTAAGTACACCCTCTTGCAGAACATCAACCGCCAGCACATTTCTGCGGATGTTCACTCTAATGTCCGTGATTTCGTTGGGTACGACGGTCTCCAGCGGAATCGAGACAGATTGCCTGTTAAGCCGCTTCATGTTACCGTTGTATATCACAGGCAGAAACAAGATGGTGCTGGTGTCGGGGCTCCGCGTGGACCCAACAGTTTGTGTACTGGAGGACCAAGAGGTCCTCGTGTTCCATTTCTTCACCTTGCGGGTCTGCACAAATTCGAATTCGTCGCCATCAGAAGGGTCCTCGCTGGTGAGCCAGAAGACTTGGGTGCCCTTGCTGTCACTGTCAGTCTGTAGCCCGATTCGTTTCCTCGAGGAGGCTGTCACTCACACCACCGGTTCCGTCAGACGCCCTGGATGGTACACATTCACCGCCACCAGACTAGGCGCCATGACTGTTAGATACATTGGAGGTTTCAAGATATAGCCAGAGGTAGAAAAACAGCACTCCGCGAAGAGACACTTCATCATCGTCCGTCTTGTCGCAGCGATGAATTACAAAAAAGGAACGCGTGAATAGCGGAGCGAGAACGAAAGAACAAAAGTCACGATATCATTGATGCATAGCACGTAGACTTGCACTTGAGGCGTTTCACGCATTTTCCTTATGGACTTCATCATGACTATCCTATTTATGTTCGCGTTAGGATACCGGCCTTTCCCCATAATCTCCAGCATCCTCCATCACGGCTCTTACAATGTCACTTCTGGGAGCTAGATTCTGGTAATTCAATAGATGTAATACTCACACCTCCTGCTTATTCACCACGCTGCCTGTTGAATTTCAAAGTGTTAGCTGTGCTTAGCTCAATTTCGTAGCGTTGGCATTGCCCGCAGGCATAGATCTTGACTGTACGTAAGAAGGTGTTTCCATTCATTGGAACGTATGCGTCCATGCATGTACCGTTACTGGTGAGAGCGGACAGTTCGCTCACTGTGACGTAAAGCTCGCTTCCCTGGAACACCACATGTGCACATTGCCCTCCACGCATCACGGGTTGCAGAAACAACAGATTTCCCCTTCCCTTGCCATCATAAAATCGTCGTTATCCCATTTTTTGTCATGCCGTCAGCATCATAGAGCTTTTGTCGTTCCTTAGATGCCATTCGTTCTTCGTTGTTCTATATTGATCATCTTGTTATGAATAAATCATGATTATGACCCTGTTTTCATGCCATTATCGTCATCGCATCGTAGTCACAGTCTTCGCCATGTTTTCGTTGTGATGCCATCGTGCCCGTTCTGTCGTCGATATTCTAGCGTCGTCATCTGATTGTCGTCCTGCCATGTCACGCCATCGTCGCTACATATTCATCGTCATACAGTTGTCGTTACACCATCGTCATCACCGTCTCACGTTACACTTTCGGGATAAGTTCAAAATAGTCATTCCATTGTCGTCATGCCGTCGTCACCATGGCACCTTGGGCTTCTAACACGGGAAGCCGACGAGTACTCGAGCACATCGTAGGAGCGCAGTAGTTTAAACAAGAACGATATGAAGCATCCTTTACACTGATATGCCATAGATGAAGCAGGACCTTCAGTCACCCAAGCGATTCGACGAGCTGGAGATTGTGAGCCAAAATGCCTAGCTCGGACCACAGCTGACGCTTACACTTTCTCGTTGCACGCTCGCAACAGTCCTGTGAGTTGTTATCCCTTTTATTTCTCGTAATTCGGTTCCTGGTGCGAGGTAACTAACGCTCTTGCTATTAGAGAAGCACTTGTGCCAGTATTTTAGAAAGTGCGTCCATTCAACACTGCACCTCGACTAAAGAAAGTACGGTGTTTCAACCCTGGCGCGGAGGCATAAAAGAAAGAGGATGACAGCACCTTCCGTCGACGGACTGGGTCAGTGCCCTTCATTGGCAGTCTGTGGCTGGTTTAGAGTTTCAAATGGAATGTCAATAGATTATCGTCATCACCATTATCATCATGGAAGGGAAGAAGAGCTCCGTGTCGAGGATCATTTCAGAATATGCGTGTGGGGGACTGAGAGGCGTATAAGGTGCACCACGACCTATGCTTTCAATTCCCGGCCACTCAAGAGCAACCATACATTTTTTTTTATATGTTCCTTTACGCCAACAAGCTTCAGAAAGCGCCGCAATGCTCATTGGTGACTTGCATATTTTACCGCAAGGCACAAAGCGTTTTCAAGCAGATATCTTGAGTGTCCAACTAAATTGTAGATACAAACGCAAGATAATTAGCCGACCCCAGCGAGTCTCTCATTAGCTTAGCCTAGTTATTATAAAGTAATCACAAGTTCGAAATATGTACTCAGACTATACAATTTTAGACAACTACTTGTAGTTGAAGACCTATTGACTCCCGAGGCTGCAAGGAGCCCGTTCAATCTTCAAGAGCCCTTCCGAGAGATATCTAGCGGCTTTCTTGTACCTCACAACAACCGCCTCATTTCAAGCTTCTGTGACGGTACTGATTTTGTCTGACGCTTCCCTCTGGTGCGCACTCACTGTCGTGTTTCTCCTCGCTACTGAACAGGCGTTGTTTCACTGCTTCAGCTACTGCGCGTAGTTCCGAGCAGCCATGGACATCTCCCTGGCTCCCAGTGGGGCACCTCCGACGTCTTGTTGCCCGAGGTGGTGGCCCTGGCGAATAGGACTAACGGGCAAGTGTGCCCTATTTCGTTATGTGCAGCTACAAGTACAATTTGGCTCATCAACCTTGCTTTGCTTTACGTGCTTTATGTCTTTGCTACATAGCGCGCTTTTGTCGATATAGGAAAAAAAATGAGTACGCAACATCGTGATGACTCCACACGGAGAGGAGCGAAGACAATGAGCTCTTTGTTACTCTTGTAAACCTCGTGTGCCAGCGCTCTACGTCTAAGAATGCCTCACGAGCCAGCCAACTTCCCACTTTCTTTGGAAAAGGAGCTATCACCAGAGATTCATTATCCTTACTAACCATAAGAAGAACCATCATCAGCATCGCGAGCCTAGGTGTTTTAGCACACTTGCAACGAAACTCCATAGTCAACATTGATATAGTAGGAGGAGGCAATAGTGATGTAGTAGGATGTAGGAGGCCATGTTTAATGAAAGCTTGTAGCAGCGGGACAAACGAACACAACCAGCTTCTCTTGTGAATCATAACTGCTGTTCGCGGAGAAGGAAAAAAATAAAAAGTTTGTTCGGGTCATCGCTGATCTTAGCTAACCACCAGAGTAACGAAACCTTGCCGTTTGGTTGAGCGCTTTCTTTTTTACTGATCTTCCGTTACAAAGGAAACCTCTTTATGAGGATAGCACAAAGAACACTTTCCAGGAACTGTCTCCTGATTTTCCAGAAAGTATGAGCCAACTGGTTCAGCTGAGAACTGTCATGCAAGCAATGAAGTTTTTGATGATAGACATTGTCGTGTGACGTAAGGTGTACGGCAGTGCGATTAAAAGACAGGACAAAGGAAGACACACAGGGGTACATAAAGCACTAACTACCAGTCTGTGTGTCCCTGTGTGTCTTCTTTTGTCCTGTCTTTTTATCGCGCTACCATACACTTATTCAAGATGCGTTCCCAACAAGCCCGCATTATAATCCTCCAGCGGTAACGACAATGACGTTTCGGGAAGCGGTCCGCTGCGGTATCAACGCATCTTGCTACTGCGTTGCACTGCTAAGCTCGAGGTCGCTGGTCACATTTCGATGAGGACGAAAAGCAAGAATGCCCATGCACTTGTATTTTGAAGCATGTTAAATAACCCCTGTTCATCAAAATTATTCCGGAGTCCCTAACTTTGGCGTGCCTCTTAAACTGATAAAAATTATATTTTTGTGTTTTATGTGCTAAAAGCACATAAACCCTAACAGTTAATTTTCGTTCATGTTTAAATTTGGCAGAACAAAACTAATTTTCTTTGATTACCGGACAATAAAAGATTGAGACTACCTTCCACGTGCTTGTCCGCACTCTCGACTACTTTGAAGCCATTGTACCTTTCTTTCTTTCTGCGTGGCAATGATTTCTCCTCTACGCGAATTTCCAACTTTTGTTTTTCTGCATTGCTTTCTCTTTTTGAAGCACTTTTAAATTATTATATTATTTTATATTGCTAATTCATTATTGAAGCGTTACAATGTTACCATGAATGTCGTATCCCAGCGCATCATTGTTATAATGTCGGTATATTGCCTCTGCTGCTGGGCCTCTATAGCTGCAGCATTCAATAAATAAAAAAAATGTCATAAATAAATAAATCAATCAATAAATCTGAGCCTGAGCAAGTAAACGTTTTTTGTTGCACGCTCAAGAGATTTTATGTGAGCCGGCTCTTCCACCAATGAAAACGCAGCGCTCCTGATATGAACCAATATAAGGCAAAAACGCTTTCGAACTGTTTACTTTCACCATCAGGGCGCGAGCCTCGGCTGAGCAGTGCAGCATCTATGGGTGAAAGTTGTATGGCGACTTTTACGTTAACGACGTCATATTTTGCACGACGTCTAATCACTTGAGAATGGATCGAACGTGGATGTCTTAGCAGACCTCACTTTAAAAATAATGACTCCTTATGTGTAGTATTTATAAACCTATTTGTTTGTACCGTTCGAGATTTATAAGGTGTTCACTCGTCGTTGAATGTGCGCGAGAAACGGAAACAGAGAGTTCAAGTTTATCAATAAAGCGACAACATAACACGGGTGCTTTTTCTGTGAACTGATGTGCAACAGGGATGCAAGAAACACTAATTCTACTAATGCCCAGAAGGTCGCGCGCAGAGCGTACCTATACAGGGTGTTTCAGATAACTTAAGACAAACTTTAGGAATGAGCGAAAGCCACGTAGCCGGACCGAATCACTGTAATCTTGTTCGCCATCGCTTAGGCATACTCAGATTATTTTTTGCAATGTGCCTACCTGGAAAATTAGTACCGATGATTTATTAATCAACTTCTCAACTCTTATAGATGACCCGTGAATACACGCAAAATGCCCGTGCGACTGGCCGCTATTGGCATTTCGCATGTATTCGCGGGCTTCTTTCACGCACGAAACAACACTCTTATGCAACATGTATTGAGGAAAAGAAAGCTGTATTCGTAGTTTCTCACGCTGCTCTGCAATTTTCTCATTGACATTTTTCATCTAACTATATTAATTGAGAAGTTGATCAATACACTAGGACTAATTATCTAATTAGGCAAAATAAAAAATACTCTGAGTATCCCGAAGCGACAGCAAACAACATTGCATTGGTTCTGTCCAGTTACGCGGCTTGAGCATATTCTTAAACTTTGGCTCAAGTTAAGACACCCCCTATGTGTCTACACTACAATGGAATAAAAATATGCGAAATGGTTTCATACCGCGGTAGAAGGAACAGACGACTCCGCTGGTTGGTTTACGTAATACGCGCAAGTGTGGTGCGGCCCACTATGCCAGAGCACTGTCCTCATAATAATACCTCGAGAGTGGCACAGCTCACTTTATTGGGTATTTGCACGCGAGTCGCACAAGAAAGAGCACCGACTGCGTGTCCTGAATTTCGCTTTCATGTCTCCGGTGGTGCTTTTCTACTGAGAATCTCGAATTCTATTCGCGAGAACCTTTTCTCCGGTGTCCCTTTCCCAGATCTAGGAAAACGAAGCTTCGAGTCTCTCCCAGGCTTCGATGTTTACTCCAGCAGATGAGAGAAAAAAAAAGCTGGAAGAAACCTAGCAAATGTAAAAGCGTCGTTTTCTTTTCACACCTCCCACGTCGTGCATAGTAGGAAGAGCGATGTCGATGTGGAGAAGGATTAAAGAACAAGACAAAATGCAGGCTACCACATGGAGCGTGGCTGCCTCTCGGAACGCGACTCACACGTTGTGCGACTGTCAGGCCCTCAAGAATCGATGGCGCGTCGCACTTGTAGCGCAAGGTTTTCCTCCCCACACGGACGGACACGGACGACCGCTTTCAGAAACCCTGGAGGGTGTCAGCGAAGGAGGGTGCGAGGTGGCCGTTCCTACTGTGTTTGCGTCCAGCGGAGTAGTGGACCGTTATTCTGCACCGAGTAGAACCGATACCGTGTACGCGAGCAATACCAGCCTGCAGGAGCGTCTGCGATTTGCCGCCGGCTGCTTCTGATCCCTACGATTCACCGCTGCTGCTCGCAATATTTTTCATCGGTGAACCGTTTTATCCTTCACGCTGCACTACATTTGTTTCACAGCAACATTTATTTGTTTTGTCTCGTTCACTTAAGGTTTCACTGTGTGCAGCGTTTATTTCGGAAGATAACGCGTATTGTGTTGGGTCTTGGCTTTTTAACATGTTTTTGCTCGGGTTATTGTGCGGTCCATCTGCGATTGAAGCATTGGGAGAACGAAGCATCAAGCACTCAGGACTTAAAGAGCGCCAATAATTCAACTGATCAAACCATGGTTCAATACCACATTGTTGCTATTGTTGCTACGCTACGCAGGCTCTTAAATCGAATCACCCTGACCCACATTCCTCGGATGTTTTTGTTGTGTTAAAAAAAGTCGTGTTAACTGCTACGTCAGACTATTTTGTTCATGGGCGAAAACCTCGTCCAACAAACGAGGTAGTAGTGCAATGTATCAGCAGATAACAATTTGAACGCCCGTCAAAGTAAGCTGCACAACACATTCCGTGGTCGAACGGAACCCACGCTGATGGGATTGTCATGCGTTTTGTAATTACTTATTTCGACTAAACCACAGTTTGGAATAAAGGTGAGCCCACCACAGTAGGTTCAAATTAGTGAAATGAATTTTCAAAAATACAAGAATGATCTCCTAGGCCGGTTGTAGGTTAACTCATTCACGCATTGGGTGCTCCGTCCAACTCAACGCCGCAGAAATGCTGGCGATGCTGACCCAAATCGCTTTCAGTACGCCGTACATAGAAGGCGCCACGTCATACTAAAAGCACTGCGTGACGCGAAAACAGTCGCTAGAAACTTCCGCAGAGCGTATCCATGGCATACAACCCAGAACACTAGCACAAGCCAGCTTGCCGACTGCCCATAGATGGCGCCACCACGGACGCATTAAGGGCACCACCAAGAAACAATTGAGTACAAATTGTATGGGAACACCGAAAATGTGATAAAGCAGAGGAAATTCACCATGGGCTGAAGCAAGGATGTCCTCTGTCTCCCTTGTTGTTCACGTCTTATATTAAGGGTATAGAAAGAGGACTGGAAAACGGTGTATTAGGGTTTGTTGTATCCTATATGCGCAGTGGACAAATGCTGCAAAAGAAGTTCCGTGCACTGACGAATGCGGACGACACAGTGCTACCGGCGGAGAATGAGACATTTACAGGCATTTACTAATATGTGGTGTGAGGAAGCGACAAATCGGGGCCTGATACTCAGCACAGCGACATCGGAAATTATGATCTTTAATGAAAAGACGACGGAACTCTGCCATGCAGTGCGCTCCGCCACAAAGACCATAGAAACAGACGAGGACGTCATCATCATGGACAGCCGCCTGGCCCATCTGATAGAGGCCAAACGTTCGATACAGGCGCGCTGGAAGCAGCACCGGCTGAATCGCAAATTGGGGAAGCAGGTGGCTGACTGAAATAGGGCCATTGAACTACATTGCAGGCTCCTGTGCCGTCAACAGTGGAACGAGATCTGCAACCGAGCTGACAGGAATTGCATCGCAGTTGTACATGGAATCTATTTCGGCACCTCCCAGACGACCAAGTCAAACCAGCACGACCGCATGGCCCGCCTCATGCACACCATCACACAACAAGGAAAAGACGCTGTTATCAGGAGCCTGGAAGCCAAGTATCTGCCAGACACGCCAACGGAAAGCCGGGGGGCTGCCTAACGCGTGACTCGACCGAGACATTACCATATCAGAGGTACGGGTAGCGCTGCACGAGCTCAACACCCGCTCAGCAGCCGGCCCAGATATCGTTGCAAACAAGATGCTACGCAACCTGGACGACGCTTCGATAGAAGCCTTAACCGATTACTTAATGAATGCTGGCATTCGGGCAAGCTCCCCCGACAGTGGAAAACGGCAAGAACAATCCTGATTCCGAAACGGGGCAAACCACTGGACATCGGCAACCTGCGCTCCATCTCGCTGACGTCCTGCTTGGGCAAGGTGCTGGAGCAGGTGGTCGCCAACCAGTGGCAGGAATACCTAGAGAAGGAGGGCCTCTATCCTGACACGATGATCGGCTTGCGGTGCAGACTCAGCACACAATATGCCATGTTACAACTCAAACAAGAACTCGTCGACAACAAGACACAAGACAGCAAAGTAATTCTGGGTCTCGATTTACAAAGTGCATTCGACAAAGTCAAACACTAAGCCATATTAGGACAAGTATGCAGACTCAACATCGGGGTACCGAGCTACAATTATATTCAAGACTTCTTGACCAACCGCACGGTAGAACTGCACGCCGGAGACCTCAAGCTCCCCGAACACAAGCTCGGGAGTACGGGTACTCCACAGGGTTCGGTCATATCGCCGTTGCTCTTTAACCTCGTCATGATCGGGGTAGCGAGGGCAGTAGCGGGGACCGGCGTCCGGCATACGATCTACGCCGATGACATTACCCTGTGGGCGGTCGGCGGCACCGACGCCAACATCGGGCAACAGCTGCAAGCGGCGGTTACCGCCATCGAGCAGCACCTTGATGGCACAGGTCTAATGTGCTCGCTCGCCAAATCCGAGCTGTTCGTCCTCACACCGCTTCGACCGTGACGGAAGCGCGCTCCTCTTCGGGAGTGTGATCACATCAAAATTGTGACTGCATCGGGACAACGCATCCCCGAAGTTCCCGAGATCAGGGTACTGGGCCTGCTGCTCCACAAGAGCGGCCGCAATGACGAGACCATCAACAAGCTTACCACCAAGGCAATGGACGCCATCCGGCTCATACATCGAGTCTCTACACGACGGGCGGGCATGCGTGAAGACAGTCTCATGCGCCTTGTCCAGTCGTTCGTGATCAGTCACATCGCCTACGTTGTGGCCTACTTTAACTGGCACGTCAGTGACAGGACCAAGATCAACACGCTCATCAGACGGGCTTACAAGACGGCGCTGGGTTTAATGGAGACCACGAGTACGGCTCGGCTCTGGCAGCTCGGCGTCCATAACACGCTAGAAGAAATAGCCGAGGCGCAGCTCACCGCGCCATTCGAGCGCCTTTCTACCACCAAGACGGGGCGCAGTATACTGACGTCCCTGGGTTACAACCCCCAAGCTCCCAGCCAGCAACCGTGCGAGATCACAGATGAGGCGCGGGCCCACATTTACGTGGACCCCATCCCGAAGAACATGCACACAGAATACAGCCAAGAACGGCGGCAGGCGCGGGCCAAGGTCCTCACCGAACAACACGCCCAAGACCCGCACGCCCGGTACGTGGACGCCGCGGAATACAAGCGGGAAGGCTTCGCAGCAGTGGTCGTTGCGGCGGCTAACGGCACCAAGACAACGGCAGCGAGCGTGCGGTGCACGAACGCCACAGACGCTGAGGAGGTTGCCATCGATCTGGCGATCACCGAGGCCGAGTGTCGCACCGTGCTCAGTGACTCGAGGAATGCCGTGAGCAATTTTGCCAAGGGGCGAATATGCGCGCCGGCGGCCGCCATCATCGGCAAGCTCCAATTTCAAGACCGCGGCAGCACCGTCCGTATCAGTTGGTTCCCGGCGCACGCCGGCGAGTGTGCATCCTCACCGAACCACAACGAGACGGCCCATTCGGCGGCACGAGCGCTTACCTTCCGCGCCCCCGAGAGTGACCGTTCCATGTGGTGGTTCGAAACCAAGGACAGATTGACTAGTTATGCCGAAGTAGCCAAGTGTTACCGCTTAGCTCGACGGACAATGCCGCCTCCCCACCCGGCACTCAGTCGGGAAGAGGTCCTAATCCTAAGACAAATACAGACCGCGTCACTCCTCGCCGCCGCAATGCTGCACGTGCTTCACCCAGAGCTCTATCCGAGTGGGCTGTGCGGTGTTTGCGAAGCGGGTCCGGCGGACCAATGACACATCATGTGGGACTGTGCCAGGTTCCCGACGGCAGCTACCTCCATGACTTACCCGCCAGAACTTCAAAGTGCACTGCAGTCTGCAGACAAGGACTCACAACTATGGGTCGTCCAGCAGGCCAGGGTGCGCTCGAAAAGCATAAGCCTCATGACCCACTACAAACGGGCCCAACTGGGCTAGTGCAGAGTAGAGTATAACCCCGGGCCGACGCTTGGCCAGTGTCACGACTCGTTAAATTGTCGTTTGCCAGCACTTTATTAAAGTTATCCCTATCCTATCCTAAAAGACGAGTAATTACCTGGTATAAGTTTAACAGCAAGTCATATACAGTCATATACGACTATACATGCAGTCTCGTACAATCATAGTCAAGCAATTTAAATAGATCGGCGTAAAACAAACGAAGCGTAGACTTGCTCAAGCGCCCATTATTTGAATTCAATTGAACGTTTATTGTGCTACCTGCCTTTGTTGAAGAAAGAAACGCTATTTTTCCATCAAGTATGTTAAGCCAACTCGCCCACATCAAGCTTCTGCTGCTGTCTAAGAAAATGCTTGTGGAAGCAGGTAGAGAGTTTGAAAATGACGGACAGGCTGAATGCAGCAATTATGACACTCAAACCACTTTGGGCACACAAGAAATATGAGGCGGTGCGTCGAATCTGGAAAGGAGTAATGGTGCCAGCGCGAACGTTCACAAATAGCATTCTGTGCTTAAAATGGGATAGGATGTCGGAGTTGCCAATTGACCGAATATGTCTAGGCCGCTTGGCTTTGGGGGCCCAAAGTAAACCCACAAATGAGGCACTGCAGAGTTACACTAGTTAAGCTCTACTTTTCCGACGTACCAAGGAGCATCCCAGCCGCAAAGTTAGACGATACGGCACCTACACGTGGTGCCGCAATGTCTGATTTGTCGCGATATCCTTCACTGACGCTATCCACACGGCACAACCTTCTAGATGTTCAAGTTGATGACACACCTGGAGCAGAAATGACACTCATTTATAGCGACGCTCGCATCTCGATTAGGAGCGCTCACCTTCGCCTTCTTCTAAAGAAAATTCTCACACCTGCCATCACTCGGGTCGTACGCATCACCGACGGTAGAACGGTTGGCGTGGTGGGAATGTGTACTGCCCCCATAAGCATTGCTGGCCGCAATACCGTCGTCCTATTCGCCGCGCTTGCCTACTGTCCACATGACCTGATACTTGGCATGAGCTCTTTCTCTGATCATTCTGTGCTCATAGATTGTTGCATAAGTATTGTCCGCCTTGACCTGCCTCTCTTCTCCGATGCCCCTGCTCCATCCGAGGTTCGATTAAGTCCAACTGATTTTACACCGAAGCTGTTTAGGGCTAGTTCTCGCAGGATCGTGTCCGTATACAGGCACAAAATGTTCAATACGCGCACCGATCCCGACGAGTTTTCTTCATGAGCCGCCGCAGCTCCTGAGATAGATCTAACTGTCAGCTTCACCGCCAGTTTTAGATGGAGATTGCATTTCTACCCCAATGACTGCCGTCCTCACGCACAAGCTCGCCATACCTGGTACCGTACTTACTGTTACCGACAACTGTACGTGGTTTCCCGTGGTAAATGTTGGCCTCGCAAAGCAAGTACTAGGAAAGGCAATATGCATAGCCACGGTCAGTGCTCTAGCAGATCGCTGCATAGACTGTAGCCGTCAACGACTACTGTGAGCATTGCAAGTCCGTCGGTTGGTTTGACGACGACATTGAAAAAAATGATTGCCCTGTACCTATTGCCAGCGAAGCTGAAGCTATTCGTAACTTATTGTTTTTATTGACAGATTTTTGACTTAATGACTGTCCCTTGGGCCAGACGTCAATTGTCAAACACCGTATCCAAACCGGAGATGCTCAGCCAATTCATCGACGACGCTACACAGTTTCAGCGTCGGAGCGCAAAGTCATCACGACAGAAGTATACCTAAATCCTAATAACTTGATGTTAATTATGCATTTAAACATATGAAGTAATAAAAACAAACGCGATAAACTACGTCAATTGTTTCAAATTTTCAACTATACATGTGATATGTTGCCTTTTACTGAGACATGGCTAAAGCAGTGCGAAAATCCACCCCAATTTGATGAGTATATATTGCTACGAAATAGCCGCCACAGTGTGGTTGCACTGAAGAGGAGGAAGACGACGTGGATTCGTTTGATATAGCGTCGCCATTTTGGCCTTCCGTTAGCTTCCTTTAAGTAAATTGTATATAGCATTGGGCTACAGCTACACGTAACATTAATTTGGTGGAGGTGGACGTTCCCCGTACCCGTCATGGAGCTTCGCAGCGGTCGCAACGGCGACAGTGCAACTTCGGCTCCTGCTGGCGGCACTTCAACTACACAACCGTCTCCGCCTGCAGCCCCGACCTACGTCGCCGTCCCCCCCCCCCCTCGGGATCATGGTGCTTTCAACGGAGTCGGCAGTCCTGATGTTGCCGACTGGCTCCGCATATACGAACCTGTCAGCACCAGTCACAGGTGGGATCCGACTATTATGCTTGCGAACGTTCTTTTCTACCTCGACGGAGCTCCACTTGCATGGTTCCAGACTCGCGAAGAGAAGATCTCGAGCTGGGACCTCTTCAAACAGAAGCTCCGTGACCTTTTTGGCAATCCGTTTGATCGTCAAGTCAATGCAAAAAAAACCTTGCCACACGTGTACAGACGTCGACCGAGTCCTACGTGTCGAACATTCTCGACGTGTTGGCCTTTTGTGCCAAGGCTGGCCCGACCATGTCTCAGGACGAGAAGGTTAATCACGTCCTCAAAGGCACTGCTGACGACGCCTTCAATTTACTGGTGTTTACGAACGTCACCAGCATCGATACGATCCTCAAGGAGTGCCGCCGTCACGAGCATGCTAAAAGCAGCTGGGTATACTAGCACATTACGCGACTTCCCAACACGGCTGCTACGTCATCCTGTGACGACCTCTTCCACCAGCCGTCGTGATGTGACAACTTGACCCGCATCATTCGTCGTGAGGTCGAAGCGGCACAACCGGCGGCCCCTTCATTCCCGTCACCTGATCATTCTTCGGTGAAAATCTCCTTGATACAGGCCGTCGTCCGTCAAGAGTTGTCCAACATCGGCCTGCAATCCATTCGTTCCGTACGCTCAGCACCTCTCTCTCTACGCACGTCCCCACCGCGCTCTTCTTACTGCCACCGCCGCTGGACTTCTCCGACGCGCTATTCTCCTGATTACCACCCTCGCCCCTCTAGCGCATCCTTTTCCTTCCTTTTCCTACTCACCGACGTCCATACCGTGTCTCTGCATCCGAAGGAGCTGTTATCCAACAGGAAGTCAAAAAGATGCTTGCAAAGGACATTATCGAGCCTTCCTGTAGTCCCTGGGCTTCTCCCGTCGTGCTTGTCAAAAAGGATGGAACGTGGCGTTTTTGCGTAGATTATCGCCACTGACCAAAAAAAAAACGGACATGTACCCTTTGCCACGTATTGTTGACGCTCTCGACTGCCTGTACGGTGCCACCTATTTTTCTTCTATCGACTTACGGTCCAGCTACTGGCAGATATCCGTCGACGACATGGACCGAGAGAAGACTGCATTTGTTACCCGTCACGGCCTTTATCAGTTCAAGGTGATGCCTTTCGGTCTCTGTAACGCGCCCGCCACCTTCGAACGAATGATGGACTCTTTGCTTCAGGGGTTCAAGTAGTCCACCAGTTTGTGTTATCTGGACGACGTCATCATTTATTCGCCCACTTTTTACACGCATCTAGACCGTCCTTCAGCGATTTCTGACGTGTTCGGCCGCGCCGGTCTCCAGCTGAACTCACTTCGCTCGCCGGCAGCTTCACGCGCCGGTCTCCAGCTGAATGTCACTTCGCTCGCCGCCAAATCACCATCCTTGTAGAACTCGTGGACGCCCGAGGCGTGAGACCTGATCCGGACCAAATTTGCGCCGTTACAAACTTTCCAGTTCCGAAATCTACCAAGGACGTTCGTAGTTTCGTAGGGCTGTGCTCTTATTTCCGACGCTTTGTGGAGGATTTTACGACCATAGCACGTACCCTTACCGACCTGTTGAAGAAAGACGCCCCAATTTCTTGGGGTCCTGACCATGCCGCATCTTTTTCGCAGCTTACTACTCTCCTTACCGCGCCTCCAATTTTGGCCCACTTTGACCCGTCTGCCTCAGCGCAAGTTCGAACTGATGCCAGTGGTCACGGCATAGGAGCAGTGTTAGCACAACGCCAGCGTGGACATGATCATGTGATAGCCTATGCCAGCCGACTTCTGTCACCCGCCGAGCGCAATTATCCAATCACAGGGCGCGAGTGCCTCGCTCTTGTGTGGGCGGTTGCGAAGTTTCCTCCATACTTCTACGGACGCCGCTTCTGTGTCATCGCTGATGACCACGCGCTCTGCTGGCTATCCTCGCTTAAGGACTCCACGAGGCGACTCGCTCGCTGGGTGTCACGCCTGCAAGAATATACCTTCTCCGTGGTGTATAAGATGGGACGCTTGCACCAGGATTCCGATTTTTCGTCCCGCTACCCCGTCGACGAACCGGCTCATGCGGACGCCATCGCTTGCGTTTTCTCTGCGTCCGACTTGCTTGAAATCGGCAACGAGCAACGCCGCGATCTTTCATTACGAGCCCTCATCGACGATCTGGAGTCAACGCCTAGCGACGCCTTTCTCCGGATGTTTCTCCTTAAGGAGGGGACATTATACCGCCGCAGTCTCGATTCACACGGCCTTGACCTTCTGCTCGTAATTCCATCGCACCTGCGTTCGACTGTCCTCCAACAACTTCACGACGCTCCATTGCCTGGACGCTTGGGCGTCTCGCAGACATACGACAGTGTACGACGTCGATTCGTTTGGCCGGGTCTCGCGCGCTCCGTGCGGTGCTACGGTGGCGTTTGTGAGCCCTGTCAGCGCCGGAAGAAGCCCTCCACACCTGCAGCTGGATGTCTCCAGCCGATCGACATCCCACCGGAACCCTTTTTCCGTGTTGATCTAGACCTGCTTGGACCATTTCCTCAGGCGGGATCCGGAAATAAATGGGTCGCCGTCGCTACTGATTATGCTACGCGGTACGCAATCACCAGAGCCCTTCCGACAAGTTGTGCTACTGACGTTGCTGGCTTTCTGCTGTATGACCTCATTTTAGTGCATGGGGCTCCGCGTCAATTACTCACTGACCGTGGCCGCAGCTTTCTGTCGGCAGTGGTCGAGGACATCCTCCGCTCCTGCTCGACAAAGCACAAGTTCAGCACGTCCTACCACCCACAGACCAACGGCCTCACGGAGCGCCTCAACCGGACCATCACGGACATGCTTTTTGAAGTACGTTGCGACCGACCACCATGACTGGGATCTGCACTTACGATATGTGACGTTCGCGTATAATTCACCGCGCCACGACACCGCCGGCTATTCACCATTCTATCTCCTATATGGCGGAGAACCGGCGTTCCCCTTAGACACTTCGTTGCCCTCGGCCTTACGTTCAGCCACTGAATACGCCCGCGACACGATCGCACACGCCGACCACGCGCGCCAGCTCGCCCGCACCCACCTCGAGGCCTCACACGAGCATCAGAGACACCTCTATGATTGCCACCATCACGACGTGCACATTACTCTGGGTTCTCTGGTGCTTCTCTCGTCACCCATTCGACGTGTGGGCCTTTTCAAAAAGCTGCTGCCGCGCTACACTGGCCCATACTGTGTGCTGCGACAAGTGACCGATGTCACGTATGAAGTTGTCCCCGCCGGCCTCTCAGCATCACTGTCGGCTGCAACTTACATCGTTCACGTGGCGAGACTAAAGCCATTCCATACACCTTTCACCGCGGATGTGTACACTCTAAGAAGAAAAGGAGGAAATGGAGTATTGAGGTTACTCCTTTAGGGGAGCAACTGATCTGCCACAACCATTCCTCCCTTTAGGGGGTAAGTGCGAGGGGATGAACTGTTACTCCCCATGCCGTTACTCCTCCGAGGACTTACAGTTGCTCTTTTCCGATGCTCCTAAAGGGATTAACGGTCATTATTTCCGATGCTCCGCAAAGATGGAATTAATAAAATTAGGCATTTATACCCTAATAAAAATGATTACTGAGCTGAAAATAAAGAAGAAAAAAGGTGCCCGAAAGTAGGATTCGAACTGACATCCACGCGCTCACAAGTCAGCTACTCTAACCACTGCACCACGGCAGATTGTTTTTTTTTCTTTATTACATGGAAAAGAAAACTGAAGGTGTATTACAAAGTGGACACAACTACACACTTAAAACTCAGGCAAACACACACATGCATCCAACAAGTGCATCCAGTCTGGCGGAGGTTCCTGCACAGCGTACACACATACGCAGCACTTTCGCGAAAAAAGGAAAAAAAAAACCACGGCAGATTGGTTGCCCGGTGTAGGAAATTGAGACAAGTTAAGCATGGGAATGCAGGTGCAGCAATGTAAAAGCGACTCGGCATTTTGTGTACGCTGTGCGGGGAGAGTGTAACGTTGAGTGCACTTGCAACCATAAGCGAGTGCGAAAAGAGATCTGCCCGAGTATTCTTAGGGTGCTTTAAACTGAGGCACTACACGATGTAAACGTGTAGCGAGCTCAAACGGGGCACCTAAGACGACAGAGATGGACTATTGCTCTGTCGCTTAGTGTTTCCCGTTTGCGCTACACATCACTTCAGTTAAGTTCGTAATCTCCTTGGAACGAAAGGGACTTAGGTACTATTGACCAGCAAAATCTGGCAGTCTATCAATTACTTGCCCGTTTATTGTGTATCGCTCACTTATGGTGTGCGCACGAAGGGCATGGCTCATCCCATTCCAACTTTAAATTTCACGCAATTTTCTCACGAAGAGGCAAAGTGCTGCTTTGCATGTAGTTCAATAGACAATGCACGAACTATTCGCGATTTATAGACAATACCGTTTTTGCCGCATCACTCCACGACACGCACGAAAACAGCGGAGTGCATGGGGAGTAACTGCTGCCGTTCGTCCTCCCGTTGCTCTCTTTCCGACCAGGGACTAACCACTTACTGTCCGAAATTTGCACACGGCACGCACATCCGCGCAGTTACTCCCTTTAGGGACGAAAGCGCCCTTTTTAGGACTAACGGCGCAGTTACTCCCGTTTTCCCGGAAATCTTCTTAGAGTGTAGATTAAGCACCGGGACGGCGCTTCTATACTGCCGCGGGTGATGCTACGAAACAGCCACCACAGTGTGGCTGCACTGAAGAAGAGGAAGATGACGTGGACCCGCTTGATATAGCGTCGCCCTTGTGGCCTTCAGTTAGCTTCCTCTAAGTAAATTGTATATAGCATTGGGCTACAGCTACACGTAACAATATAGTACATATACCAAGGTCTAACACAAACTAGTGGGCGCGGTGGCAGAGGCTATGTATTTTGGAAAACATCTCCTCTGCGATATCATCTCAATTCTTACCATTAGTAATGAGCACGTAGATTCTCTTACTGTATGTTTGAAATCGTTTTACGTCTCTGATGTACATAGGCCTCCTTGTGGTAATAAAACTTCATTTCTTCAATTTATAGATGAACTTCTAAATTATTTACACTGGTTTTAAGTTTCTTATAATGGAACTTGAACATTAACATATTAGAAAATTACGCTGATGTACTGAACTTAAAAACATAATAAATACCTATGCCTCTGAAAATCTTATCAATTTAGCCACTCGTATTACGCGGGATAGTGCGACGTTGTTAACTGTCGGCATCATGGGCGCGCCTTGCCCAAATGTTTTTGCTGGCCTCCTCTCACTGGGCTCACGCGATCCCTTACAAAAAATGTTGTTGGAAATCCACTGATTTTCCATCGATATATTATTGTACCATCAACAGAAAAATTGTGGAAATTCCATTGGCATTTCATGGAGGATCTGTTGAGAGATCATGGAAAAGTGGCCACCGTGAATCCATTGTATTTCCATGGGAGTATTATGGTGTGGTATTTCCATGGGGTCTCCATGGTATTTTTATTGTGTTGTTTTTTCATGGGATCTTCATTGGATTTTCATTGTAGTGTTCTTCCACTGGGTTGTCATTGTATTGCGCAGTATCTTCATGAAGTTGTCATTGCATTTAGTCCTCAATGCAATGACTTCATGTAAGATGCTTACTGAGGCTGAATATGAGGTGCAGCCAGCAGTAACAAACAAGAAGGCATATAAAAAGGCATGGTCTTACTTCATTTTATTTATCACGAAAGCAAGGATAGGCTCTTCTTGATGTATGGAACACTGGCTGCCGGCAACTGAGCAGGTGTATCCTGGAAACATACGAGTAAATGAAACAATGTGCAGCTCTGGCAAATTAAATTAGCAGGCAATAGTGATTATTTAAGCAACAAAACTAAGAAATAAATATCTGCTAGAAGCTTTCATGTTTAATCCATGTACTACTGATGTTCTGTATAAGGAGCTATAATAACAGTATAAGGAGTCACGGTAAATGTGGTAAGAGCTTTGTACAAGCTGCTAGACAAAAAGTATACAAGTGAGCTTCTATGCAGATTTAACTAGCTTCATGCTCGAATTATCTGCCCAAAAAATCCTGTAATATTTTTGTTTTATCCTTGATTAAATGTTATTACAAATAGCATTATGCTTTAAATTATCTGATGGTCACTATGGCAATGCAAAGCTTGAACATAGCAAGCGAAAACATTGCATCTGGAATTTACTACTTCCTGTCACCCTTTAATTGGTTTAAGAGAAAACATTCATCTTTAAAGTAGGTGCAGCCTGCTGCTTACACATGACAGCAGTGGTGGTCAGACATGCAGCAAATGAACTAAATCAGCTCCATGCTCAACGTGACTGTCACACGAATGTGATGGGGCTCTTCCTCTCTGTGCATTCACTAAGTTCCTGCTAGAGTGAACCTTTCATGCAACATATATATTTGACACTTTATAATAACAATAAGCGCTAAGTTAACCCAAGAAGTCTTGAAAAATAGTGCAGGCTTTTCTTAGTAAAGAAACAAAGCTATAAGATAGCCAGCACATAGCAAATCGCCGAGCATATATTAAAATGTGCCATCAGAAATAGCTGGTGCAGAAGTCGACCTAGGAACATATGTGTGCTATCTGGCCACCTATGATCTTGAAGCAGCACACTTACATCTGACACGTACACTTAGAAAGGGCATACACAGGTGCCGGACTGCAACTACTGCTTTATTGCTCAAAGACCCATCTTTTATAGTGTCTCTTGTGAAGCGTGCATGCCCTGATGGCAGTGAGGTGAGACAAGAGCCAGGATAAAATGCACAAAGAACACAAATAAAGATGAAATTTTTGGATTTCCACTCTATGAATAACCAAAGTCCAAGATAGCAGCAAGCTTCTTCAGAGAATGATACTGAGGGGCAACTGATACACCTATCTTTCCATTTGTCAATTTCTATTGCTTCAAGAAATTCCCGTTTGCTTTTTGTGTTCTCTGCGCACAACTTCCGTATCTTTCAGTATGGGTTTGCAGCCACAATCCTTGCAATGAAACGCCCAATGATCTGAATCTTTAGCCATGTAGTGATAGTTGTGCTCAGTTAGCCTTGCACTCAAGGACCTGCCCGTCTGCCCAATGTATACCTTGTTACAGGACAGAGGGAGCTTATAAACCACTCTTTCTGAACAATTCACACATGGCTTTCAGTGGTTGATTGCACAGGCACTTGTTCCTTTTTTCGCGCCATTCCCCTTTTTGCACAGGCTCGACAATCACAGAGGCGCGCAAAACACCACATCAATGCCAGCCCTGTGACCTATCTTTAGCAGATTTGGGAAATTGTGAGTACATAAGGCATGACCAGCTTGTAATGCTTTGTGACTGTGTGTGGATCCGCTAGTCTTTTCTGTCTTCTTATGTAAGCATTCTGCAACTGATCAAGAGCTTCGATGAATACCCAGAGCTCCTGAGGCAGGTTACCTGGTTTGCTAAGCTTGTTTCACATTTGTGATGGCATGTTTTTTGCAGTGTGTTAAAAAAGCAAGAGCGGACAGTCATCCTTTTCACAAGCTTTGAATGGGCCGAGTGGTAGGGAAGGGCAGCTTTGTTGCTCCTTGGCTCATAAGACCAACAGATTTGATCAGAGGATACATATGCACCAAAGTCTAAAAACCTAATAAAACCGCTGACAGGTAGCTTATGTGTTAGTAACAATGACGTGATGCATTTATAAAACACTGCATTGGTGTGTATGTTGGTATTATGAACCAAGGAGCAACAAATCTGTCCTTCCCTACCAATCGGCCCATTCAAAGCTTGTGAAGAGGGCGATTGTCCGCTCTTGCTTTCTTAACGCACTGCAAAAATCATTCCATCACAAATGTGAAACCAGCTTCACAAACAAGGTAACCCGCCTCAGGAGCCCTAGGTATCCATCGAAGCTCTTGATACGTTTCAGGTTACTAAACATAAAAAAGTGAGCGGATCCACTGCAGTCACAAGGACTGTCAAGAGAACGCAGTCATACCTTATGTACACACAATGTCCCACAATCTGCAAAAGATAGGTCAAAGGCAGGCGTTGATGTAGTGTTTACCACACCTGTGCAGTTGTCGATCCTGTGCAAAAAGGTGAATGGCACAAAAAGAAAGAACAAGTCCCTGTGCAGTCAACCATCGAAAGCTCTATGTCACTTGTGCAGACGGAGTGGTTTATAGGAGCCTTCTGTCCTGTAACAAGGCATACACTGGGCAGACATGCAGGTGCTTGAATTTACAAGGCTAAATGAGCACATTTATCCCTGCACGGCTAAAGATACAAGTAATTTAGCCTTTCATTGCAAGGATTGGGGCTGCAAACCTGTCCTGAAAGATACGGTAGTTTTGCGCAGGGAACGCAACAAAGCAACAGAAACTGACAAATGGAAAGATAGGTCTATCGGTTGCACCTTGGTATCATTCTCTGAAAAAGCGTGCCGATATTTAGACTGATTACTCAGGGTGGGAATCCAAAAATGTCACCTTTATTTGTGTTTTTTTGTGTGTTTTACTTTCGCTCTTGTCACACCTCACTGCCATCAGAGCACGTGTGCTTCTCAAGTGGCACTACAAAAGACGGGTCGTCTTTAGGCAATATTGCAGAATGTGCAGTCCAGCGCCTGTGTATGTCCTTTCTATGTGTACGCGTATGTGTCAGATGTAAGTGTGCTGCTTCAATATCATGGCTCACCAACTAGCCCATCAGTATCTTTTAAGCAGCTGTGATCAATCTATAGCTCAACCAATCATTTCTTTTATCAGGCCTCTAAAATTTGTGCATAACTTTGTGGCCATAATGTAAATAATGAAAGAAGGGAACTATTTGTTTTCTACAGCAAATATTAGGAACACTTACTATACTTCATCCAGTTGCTAACAGTACAGTTTGTAGAAATAGCCTTTCTTCAACTTATATGCATGTTCTGATTTCATTATTTAAGACTACATGACTATTAAAATAGCGTACACACCTATCGGTCTCCACGCATACAGTGTTGAGGGCCTCCTCTTGAACCGTCTCACCACGTAGGCAGCTCTTCCCCCAAACAGCGGCTTGCTGTGGAGCCCATCATCAGTAAAGACGTGGTGCAAAAGTGCCCTGACGAATTTTCCACGGCCACTGGTACAGTCAGAGGCCTGGCTCAGCCGATCGAGGATGTTCTTATCAATCAGCGTCCGACCACCAATGTCAACCTGTAGAAAATTAAGCGACACTTTAAAAGCTCACTTTTGATCACACAGAGCATAAAGGTGAACAATTTATCATCAAAAGGACAAGCCATAAATGACAGCAGAAGAAAAATAAATGTCTTGCCGCCCCGTTGCGTGGTTTGCATTGCAGAGGCATTTTTTTTTTACAGTTGCTTGCAGTTACTGACACTGCAGCACATGTGCGAACAAATATAAGTTGTTCAGAGGTGGACTTAGTAGTTGCCGGCTGGTTGCCCACAGATACACAAGCTGTCGTCAGTGAGCGTGTTCTCGTACACGATTATTGTTAATTATTGCTAAATAGCATACAGCACCAGCAACTTTCCTGCAACGGCTTGTTACCTGCCATCATGCTGCCCAGGTATCAATTTTAGTCATAGTCACACATCGCAAGATCAACTGCAAATCTTTAAGTGATCCATACAGATCCCTTTCGCTATGTCAAGTGATTCCAGGGGCCAGAAGTTGGGAAACACTTATTTAATCATGCTTTGTTCACGGAATCATTTCAAGTGCACTATATTGCCAAAAAAGAAAGCAAAAGAAAGAAGGGAGAACAACTGGCAGCACACAATAAGCGTACCTGTGTGCAAGCAATTACTGGTTCTTCTGGCTTGCTCTCGATGTTGTTGAGGATTTTTCGTAGCCTCTTCACTCTCTTGCCAGCTTCTGCATAATGAGAAAGCAATACAACCGCTGAATAAAAGTAATATGTACTTCAACCATTTCAGCGATAAAGCACCAAATGCTACTTCCTTATGCAGCGAAATATGTCACACTTAATAATGAATTTTGCGACCCTTCGGTTCTTTTTGTGCATCAGTCACTGATGCGTGATTTGGCGAGCCTGGCATTTAACATGAGTCGGATGCATGACACTTCGTGATAGTCGAGTGAAGCCGAGAAGCCTTCCATTAAAGTGTTGCAGGTCTTCACACATGCTGCACAGATAGTTTTGAATTCAAGAACAGGCATGTTTATCCACAAAATTATTACAAAAAAATTATGGGTATTTCTTTCAAGCAGCAAAAGGGAACAAATCAGTATGATCAATACATCTAAGTTGTTTAAAATATGCTTCAGTATTCAATATTCCTCATAAATTCTAGTACGGATTGAATACTACCAGACCATACACTGCTGCAGTGTGCCTTTTTGTCCCGAGTCATGGAGTTCCATACATAAACCGGCTAGAGGGCCTCGACACCTATACTTCCATAAATATTACAGGGCGTGTACACAGGAGCGTTCGATGTGGAAGGGCATGTTCAACTGGTTCTTGTTATGTTAGCACTGTTTATTCGGTGTGGCAAAGTAGATTCGCACATGCAGGGAAGGGCCTTAAAGATCCTTTGTTATATTCTCAGAAACCATTAAATAGATGGTGTAAGATTGTTGCCTGCTGTTGATGTGTCACGCAAGTTTGCACCAGTGTCAGACACAATGTGCCCTGCATTCTTCTCCAGATGCTGTGGATGACAGTATTTAAAGTATTTTATAAATGCAGTATTACATATCAGCTACACAGTGAAATGCCACCAATAATAAAAAATGTATATAAGTGCTTGATGCTTATGTAACCAAGTGTTTCTTGCTACCAGCTACTGTGTTAGCAATGTATTTTATTTATTGACTGAATGAATTAGTTGAATGTTTTTATTGTCCACTGCATATGTTTTAGGTATACTGAAATAGCAAGAACCAAATTCTTTTACCAACAGTTTTTCACAGGGCGGTTAAGAAAAAAAAAATTTCGAAAGAAAGTGTCTGATATTACGACATCTTTATGACAAGGCACTTTTCTGTGCGAACATACAAGTAAAAATTTGGGCGCTCTGAAGGGAAAAATAACCCAGATTTGGTCTAAAGGTTGCATCTTTTCTCTCGTATTCAGAGGCTTGCATGCTTTCATAACCTTTTTTCTTTATTGCAAGAAGGCATATATTTATAGTAACACCGGATTAACAAGTCTTTTTCTGTAATACACTACAGGTTTGAGTAAAATCTTGTTCTTTAAAATATCCAGAGCACACAAATAACTTCACAGAAATAATTTTGCAACATGAAAAAGATACCCAGGGCTGAGAGAGAAACTAACTGGTGGCGTCAATCACATGCGCTTTAGGCATTTTTTTTTCTACTTTTTTACAACACGGTAGCATTCGATTCGCGAACGATCAACCAGCCTCTTTTTGAGGACGATCCGCGTTTATTAGACATGACACGATATCGGCCACGACATTTCTGCATGATTATTTGATGACAATACAAGGAAAAGACGGTCCGCCAATTAGATTTTCATATAAACGGCTGTGCATGGGTCCTGCTGCAACGGTAATACTTAAAACAGGGTCAAGCAAGTTAAACGTTCAAATACTGTGATTTTACTATCCAAAGCCACGATCTCACTACAAGGCACGCGGCAGTGTATAACTGAATTAAATTTGACCACGACCCCGACCTTTAACAAGCACCCATATCCAAGCACGAGCGTTTTTTGCATTTCGCCCCATCGAAATCCGGCTGCCGCAGCCGGAGTTGCACCTGCGGCCTCAAGGTCAGTGGTGCAACACTACCGCGACGGGTGGGGACGACCATGACAAGACAGGTACAGGCGCGCTTGTTTTAAGTGTTTTCGTGCATTTCAGTTCGCGATAAACTTGGCTACCGTGTAGTACAGACGAATAGGCCAAGCTGCTAAATACACAGCTTAAACAGACGACATGACCCCACCTTGGCGCTCGATGGACCGAATGAGCATGCAACACGCTACACATGCACCCGGGACCGGCCCGGCACGAAATGTTTTGAAACACCGACGCGGTGCACCACGCGTGAATCAGACATACAGTTCGGAGTGGTTGACTCACACAGCGCGAGCGACGTACACCCAGAGACAAAAAAAGCGCCCCGCGACTTCTACGACACCAGTCAGAACGTTGCCGAACAGACAAGAAACGTGCTTACCGTCGGGTCAGCCGGCGCTCCATTCTTCATGCACGCTTCCACGCAGCCCAGTCGGTGGCATACCTCCGCGTCAGCCAGTGGACGGACGGGCACATTCAGCTTTTCGTCTCCGACGCTCTTGGCAAAAATGTCTCTTGTCCGCGCAACAGCAGATCACAACGCACACGCATGCTTAGAGCTCACGACGCACACAACGTACACACGGAGACACGAAAAAAAGCAAAATGGCGACGAAAACGAATGCCAAACCACAGAACACCTATACAAACTTAGAGAAGGGAAACTGTACCTTCCACAGTGCTACGGAAATAAGCGTAGCGGTGGCGTCGTGAACTAAAGTATGTGACCACGGGTGGCGCTGTACAACAGGAAACGGAAACGGGGTTTTGCACACGCTTTACCAGCTGTTCTGTGGTTTTACTGGGTTTCTGGCTTCTGCGCCTCGATCGTGCTCCCGCCAGTTTAGTTGCTGTGTAGCAAACGTAGCGCCTATATTAAGTAGGCGCTACGTTTGCCACACAGCAACCAAACTGGCGGGGGCACGATCGAGGCGCAGAATACATGTAGCGCTGAGTCATATCGAGTTAAGGCACACTCTGAACTGACTTTTAAGGGCATCCCGAGCTGTTTTTCGTTTATTACGCCGCCGTTACGCCGAGTTGTGCCGCCGCGCTCCAGCTGTTGCATTTCGTGTAGGGCTACTGACAAAATGCGGTTTCCAGGTGGCACGATGGCCTCGACTGGAATAAACGCACACGACACCAAAGATTGAGTAAGCCTGAAAATATTTTATTTGCATTTTACAAGTACAACAAAAAGCACACGTCTACGCATCCACACAAACGCGGTTACATAGTCAAGAACATGAAATGGCTCATTAATAAGGGTAGCACAAACGCACCAGAAAGAAGACCTAAGCTACAAAACGTACGGTCGGCTGCTAAGTATAATAATTTCCCTGTCACCGCGTGTCACTTTTATACAGTATCTTTACAGCACTACCAGGCCGCGTAGTTTGGCGGAAAGAATGCAACAGCTTACGGCCGTCAGCTGCCTCTGTCATAATTATCCTAATCTCCGCATCAACGTCGTGCAAGTCCGCATACAGGCATCTGTATCTGAACCATATATGTGCCAGCTTAATACATGTGTAGTGAAATTATGACAACCACTGCGTCTTATCAAACGTATTGGTTTGGCAAATGCGCATTACAGCTGACGGAACGACATACTGTAAGTGAAGCACAAGAGAACAAGGACAAAAGGAGGATACAACAATTGAAGAAATGAAGAATTAGTAGGCGTACAGCAAACAAGCGATGACGGAGAACACACAATGATCGGGTGTTCTGTGACATCGCTTTGCGTATTTACGGTGTTATGGAGATCAACGGCATAAAAACGTACCTTCAAGCGTACTCCCTCAACCTCCGCCGCATTCATCATGATAATCAACGCCTAAACAAAATGAGGCACTATTTTTTGCCAAGAGTAGACCTCTTTACAGCAAGTCTATGTAATGACTCGCAGACGAAACCAGCATGCTTTCGAAAATGTTTTACCGCCGTAGTATTCGAACGCCAACGGCCAGGAAACACATCGATGCCAATAGGCTGTCGGCTGTCGGTGGTTAATCAAGTACAAAAACCTTGACGCTATGACTAAAAAGCAGCTTCAACAATCAAATTAAAAAAAAATCAACTGCCTATTTGCCTGAGGTAACAAAACATCTTTAGACACCTCGATTGTTTATGTCAATGGTTTGTGTAAAGTAAAAAATTCACCATGTTTAGCGCCCCTAGCAGAGAAAGCACAAATTAAAGTATTCGACCAAATTACAGTAACTCCACTTGCGCGCTTACGCTGAAACGCGCCTCGATTGATTTTTCGCCCTCTGTGGCCATTTGTTGAACTTGAGAGTGTACGGGGCCTGGCCAAACAACCAAACACGCAAAAAAAGAAACAAATTTCAATGTTGCTTGTTAACTTTTGTACATTTCGCTAGGTTTGGTAAAAAACTTTCAAAAATATTTTGTTCGAGAAGAACTTCTATAATTATTTCGCACAGCTGTCAGTTATACACAAAGTGTAATAAAATAAATTATCTTGCTGCGCAAATCGCAATTGTCTGCGTTGAAACAATGATTCAGTATCGATGGCAATGTTGAAGCATCGCCTCCGAGATTTCCTCCGTGACGACACATCGTCTCGATCTCGAAGGCAACAAATGCATCAAGTTGTCACGAAGCGAGTAGTCGCAAACGGTGGCGATTTACCACTGGTTTGGCTCATTCCCTAAGTGCTCGTTGTTGCAGCCGCGCGAATGCAGTGGCAAAGCTGTGCTGATTAACCAATGCGCTGAAGGTTACCTTACGCGGCAACGATGGCGCGAGAAGAAGTGAACGGCATCAATCGACAAATGTTTTCTTCTGACGACGGGCAGGTCGCGCACGCTGATGCGAACATGAGTCTGTATGAGTCGCGTCTCGGTCGCTATATACAGGTGTAAAACCTGAATAAATCAAGCAGACTAAGAGACTATTTGTCTCCGCCCTGTTTCAAAGGTTTTTGGTGCCGATCATCATCATCATCATCATTCTAGTTGGTCGCGTGACCTCTGCCAATCGGCGTGTAGGCGCGCTTACACTGAATTTTGTTGCATATTTTGCCGTAATGTAATAGTGTAAATTTACCCGAGGTCGCCTTTCCGCAGGCTCTGTAATGTTGTGGTAGCTTGTGATGCCACGTAATATAAATTTTGGTAAGGTCCAGTAGGATCCGTACATTGACGTACCGATAGGCTCGAAACAAAAGTTGAAGAACCGGTTACCTATCAGTATTCTGGGTGCTTCTGCATGCATTGAGGAAGACATGAAGCTACGCCGACGACAAAGGCGCTCTTTGTCCAGCCAGTTTCGATTTCAAGGAGCCTGCCAAGGGGAACTAATTGTTCGCGAAGCTCCCACATGAAATCCACTATTCAAAATTTGATCATTGGGATAGGTAGTGCCGAGCATGGGCACCAAAGTACTCATTTGCTGTAGCCACCTATTGCTGATAATTAGAAAGTTAATTAGCGTAACCTTACTAATTATGCACGTAAGTGCGGCAATTGCGCTGTATCTAGAGGCCGCCAATCTGTGCACTCGTATGGTAAACATAACATTACCGTGATTTATATTTTGCAAGTTTAAAAATTTGGTGCAGCGAAAAAGAAAAAGTACCCTGTACATTGCCCAGTGGGATGAACCTCTTCTTTCCTTGGTAGTACAATGTAGAAGCTTTACACTGAATCACCTACACTCAATCTTTTTCAGGTCTTCCATTGCAGTTATAGCGCACATTGCAATATCCACAATGATTAAAATAAGTTGAACCTATCCGGAGATTGTGCATTCGGCGCTGCAGCGGCTCAATACAGCATTATTTTGCATTAATAATGCATTAGTGCATTATTTTGCAGTGGCCTTTATTCTGCACTTGAATGTACAACTGCCTGTGCAACAAATTTTTAAATAATAATTGGTTGAAGCTCTGGCCAGCTTAATTACGCCATTTCATGTTGTAGCCTAAACTAAGGAACCTAAACTAATGTTTCTTGTTTCGTGTAAATTGTATGTCGCCTGTTTAACTCGGTCCAGTTGTTGGCATTACGCAATAGAAATTGAACAATATTTCATCAATAAAAAAATTATTGTGTAGTTGTCAATAAAAATTTTCTTGAACTATCATGGTGCTGGCTCAATGAATGTTGTAATTTTGTGGAGTTTCTATGGAATCAATGATAGTACAACAGATCAACAATGGAAATTCAACAACCATTTTTGTAAGGGATGATCTACCTATGTTTTGTTTCCCACCGATGACGAAAGATAAAAAATAGAAACGGGCGTTAGTTCATATCGGGACTTAAGCCCAAATTCTTTAGCAATCTTCCATCTCTTATCGAGAAGACAAACTGGAAACCGATAATAATGCAAAGCGATGTGTGTCAAGCATATAACACATTTTGTGCGAGTCTCATGCCCTGCTGCGAGCTGGTCTTTCCTATAAAGATTAGAAATAAACAAAGTTCCAAGACTAAGATTAGGAAACCGTGTATCACGAGCGTACTTTAAATATTATTGCAGTCGAAGATAACATGTATCATTCTATTTTTAAGGCACATGATCTGCAAAATTTTCCGACCTTAAAAAATACCGTAACAAGGTCAATGCAGAACTTAAACATGCAAAAACAGATTACTATGAGAATTTATTCTAGCGCATATCAAACGAAAAAGAACATTATCGCTGACAATTAACAATCTCTCTCAAAGAATGCTGCCGCACCCATAGTCGTAGCTTCGACACAGGGTATACTAAACGACGAGCAAGCTGCTACATTCTTAAACTGTCAATTCATTCGTAGCGGAGAGTACACACCTGTTCACGATCACCAGGTTCCCCAATTATTAGATAAACTAAATTTACCTGATTACAGTAAATTCTCTAAGAAATCCATGAAAATGCACACTATAGCACATGAAATGCAACAACGAAGATATGTATATTTTAGTATATTACGCTGTAACATACTGTTATGGTTTTCTTTTGACTTCAATAATGCAATTGGTTTACGTTTACCGTGTTGCTTATTTCACTGACTCGGGAAATTGCATCTACGTATTCATAGTCGTTCCGTATTATTACAATAATGTACACACGTGTTTTGTGTTTCGTGCTACTAATCTGTTCAATTTTATTTCGATGATACGTTTACCTTCGTATTGCACATTGATTTGATATGATGTCACCAATACATTTCATATTATGAACCACAGTGCTCAATACCAACAGCAGCGGGAGCCATTTGTCAAGCTTTTTAGCCTTTTACTTCTCCTCCTTCACCGTCACCATGTCAGCAAAAGACATCACTGAGCTGTCATCAAGTCCGTGGGTGAACCCTGTCGTGCTAGTGAAAAAAAAAGATGGCACGTGGGGGTTCCGCGTTGTCTATCGCCACCTTAATCGCATCAGAAAGAACGATGTCTACCCAGAAGAGTTAACTGCTGGGCTAGTTGGTGATCTTGCATACTGAAAATATTTTGCGCCAAAAAACACAACACACACAAGAAAGACGACAACACCACGGGCGCCCGTGGTGTTGTCGTCTTTCTTGTGTGTGTTGTGTTTTTTGGCGCAAAATATTTTCAGTATGCAAGATGTCTACCCACTACCCATTATAGATGACGTCCTTGATTGTCTCTATGGTGCCCAGTACATTTCATCCATCGGCCTTCGGTAGGCGTATTGGCAAATTGCTGTGGATGATGCTGGTCGAGAAAAGACAGCTTTTGTAACGTCGGATGGACTTCATTAATTTTAGTTTATGCCCTTTGGCTTATGTAACGCTATGAACACCTTTCAAGGCATGGCAGACTTTACTTCATGGGCTTATATGGTCGACTTGTCTGTGTGACCTACATGACGCTAAAGTGTTCTCGCCCACATTCGCCGCACACATTGAGAGAATTCCGGTCATCCTTGGTATTTTTCGCGAGGCTGGTCTGCAGCACAACTTAAAGAAAATTCATTTCGGCCCTGGTCAGATCAATGTGACTGGACATCTGGCTTGCGCTTCTGTAATCCGTGCTGACCCGGGAATAATACGCGGCGTCAAAGACTTTCCTATGCCCCAGTCAGCAAAAGATGTCTGCAGCGTCGTAGGTCTTCGCTCTTACTTCCACCGCTTTGCCATCATAGCGCAGCCCCTCACCGATATCCTCGAAAAAGGTGTGTTTTGTGCATGGGGCTTATTCCAAGCTGCTGCCTTCTCTCGTCTAACGACGTTGCTCACCACCCCACAGATGCTCAGCCTCTTCTATGCTTCGCAGGGATGCTTGGGCAATGAGTTTTGCGGCTGCAGCACTATTCCTCTTCGGTGGTCTACAAATCTCAGCGCCAGCATACAGACACCGACTGTTTGCCCCGTTACGCTGTAGACACGCCCGACGTCATCGGCATGGGCACTTCCGGCGGCGTTCTCTCCATCTCCCAAGTTTTGCACATCGCCAATGAGCAACGCCGTGACACAACATTGCGCACCCTTATTCAGTGAGCTGAATTTGCGCCTATTGACCTATTCACATGGTGGTTGCGCGCCAGGACGGCGTTTCCTACCCCATTAATTTTAACGTTGGCGGTCTTTCCTTCATGATTGTCGTCCCTCAATACCTCCGCTCAAACGTTCTCCATGAGATTCATGACGCCCCAGTCATAGAGTTTCTCACTACATTACCTAAAGGGAAATCTGGCGCTGCTGCGCTGTGGTATGCATGGGAATGCCGGTATATTGTGGATTCGGATTGGCATCGTTCTCGTAGAGACAGGACACCTTTAAGACACGCTTGGCAAGTAGCGTTCCGTCTATTACAATGATTCATTTTCTAATAGAATACCACATGAAAAGCTGTTTTAGCATTATTATTACGCGAAAACATGTTTTGTTTAACTATGAGAACTTGTTATTGTGTGTACGACTACATGTTACGTAAAAAGTATCAGCGGGCCGCTAAAGTTGGAAAACAGACGACAAGGTTCGCGCTCGCTTTGAAACAGTTTGTCGTCTGTTCTTGCTTTTCTGCGCTTGGTCATGCATCGTGGATGAGTAAAGATGTAATATGCCTGAATTGAAACATTTTATGAAGATTTTACTTTGAGAACGCGTTATTTGCGTAGCCTTATCGACGTTTTAGACGAAGCCTCTTACAACACCAGCTAACACGAGCCTCGCAGACACATATACCGTCATTCCCATGACGGCACAGTGCCCCCTTAAGAAACTCCCATAGACGGTGGCGCCAGATTACCCTATAGGTGTTATAGTGGGAAACTCTATGGCTCCAGTTGCACGCCATCTTGGTGTCACTCAGACCCACGGCCATGTCCGCTGTCGCTTCTACTGGCCCGGCCTTGCTCGCTCTGTAGGGCGATACGTTACTGTGTGCGAGTGGTGTCAGTATCGAAAAAACTAGCGAGGCTTCCTGCTGGGTATCTTCAACTCCTCGACATCCCAACTGAGCCATGTTTGCGAGTGGGTTTAGATCTTCTCAGCTCTTTTCACGAGTCCAGGTCCGGCGACAGATGGATCGCTGTGGCTACAGATTACGCGACGCGCTAAGCCATTGCCCGAACGCTTCTGACCAGCAGCACTGCTGACATTTTGCACTCTTGCTCTATCAAGCACAAGCTCACTACCTCGTACCATCCCCAGACCAATGGCCTGACTGACAAATTGAACCGGACCGTCACCGACATGCTGTCTAAATAAATTTCGCCAGATCACCGCGACTGGGACATTGCACTAGCCGTCGCGTTTACTTACAATTCTTTGCCGTTATTTGCCGATTAACCTGTTTTTCGGTCGGGACCCTGTATTGAGCTTGGACGCTTCACTTCCCTATCTTAGTGTCTCGAGCGGCGAGTATACACCCGACACTATGCCCATGGATGAAGAATACGCTTGTGATTACAGAAAAAGAATAGCTGCTTGGAAAAAAGTATTACATAATCAAAGTCCGAGAAATCGGAGTGATTAAAATTTTTTGCGAGCATGCAGTTTGAAAAGCCCAAAATCAATACGACTGCAAGCATTTTGATTTCCTATCTCGCAGTAAAATTAAAAGTTCGTTGTTCCATTTTCTCCGCAGTAGGAAAGTTCTTCCGCATCCAATTATTATTGACACTAGGGCGTTAAGTAGCAATGAAAAAAGACAGAGCGCTTCTGTCTCGTCCTTGTTACCTTGTGATTTCATGTGTTTGCGCTGTTACAATTTTTATGTCAAGTATGCACCAACTCGCCCCGAAAGAAGTTTTAGTGAAATGAATTAGTGACTAGAAGTCGCGAAAAGATTAGAAATTAGATTTTCTTGAGTTTTGCCAAATTTTTCTAGCTTACAAAGTCCATCAGACGATTTTGAAGACATTGCTGTGTTAGAATTCACTGAAATTGTGGAGCGACTGCCAGTTTAAGCTTCCGGCGCAGATGGGGTTACCACTGTCATGATCAAAAGTTTGTTTAATGAAGCTCCAGATGTCCTTTTAGCTATTATAAACCACTCAATTAGACTTTCATGGATTGCGCCTGCGTCGAAAACAGCTAGAATAATTCGAATTCTTAGAGATCTCGGGAAGGATACACAATAAGTAACATAATACTAATCGCGCTAGCCACGAATTTGGTGAAATTGAAAGAATCCTATATGCCCACATGCTTAAATGTGTAAAGAACGAAGGCTTGCTTAGTCCCTGCCAAATTGGATTCCCACCATCATGTTCAATCTGACATGCTTGTGGTGGACTTGGAATTTATAATAAAGTTAGCACGGCGTCAAGGACAGATACGCCCTATTGTGATACTGGAGATCTTTAATGCCTACGATAGTGTAATACCTAATTCTGTTGGATATATTGCGAAATCTGGAGTTTACAAATGACGTGTCAGACTGCATATGTGATTTTTTAGATGGTAGAAAATTCTACTGCTCACTCGGAGGCTTCTCTTCGAGTCATCATCATCATCATCAGCCTGGTTACGCCCACTGCAGGGCAAAGGCCTCTTCCATACTTCTCCAACAACCCCGGTCATGTACTAATTGTGGCCATGCCCTGCCTGCAAACTTCTTAATCTCATCCGCCCACCTAACTTTCTGCCGCCCCCTGCTACGCTTCCCTTCCCTTGGGATCCAATCCGTAACCCTTAATGACCATCGGTTATCTTCCCTCCTCATTACATGTCCTGCCCATGCCCATTTCTTTTTCTTGATTTCAACTAAGATGTTATTAACTCGCGTTTGTTCCCTCACCCAATCTGCTCTTTTCTTATCCCTTAACGTTACACCTATCATTCTTCTTTCCATAGCTCGTTGCGTCGTCCTCAATTTGAGTAGAACCCTTTTCGTAAGCCTCCAGGTTTCTGCCCCGTAGGTGAGTACTGGTAAGACACAGCTATTATATACTTTTCTCTTAAGGGATAATGGCAACCTGCTGTTCATGATCTGTGAATGCCTGCCAAATGCACCCCAGCCCATTCTTATTCTTCTGATTATTTCCGTCTCATGATCCGGATCCGCTGTCACTACCTGCCCTAAGTAGATGTATTCCCTTACGACTTCCAGTGCCTCGCTGCCTATTGTAAATTGCTGTTCTCTTCCGAGACTGTTAAGCATTACTTTAGTTTTCTGCAGATTAATTTTTAGACCCACTCTTCTGCTTTGCCTCTCCAGGTCAGTGAGCATGCATTGCAATTGGTCCCCTGAGTTACTAAGCAAGGCAATATCATCAGCGAATCGCAAGTTACTAAGGTATTCTCCATTAACTTTTATCCCCAATTCTTCCCAATCCAGGTCTCTGAATACCTCCTGTAAACACGCTGTGAATAGCATTGGAGATATCGTATCTCCCTGCCTGACGCCTTTCTTTATTGGGATTTTGTTGCTTGCTTTATGGAGGACTACGGTGGCTGCGGAGCCGCTATAGATATCTTTCAGTATTTTTACATACGGCTCGTCTACACCCTGATTCCGTAATGCCTCCATGACTGCTGAGGTTTCGACAGAATCAAACGCTTTCTCGTAATCAATGAAAGCTATATATAACGGTTGGTTATATTCCGCACATTTCTCTATCACCTGATTGATAGTGTGAATATGATCTATTGTTGAGTAGCCTTTACGGAATCCTGCCTGGTCCTTTGCTTGACAGAAGTCTAAGGTGCTCCTGATTCTATTTGCGATTACCTTAGTAAATAGTTTGTACGCAACGGACAGTAAGCTGATCGGTCTATAATTTTTCAAGTCTTTGGCATCCCCTTTCTTATGGATTAGGATTATGTTAGCATTCTTCCAAGATTCCGGTACGCTCGAAGTCATGAGGCATTGCGTATACAGGGTGGCTAGTTTCTCTAGAACAATCTGCCCACCATCCTTCAACAAATCTGCTGTTACCTGATCCTCCCCAGCTGCCTTCCCCCTTTGCATATCTCCCAAGGCTTTCTTTACTTCTTCCCGCGTTACCTTTGGGATTTCGAATTCGTCTAGACTATTTTCTCTTCCATTATCCTCGTGGGTGCCACTGGTACTGTATAAATCTCTATAGAACTCCTCAGCCACTTGAACTATCTCATCCATATTAGTAATGATATTGCCGGCTTTGTCTCTTAACGCATACATCTGATTCTTGCCAATTCCTAGTTTCTTCTTCACTGTTTTTAGGCTGCCTCCGTTCCTGAGAGCATGTTCAATTCTATCCATATTATACTTCCTTATGTCAGCTGTCTTACGCTTGTTGATTAACTTCGAAAGTTCTGCCAGTTCTATTCTAGCTGTAGGGTTAGATTCTTTCAAACATTGGCGTTTCTTGATCAGATCTTTCGTCTCCTGCGATAGTTTGCTGGTATCCTGCCTAACGGAGTTACCACCGACTTCCATTGCACACTCCTTAATGATGCCCACAAGAGTGTCGTTCATTGCTTCAATACTAAGGTCCTCTTCCTGAGTTAAAGCCGAATACCTGTTCTGTAGCTTGATCTGGAATTCCTCTATTTTCCCTCGTACCGCTAACTCATTAATCGGCTTCTTATGTACCAGTTTCTTCCGTTCCCTCCTCAGGTCTAGGCTAATTCGAGTTCTCACCATCCTGTGGTCACTGCAGCGCACCTTGCCGAGCACGTCCACATCTTGTATGATGCCAGGGTTAGCGCAGAGTATGAGGTCTATTTCATTTCTAGTCTCATCGTTCGGGCTCCTCCACGTCTACTTTCGGCTATCCCGCTTGCGGAAGAAGGTATTCATTATCCTCATATTATTCTGTTCCGCAAACTCTACTAATAACTCTCCCCTGCTATTCCTAGTGCCTATGCCATATTCCCCCACTGCCTTGTCTCCAGCCTGCTTCTTACCTACCTTGGCATTAAAGTCGCCCATTAGTATGGTGTATTTAGTTTTCACTCTACCCATCGCCGATTCCACGTCTTCATAGAAGCTTTCAACTTCCTGGTCATCATGACTGGATGTAGGGGCGTAGGCCTGTACAATCTTCATTTTGTACCTCTTATTAAGTTTCAGAACAAGACCTGCCACCCTCTCGTTAATGCTATAGAATTCCTGTATGTTACCAGCTATATTCTTATTAATCAGGAATCCAACACCTAGTTCTCTTCTCTCCGCTAAGCCCCGGTAGCACAGGACGTGCCCGCTTTTTAGCACTGTATATGCTTCTTTTGGCCTCCTAACTTCACTGAGCCCTATTATATCCCACTTACTGCCCTCTAATTCCTCCAATAGCACTGCTAGACTCGCCTCACTAGATAACGTTCTAGCGTTAAACGTTGCCAGGTTCATATTCCAATGGCGGCCTGTCCGGAGCCAGTGATTCTTAGCACCCTCTGCAGCGTCGCAGGTCTGACCGCCGCCGTGGTCAGTTGCTTCGCAGCTGCTGGGGACTGAGGGCTGGGGTTTGATTGTTGTTGTTGTTGTGTTCATTGTTGTTTGATTGTTGTTGTTGGGTTCGCAGCGGTGGCGTAGAGGTAAAACACCCGCCTCGCGTGCAAGAGGTCCGTGGTTCGAATCCCGGTGCCGGCAATTTTCCACCGGAATTAAAAAAAAAATCCGCGTGTTGATAAAATTGCACAAACAGGCCTGGAGTGTGGCCTAATCCCGGTGACCACAACCGGTAACGCACTCCCTCACCAGAGCAGGATTGGCCACCCTGGTGCAGTACTTGGCCACAACCTCCTATATGAACACAACAATCTCTTCGAGTATACACAATCAATCACGAGGTGCTCCTCAAGAAGCTGTCACTTCGACATTATTATTTAACATTCTCATTAGTTGATGCCGTTGCCATCAAGATGTACAAACATATGTATACGCCGACGATATTACTTTCTTTACATCAGACAGTAACGGTCGCTCCCTATATTATAATCTACAGAACTAACTCTATGGCATAAAATCCTGATTAAACAAGATTCACCTCTCACTATAAGTTAGAAAGTCCTCCACTTTGGTCGTTCCTTTTAATAATCTCCTTAACATGCCGCTATCCTACCACCTCGAGAATATTGTCATGTGGTAACGACGGTGAAGAAAGCAGCCAAACTGGGAAAGACAAAACTAACGTTTTATTGGGCGAACTTGTGCCCTCAAAAACAGGCCACACTCAAAGAACGGCGACAGTGGCGAACACAGTAGGCGATGGTCGAAAATCTGATCAGCATGTCAAGCGCGTCGGCTTTTATACATCAGTCGTCGAATGTTCCAGAGTAATCGCTAGGACCAGCATGCTTACCACAAAGTTCTACATTATTCGCGTCGCGCACACATGCAATCAGATTACACAAGGTTCGGTCACAGACAGCGGATGGAAGCATCGGTAACATTCCAGAAACTTCCGATACATGCAGGCGCGTCCTGCGATGTGCGATAACATTTGCTAGGCGGTGAAACGTGTCGCCCCATAAAGACAAGTGCACCTGTGAATATACCTCAAGAGGAGTCCGTGCAGTATTTAGGTGTATTCTATGACCGTTCCATCAGTTGGCTTGGCCACATTGACCATATAGTTAAAAAGCAGCGAGAGTAGTTGGCAGGCCATGTAACTTATGCAACAGTCGGTCGCGGATGCGGAGAGACCCGCTAATAAGGATATATAAAATGTATGTGTCGCCCATTCTAGAATTTAGATGTGTACTATCTTTTGGTGCGCCAGCTCATAAATTACGCCCCCTTCTTCTGCTTGAGCGGGAAGCCCAACGATAGTGCTGCGGGTTACCTAAATTTGTTACTAATGGCGTACTACATCGATAAGTCAAGTTGACCTCAACGTTGTACAGATTTCGTTTACTGACCGGTGCAAACATTCCTAATATCTTCGAAACGCCTACTAGAGGATTGGAAAACATATTAGTTTCCCAGCCTGCATTATTCAGTGAAGTTCACTGAACCCGGTTTCAAAAACCCCCGGTGGTCTTTGTGCAAACATTGATTATTCCTTCAAATATACAGGCGCCTACAAAAGTTGTATACTCCACGCAGCGGGAGGCGAAGCAGCGGCGTCGCTCGGCATTTTGGCGAGCTGAAGCGCGAAACATTGACACAAGTCAAGCGACATGCCTGCAGATAATAAAGGGCACCGATTGGCTGTTTCGATCCCAGATGCTGCCTGTAGGTGGCGTTGCGATGCAGTTTGCCGTTGCTTGAATTAGGAAGGAACAGCGCCAACTAAGACGATCACAAGAGGGGAGAACGACACAGGACAAGCGCCAATAACCAAGGTTCCAAGTTTCAGTGATGCTACATATTGATAATTTATGTAACATCTAATACATTGCTTGTTTCCCAATAGCTGCTGGAGAATACTAGGGATAAGTTTTTTTCGCTATTTTCTTGATCGGTGAACGTTATTGATTCCTTTTTTAGGGATTAGGTAACTGATCATCTTATTTACTTCAGCTTCATTCTTTGCAAAATGCCTGTCAGTGGGAACTAACTCCCGATGATTTAAAGCTGCTGGGGAACTGAGCGTTCGAATTTCCTCTAGGGAAGAATTTCTGCCTAAAGCGGCTACCACAATTTGGGAGAACACGAAACCGCGCGGCAAGTACTGGCAATACCGTATCGTATTGTGTACAGCCAGGCGTGGTGCGGCTTTTATAACGTGAATTCGCTCATTGTCAGCGAAAAATGGTCGGCCTTTTAGTTTAGCATGTAATTGGGAGCATCGAGCACAGCAGGTGAGCAAGAGATAAAGCCGAAATGACAAGCACGACGTTTCTTGCGCCTGCGGAACAAATTTCGCTGCGTAACTAACTCGGCAGCCGGCGCCGTAGGAGCCGACGTGGAAACGACAGTGCTCTCCGTGCTCATGGCACTTGCGCGGCAACATGTCAATTGGTGTCTACACAAAAAATCAGCTACAAAAGCACAGATTAACAAACGCTACCACTATGTTTTCGTTACCGTCATCAATCCAGAAAACGCTCTTCCACTCCAACAGCCTGCACAGCTAACCACAACAGTCTTCTTTTGGCCGGGTCTCCGAAGTCCACCTTACAGCGAACCTCTTTACCTGACGGACTTGTATGAATGAGCTGTACGCGTAATCTCGTAGGGGCGTGTATTTGGGCTGGCTAACGTCCGTAAAGTGAACAAAAAAAGATTGCGAAAGATAAGAAAAATTGTGGGGTTTTACGTGCCAAAACCACTTTCTCATTATGAGGCACGCCGTACAGGAGGACTCCGGAAATTTCGACCACCTGGGGCTCTTTAACGTGCTCCTAAATCTAAGTACAGGGGTGTTTTCGCATTTCGACCGCATCGAAATGCGGCCGCCATGGCTGGGATTCGATCCCGCGACCTCCCGTGCTCAGCACCCTATCACCATAGTCACTGAGCAACCACGGCGGGTATAGCGAACGATAGTACGGTGCGTAAGAAACAAAGCACACGTGATTTCACCGCGTGCCGTATCTGCCTAGTGGGGGAGTGCACCCGCCCTGGCCGCCGTTGCTGCCGGCAGCTGCCGCCTGCACTCAATACAACGGCACGGCAGTTGTGGTGGGGAAACAGGGGGATGTGCGCTGTGGTAGCCGCCGCAGGGATTAAGAACGGGATTGTGCATTGCAGACGTAGGCCATTGCAACTGTTGCAACTCCAACAAAAATGGAGAAAGTGGGAAGACCACTGGTTGTGCGCATGGCCGAAGAACAAGCCGCGAACGAGGAGAGGCGTCGACAGCACAGACGCCACTATAACCAACCACAGCATGCTCGTGCGAAAGCGGAAAATGCGGCAAGTGACTTTGCCTCCGAAGTACTACGTCAGCGAGAGCAGATGCGAGCCTAATCGTCGGCGTCGTGCGCAAGCTACCGATGAAGGTCGCGCACTGGAGGCCGCTCGTAAGCGCGAAGCTAGGTCATTCGAGTTTGAGTCCAAGCGGCACAAGCGTCAGTTGCCACCTCCTTTGAGTTTCACTGGGGCGAGTGCCAAATTCATGAGAATGTTTCTTGACGTGGAGTTTGCCATAGTTCCACGGTCTGCGATCGACAGCTTCGCTGGCGAATCCGCCACCATATGAATTGTACGGCCCGAAATGTTTTGTGAAGTCGTCCGAGCAGAGGCGGTAGCCGTTCTACATACATCTGCTCCCATGTCATCCCCGCCAGAACTAACCATTTAGCGTAATTTCGTCATATCTCACATCTGAAAATGGGGAAAAAATACTGCGTGGTCTTGATTAAAGAACACCTGGAAACGAAGACAAAGTTGAGAGCAGGAGGAAGCGACGAAAAAATTACGTCCTTCTAGGCACAGGTTGAAAACTGGAGTGCACTTCGGTCGTCGCAACTCGCACCATGAATTTTTTGTTGTAAAGCGCAAACGGTGAGTGCTACGTAAATGACATTGTTTCATTGTTTGGCTTCTGCCATGTTCATGAACGTTCAAACGTGGTAATCTCACAACAAAAAGCTAATCACCTGAATGCTCTACAGCACAACCAGTTTGTGCAGCAAGCATTTTAATACCTTCATCAAATATAAATTGCAAGTTTTCTACTCGTAGAGAAAATGAAGAGCAAGCGCTAAGATATACCGAAGCGAAATTTCCTTATGCGCATCAGCTAGCATCGATCGCCTCATGAGCAACTGTCAACAAATGGCTTCAGTTTCTCACAACACCGCAGAAAAATGCGCAGCGCCAAACAAAAGAGATATTCACTACAAAAGCAACTGCGGATGATATTTCGTTTCATCCTATAACTGTTTTTGTGAGGATAACGCTTGTTTCTTCGTAATTACTGCAGAAATAATGTGCTTACCACTCATGCACTGGAAAACGCACAAATTTCACCCTGCTGTTCGTCCACGAGTTGCCATACCAAAAAGCCATGCAGCAGGCCTTGTGCTTTTTCTCCGATTTCCCGACACTGCTGGAACGTTCGTGGGCGCACAAAGAAACTTTTTTACTGTGAAGCATACGAAAAAACGTGCACGCGCATAGGAAGTGGCCGGAGCAGACGAACAGATTGGAAGGCCAAAGTGACAAGAGTGAAAGTGCCGCCCGTGGGCGCAACAAACGAAGCGACTAAATAAATATATAGAACGCCAAAAGATACAGTAGCCGAAAGCGCACTATATTTCTAAGTGTAATTGCATCGCGTTACTTCACTGCTATGTAGGTCGAAAAAATAGAACCACATATGGGACAGTTTCAGAATGTTTCTTTGGCTACCAGTGTCATCGCGACGCTTTATTTACAACACCCCAACTAGCCCCATCGTCCACCTACTTTCTGGCGCGTCTCGGTGTCAGCAGCCTGTCGCTAAGTAAGACAAGAAAAATAGGTCGCAAAGTATAAGTTTACTTATGAGCAATGCTTTCTTAATTTTAGCGGGAAGGAATAAAACAATTAAACAATGTATGTTAACTTCATTTCACATTATTTTTTTCCAATGCTCATGGCAGGGTATTTCCTGTTGCCTGCTTCCGCCAAGTGTCAGCTCTTGTTGACTTTCTTTATCTACCCTGGATCCTTCGACAAGCAATGCATAAAAGCCGGTGCGCTTGACCCACTAGTAAAATTTTGACGATCGCCCACTGTGCTCGTCACTGTCGTTGTGCTTCGAGTGTCACTTGCCTTTGAGGGCATAGGTTCACCTAATAAAACAATAGTTTCGTCATTCATAGTTTTGCTGCTTTGTTTTTTTACGTTCACTACAACGTGACAATATTCGTGTCCCCGTTGTGTGTCTAGTAGTCGTCTATTAGTAGTAGTTCTACCCAAGCAATCCTAACAGACGGCCAAGCACTGCTCTTCAGCGCGTGTGCTTGTCGGCGGGGCGTTGCGGTCGATTGCCGTTGACGGCGCGCTTGTTCATCATCTCAGTACGAACTTCACCCATTCCGGGGTTTTCGTGTCGGCGTCCTTTGCGGCTCCGGTGATGGGGTACTAAGCGCGGAGTAACGCCGCTCCTGTGAAAGGGCGTCGCGGTGGGTTCACTGTTGGTGCACGGGCGAAGAGCGTACACCCGCACCCCGTACGTGTACAGTTGTGCAATTATGCAGTCGCCTCTGACGCCAGGGTTTTGCAGGTGGACTAAATATCGCAGGCAAATACCCAACAAATACGCTGTAAATAAATTCCCTGAATTAGGGAGAACCGGCTGGGAAAATCCTTCCAAGCCGAAAAAGGAACAACTGGGAATACGGGCAATCAGCAATAAGGGAAGTATCCTATACCATCTGGCATCGGTAATGAGCAATTGCAGACTTATTCTGCAATTCGAATAACAGATACAAAAAGATATGCGCACAAGCCGCTACACTGCTTCGAAATCTCCTACCAATACGGTTGTAACAGACCGTAGAAGTAACGGTGACCACGTTACATGGTACACATGAGAATGGAAATAAGCATGGCACTTCATGTCACCTCTTAAGGATCAGCGCTGCAAGATATAGCGATGCTCTTCTGCTACTCCCCATTTCCCTTAACTACAGTACAGGGTAGCAAACCGGACGCTTGCCCTGCGGACCCTCCGGCCTTTCCCCACCTTATTTTCTCTTTCTGCCCGAGTGCTATTAAGTGGCGCATGGAGCAGGTCTACATTGCTTTCCCAACTTAGAAATGTTAGGCTTACATGCATACAAACATGTTTTTTCGTTGATTTACGTTGATCTGCACATACTGTTATTGAGGATAGGAAAGAAACTCACGAAAATATTTGCGCTAATATATAAATTATAAACAACGAATAACGCATCTGACACTGATATGTAACCTCCCCATGTTCGCGGTAAACATCTGCAATCCCCAAAACAATAAATATTGAAGGCTCTCGCCGTGGGCTTTACAGAACGTGATGTGCGCGCGTGCGTGCGTCTGTGCCCGTGTGCAGACATCTGGTTTGACATTTGAAACATTTGACATTTGGGACATTTGACATTTGAATGAGATGCATACATCTCTTTCAAATGCAGCGTCAGGAGACCGTGATCCTTTTCCATGTTAGTGTTTCTGCTTGAAACATATATACATATGAAAACTTCATTAGTATTGCCATAACCCAAAAGAGCCGAGAAAACATTTGTGCCCAACTTCCTGGTGCTGTTGCCATTCACCTACTCAGCGCCACGTTTTATCTTTCTTGCCCTGACTGTCATAGGTAATTTCACACGTCACCTCGACTTTTTTTTATTTATTTATTTACTTATTTTTTTATTTCAATATACCGCAGCCCGATATAGGTGTACAACAGGAGTGGCAACATTATACAGTAATATACATTACTCATTAAAAACAACAGATACCAAACGATGAACGATCAGAAAGAAGCGCTTTACATATTAGTGAGGTGCATACCAGTGGTAGCTATAAAATCTTTTAGTGATAGTGAACGAATGTTACCGAGTATTGTTACCGTTGGCGTGTAAAACCCCGATAAAAAAGGATGTTGGGGGACCATGCTCAACCGGAACGGATGATGAATTCCTAATTTGCTGTAGTTGTCTCGAGGGGTTGCCGATCTCGCTGGCGCCCCGCAGTGCTTACAGGCCCCTTTGTGTGTGTGCGACTTTAGAAGAACCCTTCTCACGAACAGTCCAAACTCGAGAGGAGAACGCTTTCCCTGAAGCAACGTCGCCTAGAAGAAAGAATAAGCGCCTACGATCCCGGACCTGCTGGTTGCTACCGGTGGAGGTGGGCCCGTGCAAGCTCACCGGGAAGAAGGGATCCGCCGCCTATCCCCGACTAGACTCCATGGGTAGCCACCCGCAAAGGCAAGCTCGTGAAAGGTCGCCTGCGAGAAAGAATCAGCCACCTACGATCCCGGACCTGCGGGTTGCGACCTGCGGTGGCGTGCCCGTGCAAGCTCAACGAGTAGAAGGGATCCGCTGCCCATCCAGCACCAGACTCAGTGCCTGTCACGTCACGTTGACGTGAGCAAGATCTCGCCTACGGTTTTAGTGGGCCTATTTAAAGGGTCCCGCAATGTGCTTTTTCAATTCATTCTCTTCTTCTTATCTTTCAGCAACCATTGAATAAATCATGCAAGTTTCGCACTGGAAGTCTTCTCGTCCTTGCCTGGTCGTCAATTTCTATCAGATACCTTCAGCGCACTCACAACGCCATGCTGCCCAATAGTAACGCTGGTCGAGCTTCGAGAAACAGGCATCGCAAAACTGGTGGCAGCGGTCGGATATGTTACCCAAAAATAACGCCAGTCAAGTTTCATGTAACCGGCATCGCAACAACTCGTTGGCAGCGATTGGGATACGCTACCCTGGAGACCCCAACTTTGGACGACATCTAAGAGAACGTCTCCTCTTCGTCCTGGTGACAACGTTCCGAAAGAAGCTGTCAGAATTCATGACTGCATATGGTGAGTGCAAGGCTTTTCTTCACTAAGATATCACTTGGCATTACGTTTTTTTAAGGGGGGGGGGAGTACAGAGCAGAGATTTTTGTTTAACTGTTGACGGAAGCTTTCAGAACGTCTAGGTTGTTACAGAGTGAAGAGTTAGCAGCACTAAGGGCAGCCATGAACTTGCAGGCACTAAAGGAGCTGGAATTGTTGAGATTGGCCTGAGAGATGGGCCTCTAAATAGCCGAAGCAAAGAGAAAGCCGGAGATTACTGAGGCGATCCAAATGAGCGCGGAAGACGACGATGAACTGAAGGAATGCCTAGAGAGCATTGCGGATAAGGAAGAAGAGCTTAAGCACCTACAAGAAAATGAAGAGCGTAAGTGCCTAGAAGAAAAAGAAGAGCGTATAAGCGGCTAGAAGAAAAAGAACAGCGCGAGCGAGCAGCACGTGAGGCCAAAGGAGAGCGCGACCTCGAAAAGAGGCGTCAAGAGATCGGGTTTCTGAAGGCTCAAAATACAAGACAGCGCAGCGGCGCGACAAAGCGAGCGCAGAATGACAGACTTGATGGCACCCTACGCAGTAGGAGGGGACATAGGTCATGTTCTGGTGCAGTTTGAGCGCGTGTGTCAGAAGGCAAAATTCGCATGCGGCAAGTGGCCGCAACGCTTTCTTACGTTGCTGCCACGTGAGGTAGCTGATATCATTGCCCGAATGTGGAAAGAAGAAGCAAAGGACTTCGATGACGTCAACGTGAGTCTGCTTAAAAAGTGTAGATTATCAGCAGAAGCGTTGAGGGGAAAATTCAGGGAGGTCGAGAAGACCAAAAGTGAGTCAGACTCAGATTTTGCATACACCTTGGAGGTAAACCTGAAGGAATGGCTCAGAGAAGAGGGTGCACTCGGTGACGCCGAAAAGACAATGCTGTGCTTTGCTTTAGAACAGTTCTACCGCCGGCTGCCAAAAAACATCAAGTATAGGGTTCAGGATAGGCCAGGCGTGGACACTATCACGAGAGCGGCCAATCTCGCTGAGGAGTGCGTAACACGCCGTGCGTTCGAAGGCAACGAAGCTCCTAAGAAGGAGGTGACTAAATACAGACCCGACAAGCCAGAGCGTTGGTCGAAGTCGAATCAGTATAAATCAAAGGAAAGGTCAGATTCAGTGAAAAGTAGTGACGAAAACAGCAAGAGAAGGGAGGACTCACCCGAACAGAGGGCAGAAAGGCAAAAGAAAAGGGCTTTCGAGGCCAAGAAACTAATAGTTTGCAACAACTGCCAGCAAACGGGGCATATCTCCGTGGGATGCAAAAATCCCAAACTAGTGTTGATGTCACTAACTAGTAACGAGGAAAACCTGAAATTGCTAGAACCGTACATTCGTGACCTCGTGGTAAACGGCAAACCGTGTAGGGTGCTTCGCAACCAGGCAGCCGCGATGGGCGTGGTGCATCCGTCGTACGTAGAGGAAGGCCAGTTCACGGGAGAATTCGCTTGGATAAGGCAAGCCATAGAGGCCTCTAGTGTTTGTCTCCCTGTGGCAAAGATTCGTATCGAAGGCCCTTTTGGAGCACTGGACACTGAAGCCGCCATCTCGGCACATCTCTCGCCACAGTATCCATATTTCTTTTCTAACAAATCCGAGGATTTGCTGCGACGCAGGGGAATGGGGTTTAGTGAAGGGATAGTGCAAGCCTTAACTCGTTCCAAGGCTAGGGAGCCCGCGGCCAAGGCAGTGTACGAATGCCGAGTGGTAGAGGAAACAGATTTGCGGAGGATTCGTCAACCCGCACCAAATCGGACAGCCCTACAGGGGATACTGCGGAAAGTACACTAGCTAATGAAGAGGTCAGGCAAGCGCCGGAGATTGAAACGTCTCAAGAGGCAGAATGCCGAAGAAAGTTATTGAACGTAAGCCCTGCCACATTGATTGCTCAACAGGAAAAAGATTCCACCCTGCGAAACCTAAGGCCAGACGCAAAGAAGGTGTAGCCAAACAGAACGTAAATTTCCTCGAGAGGGCATGCGTCCTCTATAGAAAGTACGCCAGTCGAAAGGGAGTGCAATTCGACCAACTCATGGTGCCGCATCCCTATCGTGAGCAGCTACTGCACCTGGTCTACGGGGGTTTTTTGACAGGGCATCTATGCATTGGTAAAACAAAGAACCGCCTACAGCAGGAATTTTACTGGCCTGGCTGCTTTCTGGAAATGGAAACATAGGTGAGAAGCTCCGACACACGTCAACGCATGAGCAAGCCCAGAGATAAGGCTTAAGTGCCAATTATACTTGTTCCCATTATCACGGGGATGTTTTGCCGGCTCATAATAGACACAGTGGGACAACTTCCTCCAACGCAGTCTGGCTATTGACGTATTCTCACTGTACTATTCCCCACAACAAAATTTCCAGAGGCGGTGCCCCTCAATGAACTAAGCTCGGTGGAGATCGTCAACGCGCTTTTGTCTATCTTGGCGCGAGTAGCGTTTGTCGCAGAAATCCAGTCAGATCAAGGATCCGTCTTTACGACCGCACAGACCTAGACGTTTCTGGCAACATGTGGTATTAAAATTATTCATATCTCAGTGCACCAACCCCAGTGAAATGCGGTAGAAAAAATCTACTCAGTCATGAACCGGCTTTTGCGAGCCCTTTGTCATCAGCACAAAGCTGATTGGGAGGTTTGCTTGCCTGCAGCAATGTTCGCGCTTCGAACAACACCGCATGAGTAAACAGGTTTTTCACCTTCAGAGATCCTTTACGGTCGCTGCCTTCACTCCCTCTTTGCATTGTTCGAGTAGCCTGGGACGGCCGGGAGGATGATCCTTCAGTAGTGGCATACGTGCTAGAGGTGTTAGACCGACTGCACACCTCTCAATAATTATCAGGGCAGGAAATGCGCAGGGCCCAAAGCAATGCTAAGCGATATTATGACAGGGCGGCTCGAACGCAACGCTTTGAAGTTGGGGAAAAGGTAATGAGTCTGAAACCCTCATTGAAAAGCAAACCACAGGTTCACTGGGAAGGACCAGTGGACGTAATTCAGGAATAATCTGATACAGATTACGTAATCACGGTACCGCGTAAGCGAAGGACACCACAAGCGTAGCAAAGCAACCTACTTAAACCCTACCGGCAGAGGGAGGTCATTGTGAAGATGTCCCTCAAGCAACCTGAGGAGATGCCTGTCGACTTTCCGTAGTTAACATCAGTAACTGGGGCAAAAGACATTCACGAGACCATTGACAAGCTAATAGAGCAGTCAGAGTTGAATGCCAATCAAAGGGTGCAACTGAAGGCACTCGTGTTTGAATTTGAAGACATATTGCTACAGGTGTGTGGTTTTTGACTTTGTGAACGAAGCGCGTGGGCGCCATCACTCGAGAAAAGAGGAGGAAGAATGAACTGGGCTCGCGCTGTGACTCTAACTGGTCAACGCTGCAACCGCTGTTGTAAGTATAAGCTATAAATAGTTGCTCGTCCTATTCACTCGTCCTTCCTGTAACATTGCGGTGGAGGTGGCCCATACCCCGCCCTCGCCACGGAGCTCCGAAGCGGCCATACCGTCCTGCTTTCCACCATGGCTCCCGGTGACGACACCTCGTCTCCTACCCCTGCGACCCAGACAACAATTTACGTTATGGTTACCAATCCCCGCGATCCTGGCATATTCTCCGGTCAAGATAACGTCGACGTTGACGAGTGGCTCAGCGCGTATGAGCGCGTTAACATAAATAACCGCTGCGACCCTACCATTATGCTAGCAAATGTCCTATTCTACTTGGGCAGAACTCCTTGTGTCTGGTCCCGGACACACGAGGACGATATCTATAGCTGGGATGCTTTCAAGGAGAACTTTAGCGACGTCTTTCGAAATCCCACCGGTCGGCAGTTGGCGGCTAAGAAAGAGCTTGCTACCTGGATTCACTCTTCTACTGCATCGTATGTCTCGTACACACAAGACGAGCTCGCTCTTTGCCCGAAAGTGGACGAGAAAATGGCCGAGGTTGACAAAGTCGCCACGTACTCAAAGATATCGCGGACGACGCGTTCAACTTGCTGGTTTTCAACAATTTGTCCACCATTGACGCCACCGTCGAGGAATGCCGCCGCTTTGAGCTCGCCGAAAGCCGCCGCGTCATTCCACAGTTCTCCTGGCTCCAAGGATAACACGGCTGCGACGTCGTCTTGCGTCGACTTTACCGCTTCACCACCCTTAAAAGAGCACGTCACACGCATTGTTCGCCGTCAGCTGGAGGCTACAAGTCCTGCGCCGTTCCATCCACACCCACCTTAACCGACCATTGACCGACCCGCCCAGGCAATCTCTCTCTTTCAGGCAGTTGTGCCACAAGAATTTGCAAACCTAGGTTTTCCTCCTGCCTGCTGCTCCGTCTCCCAACCTGACGCCAGACCGGTGCCGACGGTTACGCTTTACGGAGACCTGTATTCCACTCCCAGATACTGCAACCCTACCGAGTTGAGAACTCCGGACGACAAGCCCATTTGCTTTCGTTGCCTCCGCATTGGCCACGTAGCTCGCCACTGCCGCACCAATGGGCCATCACCGTATTCAAGCTTCTGTCTCCCGTCTCCTCGCCCATATACCAACCCGCACCGTTACTCGCCTCGCCGTATGCCTCCTTCCTATGATGTATCCGTCGATATCCGTCGTCCTGCTCACTCGCCGTCCCCTCAGCGCCGTCGGTCCCCATCGCCCCAGCCACGCCGCTATTCCTCGCCGACCAATTATGGACACTCCATGACGGAAAACTAGAAAACGCAGCTCTTGGACGTAGTGCTGCATCACCTTCGTCCGGGCCAAATCCTCCGTGAACGCTCCTCACTAACACGAACTCAATTTAAGTAGATCTAGATGGTGTTCCGTTGACGGTATTAATTATGACTGGAGCCCAAGTGTCCATAATGAGCGTTAACCTATGTCGTCGCCTCAAGAATGTTTGCGCATGCCATCACTCGAGCCGCACGCGTCGCCAATGGTGCCAGCCTTGCCGTTAGGGGTATATGCAGTGGTCGCACAGAAATTGCTCGCCGCCAAGTGCCGGTCCTCTTCATCGTGCTGACCAGTTGCCCTCATAATCTAATCTTCGGGCTCGACTTTCTGATGACGTATTCTGCCCTTATCGACTGTGCCACCGGTACGCTGTGCTGCGAGCTTCCTCTTTTTTCAGACGTTCGCCTCGAACAACCAAATACCCTCTGCGCTACAGCATTTGTTCGCTTACCTCCAAAAGCCCTAACCTTCGTCGAATTGGCCTCAACGGAAACCGTGCCTGATGGCGACTATGTCGTCGCCCCTATTCATGATGTCCTCCTTGGGCACGGCATCCCTGCGCCACACTCCGCCGTAACCCTTGCCACTAATCGGATCTGTCTCCCCGTTATCCATTTTAGCAAGTGTTACCATAGGGCATAGCTGTGGCCATGCTCCGGTCAGTGACAGATCACCACGTCACTGCTACTGCAGCCGATGCGTCTCCAGATAGTTCTGATTACCCGTAGGATGCTTTGAACCTCGACGCCCCACGGTCGTTCCGGACCTCGCACGTGACCAAGCAGCTAGCTGTCCTATATCACCTTTTGCTTTTCTACCGCAACATATTTGACACTGACAATCGACCACTTGGTCAGACATCCCTTGTTAAGCGTTAGATAAACACTGGTGATGCTGTTGCCATTCCCCGCCAACCATATCGCGTGTCCATGGCAGAGCGGCAAGTTATTCAGCGGGAAGTAAACAAAATGCTCGCCAGAGGCGTTGTTGAGCTCTCGTCTAGTTCTTGGGCGCCGCCGGGCGTGCTCGTCAAAAAGAAAGGTGGCACGTGGCGTTTTTGCGTTGATTACGGCCACCTAAACTGAATTACTAAAAAGCACGTTTACATTTTACCATGAATCGACGGCGCTCTCGATTGTCTTCACGGTGCCAAATACTTTTCGTCCATCGACCATCGATCTGGTTATTGGCATATTTCCGTCGATGAGAAAGACCAAGAAAAGACCACTTTCGTCACTCCAGATGGCCTCTACCAATTCAAGATTATGCCGTTGGTGTGTGCAGTGCCTCCGCCACTTTCGAACGGATGATTGACTCTCTGCTCCAAGGTTTCAAGCGGTCAACTCACCTTCACTAGGGTGGAGGATTGGGCCCGAGTTGGTATTGCATTCCAGAACTGCTTCTAGAATGCAATAGTAGTTCGAAGTCAGTGCTCTGTTCCTTTATCTGGCCGGCTCGGATTGCTTCTTCCTTTGTATGTTGCGCTGTACCAGTTCTAGAATACAACTTGCCTTCGTTACCTAGACGACGTACTTGTGTTCTCTCCTACATTTGAGACGCGCCTTGAGCGCGTCGCAGCTATCCTTCACGTCTTCAGCAAGACTGGGCTTCAATTAGTCCAGCCCACATATAACGAACTTGATCGTCACGTGGCATTTGTTCGTTGTATCCAAAGTTCGTACTAAGTGGACCACCTATAATACGGGAAAAAAAGAGCAAGCGAGGCAAAAGTTCACTTTATTTTTGAAAAAACCCGCCTGGCAGAAGCAATTTTCTATGCACTCCGCGGTGAGTTCCTACCACGCCGCTTTCAACATGTCCACGGCGGCAAGCAAGCTGATGCGAACTGGCATGGCAGCATCAATCGCGATCGACAAGCGTTGGATGACGCGCCGCCGGTAGCACACCTTGAACGCATGAATGATGCCCATATCCAGCGGCTGAATTTTGCAGGTTGCATTGGGAAGCAAGAAGAGCACTGTCACCGCACTCAAGGAAGGCTGCACATGGTGCGCCGCACAGTTATCCAGCACGAGCAGGACCTTCCTGTTTTTTCTTGCCATGTCGCGGTCGAACTCGAGAAGCCACTCGGCAAATAAGTCACGACTCATCCACACTTTTGTATTGTTCCTCTAGCGTACAGGCACGTAGCTTCCAAAGCATCGCGGCTTACGTGACTTGCCAATGACAAAAGGCAGCTGCCGGCCACTGCCGTCCATACTGACACACAGAAGAACGGTTATGCGCAACTTGCTTTTCCTCCCTCCAGCGCACTTGTAGCCTTTCAAGGCATGCGTTTTCGATGGCAACATCTGATAAAACAACGCAGTCTCGTCGGCATTGTAAACGTCCCGTGGAGCATAGCTCGTAATTGTTGGCAGGTTGTCGGAAAGCCGCGCATCGACGTCCTCGTTGTTCACAGACGCGGCCTCGCCGACGACCGCCTCGAAAACAATTCCGTGGCGAGCCTTAAACCGGTGGAGCCATCCATTGCCTGGGCTGAAATCGGGAAAGTCCAAAAGGAAGGCGAAGCCTTTAGCCTTGGAGAGCATCAGCGGTCCACTGATCGGAACGTTGCAAGACCGCGCGTCAGCGAGCCACTTCAGCAGTGCGTCCTCAACGTCCGCGTAGGTCGCTTTGCGAAGGCGCTTTCTAGTCGTCGGGTCGGCATTCACGGTAGCACCAAGAATCTTTTCCTTGCCCTTAGCAATGGTTGAAATGGTCGATTTCGACAGTCCGTACTTCTGGCCAGTTCGCAGTTTTTTGCACCTTGAGCAAGTTCATTAACAATGGCCATTTTCGTTGCGATGTCGACAGCTTTCCTTTTAGCACCTGAAGAGGTCGGCGTACAGTCCTCCATCGCACCAGACGCAAGTCAAGCAAGCCCTTGGGCTCGCGTGCTGAGGCAGCCTTCAACTCCTCGATCTGGGAAAGGCACGGACGTGGAAACGATGTCAATACAGTGCCATCGCACAGAAAGAGTCGACGGCGCAATGCCCTCAGCGCGGGGTAGCAACGGAGCAACAAATGGAGAACCGGTTTGAGCCGGTAGAGCAGACGCCTGACTTTTCAGATTGGCCGACGCAGATCACGTGGATGCATCACAGCGACGCGGGCGGCCCCACTTTCTCTTTAGTCACCGCGCGCGCGCGCTTTTTCGTTTTCATTTTTCAAGGCGCGCTTTTTCTTTTTTTACTTTATTTTACCCGCAAAGGAGCGCCGGGGGACGCTTTGTGCGCTCTGTGTTCGCGTCGTGTCAGGGGAACACAAAGTGCGTGAAATTCGCCTGCCGCGTGTTCGCAGTCCAGCGAAACCGCACCAAACACCGCCGGCTCGGTCATCTACAGGGGCCCGACAGCTTCGCGTTTGCCACAACAGTTCGTTCTATCTGAGACACTGTGCCATTGCCCCAATATATATTTTGATGGTAGCACCACCCTCGTTCGTACTAAGCGAGCGTTCGTTATATCTGCGGCTGTTATAAGTGGGCTGGACTGACTCATCGAAGCGCCACTTCGGGCGCCAACAGATTACAGTGCCTGGCCATCTCGTCGATGCTTCCCGAGTACAACGCGACCCGAAGAAGGCTCGAGCAGCAACGACTTTTTCTGTACCTTAGTCTGTCGAAGACGCCCGGAGCTTTGTGGGGCTCTGTTCTTATTTCCGACGATTCATGAGAGGTTTCGCAGCAATCGCTCGACCACCACTTTTACGTCGGGTACCCCTCAAGCTGCCGCATTTTCACGTCTTACCACGATTCTCACCAATCCACTGGTCTTGGCACACTTTGACGCGTCCGCACCTACAGAGGTCCGAACCGATGTCAGTGGTTATGGCATCGGCGCCGTCTTATCACAACGCCGACACGGACACGACCACGTTATAGCCTACGCTAGCCGGCTCCTGACAACTGCAGAGCGCAACTATTCGATTACCGAGCACGAATCTCTTGCTCTCGTCTGGGCTGTTTCAAAGTTCATATGGCAAACGCTTCTGAGTAATCACTGACCATCGTGCGCTCTGTTGGCTTTCGTCGCTCAAGGATCCTACTGGCCGGCTCGGTGGTTGGGCCCTCCGACTAGAAGAATATCTCTACACAGTGACACACAAGTCGGGACGCCAACACCAGGACGCCGATTGCCTCTCCAGCTACCCAGTCGAAGACATGAACTCTAGGTCTCAGACCAACGCCTGTTTTCTCCCTGTTTTTCCACGGCTCCATGTCGCCGATGAGCAGCGCCGTGACCCGTCCTTTCGTATCCTCATTGACCGCCTGGAATCGTCACTTGCCCAAGTTCCCTTCACTTATTCACACTTCAAGATGCTGTACTGTACCGCCACAACGTTCACCCCGACGGCCTTGTGTTACTCCTTGTGATCTCTAAACACCTTCGCCCGGCTGTTCTCCACGAACTTCACGTCCGCCCCCCTGCCGGTCACCAGTGTGTGTCACATACCTACGACAGGACCCGCCGACGCTTCTTTTGGCCAGGGCTTGCTCGCTCCGTTCCGAGATACGTAGCTGCGTGTAAGAAAAGCCAGTGACGCAAGACACCATCGACGCTCCCTGCTACACACCTTCAACCACTCGACATTCCTACCGAACAATTCTTTCTGGTTGGTTTGGACTTACTTGGTACTTTTCCTCTTTCTACCTCTGCGAACAGGTAGGCCACGGATTACGCCACACGCTACGCCATCACCCGAGCGCCTCCTTCAAGCTGTGCCACAGATGTTGCCGATTTTCTTCTACGTGACGCGATTTTATTACATGGAGCTCCGCGACAACTTCTCACAGACCGTGGCCGGACATTCCTATCAAAAGTTATCGCGGACCTGGCAGGACCACTGCGATCATTCACGATATCGAGGTAACGTCATCGGACCCGGTACGGTCGAAAATATATCGCTTTTCACCTCATCAACGTCAAGTCATGGCTGCTGATGTAGACAAGATGTTAGAGCTAGGAGTGAAGGACCCAGGAGAGAGGGATTATACCTCGCCTCTTACCTGGGTTGATGTCCCAGGAAAGGAGCCGAGACCGTGTATCGACTACCGCCGTCTCAACTTAATCACGAAGGACCAGACCTACCCAATACCGCACATCGAGAAAAGGCTTGAGGGAGTGAGCAGTGCAAATTCCTCTCTACGCTCGGCTTAGTCAGAGCGTACTAGTACGTTTCGTTGACCGAGAGGGCAAGCAGGCCTGCGGCGTTTTTCCCCAATGGGAACCCTTCGGATGCAAGGCCTGAGAGGCCTGAGCTTTGATTGAAGAATGCTCCCTGTTGCTTCTCTAGCCTTATGGACCAGGTGCTACGTGGAATTGAGGACTTTGCACTTCCATATCTCGATGACATAGCAATCTTTTCTTCATCACGGGTGGACCATATGCAACACCTTCCAACCGTGTTGTGTCGTCTACGACAGGCCAATTTAACTGTCACGGCTCCCAAATGCCAAGTAGGGCGTGCGTAGGTAGCTTGTCTAGGTCACGTAATAGGGCAAGGCCATCGTCGGCCATCCGAGGTTAAACTGACCGCAATAGGCAACTTCGCGCAAACACGCACTAAGCGGGACATCAGGTCATTCCTTGGTTTCGCAGGGTATTACCAATGATATATCCCGCGTTATTCTCAGATTGCAAGTTCATTAACAGATGCTCTCAGACAACAAAACCATGGACACTCAAGTGGGATGACGCAATAGAAAAGGTATTTAGTATGCTGAAGAAAGCACTAACGAGTCAGCCAGTGTTGAACGCGCCCGACTACTCTAAGCCATTCACATTGCAGTGTGATGCCAGCGACCGGGGCATGGGGGTAGTGCTTCGTCAAAAGAGAGATGACGCAAACGAACACGCCTTAGTGTACGCTAGTAGAAAGCTTTCACTTCGTGAGGAAGCATACAGTGCATCAGAAAAGAAATGCGCCTGCGTAGTATGGGTGGTGCACATGCTCGCTTGCTCTATCGCTTGTTCAAGGTTCACCATAGAGACTGACCACTTTCCCCTCACATGGCTGCAGTCCATTTCTACGAAAAACGGTTGTCTTTTGCCCTGGAGCTTAGCTCTTCAGCAGTACACCTTCGATATTCGCTACGAGAAGGGTAAGCTTAACGGCAATGCCAACGGTCTGAAAGTAACCCTACTCTCAGAGCGTCGAGTAGCCCCTAGAGTAACGAAAGCGTCATGCTCACTCGGGTTTCCGTGGCATTTTTATGTTGGAATTTTTTGTTCATACGTTTTTTTATCTCGAAGTTGTGGTTGATTGTTAGCTGATTTTAGTAACCACGTCTTAACGCTTTCGAGAAATTCCTGTTTGTAGTGTTCAGGGGGAAGGATGCCCGACAGGGATGGGAAAAGAGCAGCGGGTTTTTTTTCTAAGGACTGGTCTTTTTTTTTTTGTAAAGCCTGATCTACCAGCTACGAACCAAGGAATCGTCACTCTGAGGCAAATTCTGCTGCTGAAACGCCGATCCCTCGCCCAGTGGCTGCTGGCCCCTATGCTTCGGGATCTTCCTCTCCCGCCGGTGTAGCTGTTACGGTTGGTGTGTGACACCCTGAGAAAAAGGATGCTCGGGGGACCTTGCTCAGCCGGAGCGGAGGATGGATTCCTAGATTGATGGGGTTGTCTCGAGCGGTTACTGGTCTGGCAGGTGACCCGCAGTAATTCCAGGCCCCATCGTGTGTGTATCTGCCTAGGCTAAACGAAGGATGGATTCCTAATTTCCTATGGCTGTCTCGGGGGGTTGGCGGTCTGGCTGGCGCCCCGCGGTGTTTGCAGGCCCCTTTTTGTGTGTGGGACTGTACAAGAACCCTTTCCGGGAACTGCCCAGCTCGAGCGAAGTACACTTTCCGCAAACCAACGTCGCCTAGAAGACAGCAGAAGCGCCTACGATCCGGGACCTGCAGGTTGCCACCTGCGGAGTCGTGCCCATGCAAGCCCACCGGGTACAAGGCATCCGCCGTCAATCCACAACCAGACCCAGTGCCTGTCACGTGAAGTTGACGTGAGCAGGATCCCGCCTACGATTTTATTAGGCCTATTTAAAGCGCCCTGCAATGTACATTTTCGAATTCCTATTCTTCTTATCTTTAACCAACCATTGAATAAATCGCGCAAGTTTTGCACTAGAAATCGTGTCGTCCTTCCCTGGTCACCATGGTCTACCGGACGCCTGCAGCCCACCGACAACACCGCGCTAACCAATAGTAACGCCGGTCGAGCTTCGAGAAACAGGCATCGCAACAGTATAGAATTCTATTGTTGAATTCTAGAAGTACAATAGAATTCTCGAATTCTATTGTACGTGCAAGAAAAGGACTGTACAGGAATGTGTTACTATGGGCATAAATTGGTGTTGTGTTCAAGGCGTGGGAGCTACTGGTACAACTTGCGTTAGTAAATGTGATATAGCTACAATCATAAAGACAAGAGGTGGAGTTATTAATTGCATATAAATGTTTTAATGCTTTGATGTGATAACGGGAAAGTAAGTGCTCAATGTTCGAAGATTATTGAGCCTGCGTTTGGGCAGAAAGTGCAGCTGTAATTTTGGCAAATGAAACGAATAGATTTTCGTTTAATGGTATTGAGCGAGATTATTTCGCATTTTTCGTAGGGGAACCAATCGACAGATACATATTCTAGAATAGGGAGAATGACCGTTTTATGCAATAGCAGTTTCGTATCGTGGGGCGTCTTAGCAAAAGGACGGCGCAAATAATTTCTTTGGGGCTTAACCATTTACGTATTCAATATGTTTCGACCATGAAATGTGTTCTGTTAGAACGGCACCTAAGTAAGTATATTGAGAAACTCTTTCCGTTTGGATGCCATCCAGAGAACAATCAAACGAGATGGGGCTCTGTCTATTGGCAAATGACATCACAACTGTTTTACTACAGTTGATGTTAATTTGCCACATTTCGCATCAGGCGCACAAGGACATAAGGGATTGGGCAAGATGGTGGTAGCGATCATTGGAGTTATTATATTTGTTTATTAGGCAATCATTTGCATAAAGTCTGATTTTATTTGAGGTGGTAAGAGATAAATCATTGATGTATATTAGAAATAATATAGGGCCTAATGCGGCTGCCTGAGGAGCGTCTGAAGTAACGTCGAGAGGAATCGAGTCCACTGAGTTAATAGAAACAAATTGTGAGCGATAATAAAGAAAACTGGCTATACAATAAACAAGACAGGGATTATTGAATATGGCGTTTCATTTTGCCAGTAGTTTAGAATGAATCACAGAGCCAAAGCTTTAGAGAAGTCAATAAAGTTGGCACCCACTTGATTACTTATTTTAGGCTAGAAGTGACATCATGAACAAAATCTACTGATTGCATTACAGTGCTATAACTACTACAAAACCCATGCTAGACAGATGTCAGAGCATGATTACAGTTAAGAAATTTGATTATATGTTTATAAATAATGTGCTTTAACATCTAGCATGACTGGGGTGTGGTAGATATGGTTACGGGGTTAAAAACAGTCAGACGTATATTTGCAGGATATTTACAATAATCGTAGCGGCTGACAAGATGGTAGACAGCGTGCGAAGTCCAGAGCGTCGTCTTCTTCCGACCAAGCTGACATCTTCTTCGCTAGCGTGTCACATGACCCCCGGCGGCGGAAGCACCGGCTCGGTGCTAGTTAGGAGGCGGGCGAGTGATACAACTTAAGACGCGCGACATGGACCATGTGGGAGCGATGCTGAGCCACAGTTGGCTCAAGAGGGGCGATTTTCTACGTGACGTCAGTTGCTTTACGCAAGACACAGTAAGGGCCAGAGTAGCGTGAAAGTAATTTCTCCGAGAGGCCAACGCGTCGCGATGGCGACCAAAGGAGAACCAGGGTGCCCGGTGTGTAATAGAGGTCACGATGGCGAGCGTCATACAAGCGCAGCTGATTCTCCTGCGACTCCACAATTCGACGTCGGGCAATATGCGTGCTTCTTGAGCTTTGAGTATGGCTTCACGGGCGTACTCGGACGTGGAATTGAGGCTAGCAGGTAGAATGGCGCCGAAAGGTAGCGTAGGGTCGCGGCCAAACAAGAGGAAGAATGGAGAGAAGCCGGCGGTATCATGGCTACACGAATTATAGGCGAAAGTAACGAACGGCAGCGCAACGTCCCAGTCGCGATGGCCGGTGGAGACATACATGGACAGCATGTCAGTAAGGGTGTGGTTAAGGCGCTCGGTTAGACCGTTCGTTTGTGGATGGTAAGCAGTAGCAAGTTTATGTTTAGTCGCGCATGAGTACAGAATGTCGTTGACAACTTTAGAAAGAAAGTAGCGGCCGCTGTCGGTGAGGAGCTGCCGAGGGGCGGCGTGGTGAAGGATGGTGTTCTCTAGGAAGAAGTCGGCAACATCTGTTGCACAGCTTGTCGGAAGAGGCCGTGTGATTGCATATCGGGTGGCGTAGTCTCTTGCTACAGCAATCCACTTCTTTCCCAAATCAGACGTAGCAAAAGGGCCTACAAGATCAACACCTACACAGAAGAATGGTTCTGATGGTACGTCAAGTGGTTGACGGCGACCAGCAGAGAGTGTGGTCGGCCTTTTGAGTCGTTGACAAAGGTCACACGCAGCGACATAACGGCAGACGTCACGGTATAGACCAGGCCAATAGAAGCGCCGACGAACACTGTCATAGGTCCATGACACGCCAAGGTGACCGGCAGTCGGGACATCATGAAGCTTGGCGAGAACAGTCTGACGCAGATGCTCATACACAACGAAGAGTCGGGCAGGGCCGTCCGGGCGCATGTTAGAGCGGTACAATATACCGTCTTGGAGTTCGAACATGCGAAGGGAAGGATTGGGCGTCGTTGAAGTAAGCCGTTGGATAAGGTCTTGTAAGGAGGCGTCCCGACATTGCTCAGCTCCAATATCGTGAAAAACAGCCAGTGACCGGTATGCCAGCCGCAGAAATGTCAGGAGGGTCGACAGGATGGCGCGACAAGCAGTCCACCTCTTCATGTAACCGGCCGGTCTTGTATATAACTGAATAGTTGTATTCTTGAAGGCGCAGAGCCCAGCGGCCAAGGCGCCCTGAAGGATCTTTGAAGGACGAAAGCCAACACAGAGCGGGGTGATCAGTGATGATTTTGAATGGGTGGCCGTACAAATAGGGCGGAATTTACGCACTGCCCAAACGACAGCCAGGCACTCGCGCTCGGTGATGGAATAATTGCGCTCAGCAGAGGAAAGACGGTGGCTGGCGTAGGCAATAACACGTTCTTGCCCTTGTTGTTTCTGTGCCAAGGTAGCGCCAATACTGTGGCTACTGGCATCGGTACGGACTTCTGTTGGAGCTGACACATCAAAGTGATCGAGAATGGGCGGAGACGTAAGCAGCCCAATGAGCTTGGTGAAAGCACCAGCTTGCTCAGGGCCCCAAATAAATGCGGCGTCTTTCTTGAGGGGCTGATTGAGGGGACGCGCAATGTTCGCAAAATTTCGAACAAACCGACGGAACTAGGAGCAAAGGCCCAAGAAACAGCGTACATCCTTGGCACATGTTGGCACGGGAAAGTCTTTCACTGCCTGTATTTTATCGTGATCAGGGCGTACACCAGAAGAATCGACGAGATGCCCGAGCACAGAAATTTCCCGACGGCCGAAGTGGCACTTGGAGGAATGTAGTTGTAGCCCCACCTGACGGAAAACAGATAGGATCGTGCATAGGCGTTCGAGTTGTGTCGCAAAAGTCGGAGAAAAAACGATCACGTCATCCAGGTAACAGACGCAGGTGGACCACTTTTAACCATGTAGGAGGGCGTGCATCATTCATTCAAATGTGGCCGGGGAATTACATAAACCGAAAGGCATCACTTTGAACTGATACAGGCCATCGGGAGTAATAAATGCTGTCTTCTCGTGGTTCATGTCGTCGACGGCAATTTACCAGTAGACGGAGCGAAGGTCGATGGACGAAAACTATTGTGCTCCATGCAGGCAATCCAGGGCATCGTCAATGCGTGGTAGTGGATAGACATCCCTATTGGCTACCTTGTCGAGGTGTCGATAATCCACGCAAAATCGCCAACTTTTGCCCTTCTTTTCAACTAGTACAACAGGGGCAGCCCGTGAGCTGCAAGAAGGTTCGATGATATCTCAAGAAAGCATCTTGTAAACTTCATGTTGAGACGCGGTAGGGTCGCCGATGGATTGGGCTCGCATCACCGGTGTTTATTCGATGTTTTACGACAGATGTTTGTCCTAGAGGGCGCTCTCCACGGTCGAATACATCCCAGTATGAGGCAAGGAGGCAACGTAGTTCATTAGCACGCTGGGGCGGAAGGTCGGGAGCAATCATTTTTGTTAGGGCATCCAAATCTGAAGGGACAGAGAGCGGAGCAAGAGTTGAACACGAGGAGCTGTTACAAGTTAAAGTTGAAATGTTGCAGTCTCTGGTCGGCGTTATTTGCGCCAGGGATATGCCGCGCAGGAGTACTTGTGTACAAAGTCCAAAGTTCACAAGTGGAAGGCAGGACACGTTGTCCGAAATGGTAATGGCGGTGTGAGGAAAAGCGATGTTATGCGAGAGCAGGACATCTGGATTAGGGGATACGATGTAGTCACCGTCTGGTATAGGTGGAACGGGGGAGACACCTATGTAGGTAACGGCATGGTGTGGGAGGCGAATATGCTCGGTGGAACACAGCCGTATCGGACCACTATCGGGAGGGTCAATAGCAGCAGGTAGAGCGAGCAACACCAGAAGAACAGTATATCAAAGCAGAATGTGCAGACAGAAACTCAAGGCCCAGAATGAGGTCTTGAGGGCAATGCTCTAGAACATAAAATAAAACAGATGTATGATGTCCGGTGACACTCACGCGAGCCGGACACGTGCCAATAATGGCTGGTGTTCCACCGTCGGCGACTTAGACCAGAGGCGACGGGGCAGGAGAAGGACTTTCTTGAGAAAATTCTGAAGCTGAGCATTCATCACAGATATGTGCGGGCCAGTGTCAATCAGAGCAGTTGCAGGTATACCATCCACGTTCACTTTAATAAGGTTCCAATATGTGGGCAAAGGTCAGAAGAGGATTTTTGCATCGGGTCGGTTTGGCAGCATCACCTGCAGGTGCTGCACTCGTTAGTTTTCTGGAATGGTGCGCTGGAAGGAGCTAGGGGACGGTGATCGGTGAGATGGGGGCGATCGGGAGAAGCGGCGCCGTGGCGAAGAAGAGCGGCTAGAGCGGGTAGACAGAGAAGCGTCGCCAGAATGTACTGGCTGCGTTTGCGGGGGGAACCGAGGAGCAGCATGAGGGCCGTAAGATGGAAGGTAGGGCCAGGGGGTCGAAATCCTCGAAGACCGGCAGTGACGTGAAATATGGCCAATACGGCCACAAGTGAAGCATATAGGCTTGCCGTCTGGAGTGCGCCATTCGGCCGGATTGCGATACCGCGTTGGGGCATTCAGGCTGCTGGTGCATATGACAGTGCTGGACGGAGTGTAGTGAGTTCGATTAACTGTGCAGACGTTGGTCAAGCCAATGTTGGCCAATTCCTGGTGCATGACGGACTGTATCAGTGAGACGGTCATCTGGCAATTTTCGGGGCCATGTGTTGGGGTTGTGACAGGAGATGCGGCTTCTGTTTCACGTCGGATGATATGTGGGACGTCATCAGAGCGATCGGGCGTGGGCGGACGGTGGAGGTCTTCGCAGGCGGACGTAGCAGCCGTGTCGGGAAGGCGGGGAAATGGCTGGGCAATGCGGCGACTCTTGGCTTCTTCAAACCGCCGGTATTTGGTAATAATGGCTTGCACAGTGGAAGAATTCTTGAAAACAAGGCGGTGGAAGGCATCATCTGCTATGCCCTGAATGACGTGTGCAACTTTATCAGGTTTGGACATCTTCGGACCCACTTTGCGGCACAAAGCGAGCACGTCCTGGAGGTACGTGAGGTAGGATTTAGTGCACGGTCTGGACACCTGAAGCGAGATCTTTTTTGGCGGCGCGCTGGCATCCAACAGGCTTGCCAAACAAATCTTTCAGCTTCTATTTACAAATGTCCCAGCTTGTAAGTTCCTCCTCGTGGGTCTGAAGCCGTACGCGTGCCATGCCCGCGAGGTAAAATACCAAATTACCGAGCATGATTGTCTGATCCCAGTGGTTGCTGGAGCTCATCCGCTCATATAGTTGAAGCCAGTCTTCAACATCACTCTCGCCGGCGCCAGAAAAGGTTCCTGGGTCGCGGGGCTGTACTAGAATGACGGTGGGCGTGGGTGCCGACGGGCCCGAAGCATCCTGGCCTTGTGCTAGCATTCTAGATGCAGCCAAGGAACGCCCGTTGCGTAAATCCTTCTTGATAATGATCCCGCAACCTCCACCAAAAATGTTACGGGATAAAACAATCAGACGTATATTTACAGATTATTTACAATAACTGCAGCAGCTGAGAACATGGTAGACAGTGCGCGAAGTCCAGAGCGTCATCTTCATCCGATCAAACTGACAGCTTCTTCGTCAGCATGTCACAATATTAGCCTGTTGTTAGAGAGAAGTTGTTTATGACGTGATTTATGCAAATGCGGAACTTTGCTTTCCATTTAGCTGGTACTTCACCAGAGTCTAAGAATATCTTAAAGTTACTCTGTAAGGTACTGAGCTGTCCATAGAGAGTATCTCACAAGGAAAGAATCCGAGATACCTTATAAACCAGAACACTTTTAGTGTCGTGATTCAAGATTAGGTTTAAGACACCATCATACCTTACTACAATATCGCCTAATTTAGAAGTTTGCGCATCACAACTAAACTTTAGAATTACATGATTATCGAGGGTGAAACCAGATTAGAAGTACGAGTTAAGAGCATTCGAAACTGCAGTGGGGTCGTTAGTCATGGTGAACTTGAACAAGGTACGGCACGTTACGCTAGGTAAGATTGATGTTCAGAACCTAAGAGGACTTAAGCTAAATAGTATAGCGAGTTGGACTGAAAAATGGAAATCTTTAGCATCTTTAATATGAGTACGAAGTTTCTCCTAAGAACGCGACAAGACAGCGAATCCGTCGAGTATTTTGCTGCTGCACATCCTGCGTTTGCTTCCACGTGCAACTACGGGGAGCTGCGAGACGACTTAATTCGAGATCGTCTCATGGTGAGTCTCCAAGACCGTAAGATCTCGATAGCTCTGCAACTCGATCCTGACCTAAATCTACAGAAAGCATTGTTGGTGGCACGACAGCTCGAGACCGTCAACCAACAGCAGGCAGAGCTTCACCACGCTGCGAGAACAGGAAGATCACCAACTACAGCCCCAGAGGAGTGCGCACAAGTGGGGAAGAACGTGCCTCCGCCTGAAAGTGGAAGCAGCGTTCCCAAACCAAGCGGCTGGTGTGGAAGAAACAGGCACAGTCGAGCATCCCGTCCAACGACAGATGCAGTGTGCAGAAAGTGCGACAAAAGAGGACACTTCGAGGAGGTTTGCCGATCGACCAGAGCTGTCAGGAACATCGAAAACCGGACCGAGCAACCAGGCTTTCTCGGAGTTCCATCCCATTCATCCGCTTACAGGTGGGAAGTTCCCGTCCTTGTTGAATCCTCGAATGTGGTATTTTAAGTAGACACTGGCATGGACGAAACGGTCTTTCCGGCGGAGCTCTCCGCTAGCATCTTTCCGGTGATGAAACTTCAACCAGCAAGGCGCCGGCTTCAGGGACCTGATGGTAAATCCCTTGCCATATTTGGTATGGCTGCCATGAATATGACATTTGCGGGACGAGCAGCCGCAGGGACGTGCACGTACTTCAAGGCCTCCGAATCCCTCTTCTAGGAAAACTACCAGAAATTAATGTAGTCAAGAAACTGGACCCCGAATCTGACTTTGCACAAGTGTTCCAGGGACTGGGGGTCTTCAAAGAAGAGTATGACCTGAAGTTGAATCCGCAAGGAAAGCCTTTCGCGCTGTCATCCCCACGTAGAGTCCGCCTACCTTTGTTGGAAAAACAAGACAAGAGCTCGAGCGGATGCAAGCACTAGGCGTCATTTCTCCTGTCACCGAACCTACTATATGGTGCGCATCTAGGGTGGTCGTTCTTAAGCCCTCGGCTGCTGTTCGAATCTGTGATGACTTCACGGAACTCAACAGATACGTTCAACGAGAATCGCATCCCATCCCGGCTGTCGAGTACACCATCGGAATGCTACGGGGAGCCAGCACGTTTTTGAAACTCGATGCGAACTCAGGTTTCTGGCAGATGCCACTGAGTGAAGGGAGCAAAGAATACGGAACATTTATCACGCCGTTCGGACCATTTTATTTCAACCGAGTTCCGTTCGGAATTTCGTTGGCCCCCAAACATTTTCAAGGACGAATGGGACAGGTTCTTTCAGGACAGGAGGGGGGGGGGGTCGTCTGCCACATGGACGAAGTGCTTATTTGGGGTCCCATGCAGGCGCAGCATGACGAGCGGCTTCAGGTAGTGCTGGACCGCCTCCGCACAGCGGGCATTACTTTGAACACAGATAAGTTCGAGTTCAGTGTCACCCAGATTTCATTTTCGGGACATACAATCGGAAACAACACAGTGCGTCCCGATAAGCAAAAGCTTGACGTGGTGACAGAAATGCCACATCTGATGTCCAAGTCAGACTTACGGCGCGCGATGGGCATGACAAATTATCTGGCCCGTTTTGTGCTCCACATGGCAGAAGTCCTTCAGCCTCGTTCTTCCATGACAAGCTCAAGACAGGATTTTGTGTGGGGCCCCGCGCAGGAAGCTGCGTTCAAGAACTGGAAGACTCTTATTTTATCGGACCCTGTTCTGGGAATCTACGATTCAAACATGGAAAGAGTGGTCACAGCAGACGCCTCGTCGTAGGTCTTAGAGCTGTCGTGCGCCAAAGGCACAAAGACGGTCAGTGCAAAGTGATTTCTTATGCTTCCAGAACTCTTACAACCCCTTTCCCAAATTGAGAAAGAAGGACTTGCCCTCGTTACATGAGTTAGGTGATTAAAGTTACATGATTATCTCGCAGTAAAGCGCTTTAGCCTCGAGACAGATCTCAAACCACTCGTATCTTTGTTTGGGTCAAAAGGAATCGACGAACTAACACCGAGGCTACAAAGAATGCGCATGCGTCTCATGCACTACACGTATGACATTTTGTATGTTCCAGGCCGAGACATGACGGTGGCTGACGCGCTTTCTAGGTCACCTCTTCCACAAACGGAATCCCTGGAACTGGAGGACGAGATCCAGGGTTACCTGTGATTGGGGGCTTCGTCAGTCCTGGTAACAGCGCCGAGTTTACAGCTCATCGCCCAGGAACAACAGCAAGACCCGGCATGTCAAGCTCTTATCAACCTGTGTACAAAAGGCTGGCCAAGCCGTGAAGACGTTGGGTTAGACCTGAAGCCTTACTGTAATGAGAGGCCCTTGTTTAAAACCTGCTCATGTGCGGCTCTCGGATAGGGATCCCATCGACACTACGGCAGCTCGTCCCTAAAATAATTCACGAGGGACCTTTCGGCATCGAGAAGTGCCGGGCACACGGTCTAAGAGCTCAGTTTGGTGGCCAAGTATCGACGCGGACATTGAACGAATTGTTAAGACCTACTACACCTGCCTCAAGCAGAACACCAACCGAAAGGTGCCTCTGCAACAGACCAAGTTTCCAGATAGGCCATGGCAGTGCATTGCGATGAATTTATTCTTTCTTGAGAGAAAATGGGGGCTGATCATCACGGATTATCTTTCACGATACCCGGAGCTCGTACTGCTGAATAACCCGAGTTCATCCGCAGTAATAAACCACTGTAAATCCATTTTCGCCAGACACGGGGTTCCGGAAGTAGTTGTTTCTGATAATGGGCCACAATTCTCAAGAGCCTTCGGCACTGAATTTTCAAAGTTTGCATCAGAGTACAACTTTCAACACATGACTTGTAGCCCTCATTATCATCAGAGGAACGGAATGGCAGAGTCCGCAGTAAAAATTATTAAGGGCTGCTTAAAGAAAACTGCTGACGCTTATAAAACTCTTATGGCCTACAGGACAAGCCCACTGAACAACGGATACAGACCCACTGAGCTGCTCCTGGGGAGACTGCTGCGCACGGCCCTGCCCACGACCAGCGAAATCCTCCAGCCTCGGACCCCAGACTTTCAAGAACTGGCAGCTTTCGAGAGGTCATGGCGTCAGCGCCAGAAGAGAGACTACGACGAACGCCATTGAGTGTGCGATCTGCCTGAACTGTCCGAAGGAACACACGTAGGGATCGTCGACTTCCTAAGAGAAGGAGTCGTACGAGGAGGCACGAACGAGCCCATATGGCACTGGGTCGACTCCGGGGAAACTTCTCTACGCAGAACTCGCACTCATCTCGTCCCGCAGCCTCCGACTAATTTAGAAGACGGCCGACGAACGACGGAACTGACAGCGGAATCACCAGAAATACGCAGTGATGAAAGAAGCAGCGTGCAACAGTGTAACCATCCCCGTCACAATTACACCAGAAGCGGAAGGTGCGTGGTTCCTCTAGAAGGGTTTCAAGCTTCGTAACAAGAGTGGCTTCATGCAAAAAAAGGAAGATGTGTGATAAGATAGCTCGCCAGCTTAGGCAACGTCAGTAGTTACAGCGCTGCTGTGGCACTAGCGATGCGGTCTATAAAAGCCGCTGCTTCTTCATAATAAATGTTCTTTGGTTGTTGCTTGTTCAAGGTGAAGGACGCACACTTCTTTGCGCCTGTTAGCGACGCAAAGAAATCCAAGTAACTTTATTATTTATCTTTTTTTATTGGAACGTAGCTATTGATACAACATTTCACTAATGACCCAAAACAATCAACAAGACTGTCAACATGGCATTCTGTACTGCGTGAAAAAGAAAGTTGAAAGTCATCTGCCAAAGTATCAGTGATAGACGTATCGTCAGCCTTGTTAAAATCATGAAATGTGTACTAGCTAAAGCTTTCATGTGGGATAAGACAGTTAATGTGTACGAGAACTGCGTTATGATCCAAGATTCCTTCCAGGATATCATAGTTTAAACCTAAATGAGCAAGACAAAGTTGCTGGACAAAGAAAACGTAATTAAGTCTCTACAAATGGAGGCACTAGTGTTGGAATATGTAGGGGAAGGCCAGTGAATGCGGGGAACATTAAAGACACCAAGAACAATTATGTTATAACTGTCGAGGCTATGGTTCTGTACAAAGTGAGAAATATTATCGAACAAGTCACTAGGGCTATCATGACGACGATAAACATCACAAATTGTTAAATTGTGCATGCACTAGTAACTTGCACCAAACCGTTTCTACATTGGGAGGACCTGGTAGAACCTTAAAGTTAATATCTGAACGTAAAAGCAAATCAACACCACTGCCTTTCTTATTCTGACGGTCATACCGGACAGCAATGTACCCAGAAGGCATGAATTCTGTGTCGTGAATATTTTCATGAAGCCATGTTTCTGTAATCTATATAACATGAGGAGAACGTGAAGAAGCTAGCGACAAAAAATGTGGAAATTGGTTACTTATGCTTCTGGCATTAGCATTCTAAAGCGCAATATATGCGGCAGAGTAATGATATTGCCAACCAAGTGATGATGATACATTTGAAAATGTTGCACAAGGATCAAAACCAGGAGCTATTGCTGAACTATTTGAGGCACTGTCCCAATTGTAACCAACATTATCAATAAAAAAATTATCGAACCTCATTTTAATACCCGAGCCGTTATTCCGCAGCTCAACCGAAGTGTCCCATTCCTTTTTACCTACCGCACGCACTCTGGACGCAACATCTTCGTAAAGTTTTATGCCGGATCGGTTTGAGATTATAAGCGTTTTTCAGCATGACTAGTCTCTCGCTGAAATTAAGCACTTTTAAAATAATAGGTCGAGAACGCCCAGGGCGCATTCTGTCTAACCTATGGAAGCTTTCAATACACGGACAGTCAAGGAAAAGCCGATTCAAAACGTTTGCAACCTTGGAGTGCAGTGTGTCACGATTCTCTTTTGTATCTTCTGCTACGTTAAATTATGGGTTTTTACGTGCCAAAACCACTTTCTTATTATGAGCAACACCGTAGTGGAGGACTCTGAAAACTTTGACCATCTGGGGTTCTTTAACGTGCACCTAAATCTAAGTACACGGGTGTTTTCGCATATCGCCCCCATCGAAATGCGGCTGCCATGACCTTCTGGGACGTTATGAAGGATTATATTATTTCTTCGGGAATGGTTTGCAAGATTGTGATACTTTGCTGTTAGTTCGGTAAAAGTGCGCGTAAGGCCAGCCACTTCTGAACGAGGCTTGTCAGGGTGTTGATCGGACAATGCCTTCTAACATGAAGTTTCCAGAGCAACTAATGCATCGAAATGCGTATTCACACTATTTTTGATTTCATATATGTCTTGCCACATATTTTTCTGACAAGCAACAAAATCAGAAAGAACCCTCAGCAGAGAAGTGTTATCGCAACTAGACATTGCCAGCTTGGCCGACGTATCAATGGTGTTAAGCACGCTTTCTTGGGATTCATCAGGTTTGTCATATTTAGACGCCAGTCTCCTGGGGCCGAGGTTAGGCTCAACGTCACCGCTCAGGTTAAGATGCCTAAGAAAGACGCCATCAGAAAAATTGTACATTCTCTGTGTGGCTCAAATGTTCATGCCTTACCGCGATTAGGCAGTGTGGCCGAGCTGGCCATCGAAACATGAGCCGGCTATACAGGCTGCCCCGCATTCTCATGAGGCGTACCATTTTGCCACACAGCCGCACAGAAACGCCACCCGTACGCTAGAACCGGAATAAACTGCTCCCGCCCAAGACGTTGCAGAAAGGCGAAAACAAAGGGCGAAATAAATGCAAGCCAGAAGACACGACAAAGGAGAGCAGGGAGAAGGGAGCAAAAGCGGAAAAAGAGGATAAGAAATTGCAGGCGCCTGTCGAGAAAGGTTCCTTTGTACAACCGAGATGGTGGCTCGCTCTCTAGAGCGATGCGACTGATAAAAAAAAGCGATGAGATAAAAGGGGCAGAGGAAAGAAACTACGATAAGATAGAGCGAGAGAAAAATAGAAAACGATATGGCAAGAAGGGGTTGGTTGGCTGGGGCATCGAGAGTCGCGGCCCATCGCAGATGGATTCGCGGGAAAAGAAAAATGCCCAAATGGGCCGCCGTGGCAAAAGGGTAGGGAACCACACCCCCGCTCCCTGAATTTTGTGCTGTTCCTTTAAGCAAGAGTTGAGAATTGAGGGGTGGAAGTTTGGAAGCTCGAGGCTAAGCGTCCGAAAATTTTGCCCATCCCCTATCCGCGCTTTCAACAAAGCATCGGCGCCCGCCAGGCTAACTTCGATGCCATCCCACGATGCCGACAAAGGAATCTGGAATGTAAAAACAATAAGCCGGCCGTCGCTTTCGCCGTACCCAGAGGCCGAGAGAATGGTATAAATAGAAAAGAAACGGAATGACCTAACAAAGTGACATTGCAAGTAAAAGGCGTGGCTCGCAACCCGAGTTGAAGGAAATGCAAAACACATTTGCAGAGGGCAAAATCGAAAGTTGACAAAGGAAAAGTGCCTGCCTCTAAGAAATACGGTGAGATTGGAGAAAAAAGCGTTGTAGCCGAGGAGAATTGGCAGACCGTCACCGCAGACGTCACGGGTGATGGTGCTGACATTTGCAATGAACGACACCGAGGACGTGTCCTGTCTGCATGCCCATGCGTGTCATCTAAGTCTTAGGCATAAAGTTGCCTACGAGTGTCCGGAAATGGGACAATGCTGTCGCGTCAGCAGAACTCTCGCTAGTGGCCTTTCACTATACCAAAGCATGGCAGCTTCCTTCTGCCGCATAGTTGTTTCTTAGTGCCCTTGAGTCAATTTGCGCAAGCTCACCTTTGGGACACCAGCAAGGATCAGCGGTTTTCCCGCGATTTTCCCACAGCGACAGCGCGGACCCATTTGGAGAAACTGAAGGTTTTCCCCAGTGTGGGAGAGGCGCAAAAAAGCGTCGGTTGCATACACTGCAACGCAAGTGCACTGGTGGCACATCTGCGCAAACGCCTCGACGAAATATATAAGTTCGCAGCTCCAGAAGAAAGTGTAGCTTTTCCTGTTGATGTTTTTCCCAATTTATCGATAATGCAAGTAAAGCTGCTCGTATCTTCATGGAGTGAGATTTCTTTGATACAATAGAAAGAAAAAGAAAAACCGCTTCCCAGGCGCCCAATGTGCTCCTTCAATTTACGTAAGGAGATGACAATATCACCATACATGTCGTCACGTATCATTACCAAGCACCACCTCGCACGATCGCCGACATTATGTAGGGGAGTTCTTCAACCAGAATAGCCTGCTCACATAATCGTCTAGGTTCTCACATCAGGTAAGTGAAGTAATACTGATCCCCAGAGGGTCAATTTTTGTTTGGAAAAGTCTCGATAGCACTCTAATGTACTGAAAACGTGTGTGTTACCTAGCCAGGGTATTATGGACTCAACCACGCGGAAAGGCTAAGCACCCCTCTCATCTAGAGACGGTCGTCAAAGTGTGGGAATGCGCCTGTTTCGGTTCCGTCCTTTTTTGGGACTAACCCCGGGTATTCTGCATGTATTTGCATGCATTCATAACACAGTATCTCGGAACTGATTCTGCATCGTTTGAGATGACTCTGCAGCCGGTTGATTCAATATCACGTGAGTAACCCCATTTTAATTGGCACCCACGCTGTGGATAGCCTCGTGGGAGACTGCGGGAAGATGTACCTGTCGTGCCACAGCCGCTCAGCCATGTGCGCTCATTTTTAAGCACGCGTCCCCGTTTGTGCCTTTTAGAATGGGAGTTGTTTGCCAGCGTCCATTTACGGGTGGCCACATGTATATCGGCCAAACTAGTCGCTGCCTGAACATTAGATTGTCAGATCATAGGCACTCCCTAGTGGGTAATGTTTACTCACATGTCGCGCGGCATTGCTCTAATATTTGGAGATACCACAATGCTTTCCACACATAGTTATTAGACTACGAGGCAGATTACTGAGGCCTGTATCAGGAGGAAATGAGCACTTTTTACAAGCATACCTTAATTAACTTTGCATGAAAGTAAATTTGCATCTTTAAACCCTTTCATATTGTCACGTAGTAGTGATGGTGAAGAAAGTAGCAATACTGTGATTGACGAAGCTAGCGTTTTATTAGGCGAACCTGTGCCCTGAAAAACAGGCTACACTCGAACAACAACGGCAGCGGCTAGCACAGTCGCCGATCGTCCAAAATCCGACCTGCGGGGCAAGCGCATCGGCTTTTATGTATGAGTCATCGACGGCTCCAGAATTATCACTGGTGGCCGCGTGCCTCCCAGAAAGTGCTACACATTCGCTTCGCGCATACATGCAACCAGAATACACAACTTTCGGTGACAACAGACAGCGGATATATTCATCCATAACAATCGAGAGACTTCGGATACATGCAAGCATTTTCTACACTGAGCGATAACATTTGTTAGACGGTGAAACGCGGTCAGACAAGAAAGCTAAACAAGCAGACGTGTCAATATTATAGCATTAGACTACACGGTATTTATTTTTGTCTGCGCACTCAAATGACGCCATCGCTGAAAATAATTATGGGGTTTTACGTGCCAAAACCACCTTCTAATTTGAGGCACGCCGTAGTGGAGGACTCCGGAAATTTCGACCACCTGGGGTTCTTTAACGGGCCCCTAAATCTATAAGTACATGGGTGTTTTCTCATTTCGCCTTCACCGAAATGCGACCGCCGTGGCTGGGATTCGATCCCGCAACCTTGTGCTCAACAGCCTAACACTATAGCCACTGAGCAACCTCGGCGGGTGACCATTGATGAAAGAATGCGTTGGTATAAGGGGTGGTAGTTAAATATGTGTGTGCTTTCTAAAGAAGGGAGTGACAAGTTTAGCGATGTCCTGTGCCATCCCTAGCTTTTGTCTTAGTCGTCTTGCTCGGCCCCTTCAAGATGTTCAACCAGTTCCAAATGCCTAAATAACGATTGTTCTATTTGTTATTGCGAAGCATTGTGCAGGAAGCTCTCAGTAAACTCTAGGACTGTAAGGATGTCTTTACAAAGAAGGATAGATATTGAAAGAAGTTATTATTTATATATGCTTTACATGTATATTAACTCTATAAGAGTCATCATTCTATAAAATTTTATGGACTTTTTTCAAATAGCCTGTTGCAGAATTCTAATCCTTGAGCTGGCTTATTCAGATAGTCAGACATTATTTGCACGAGTAATCGAAACACGTATTCAACTAATTAACGAAAATGCACTAATAATATATTGAATATATTACTCTAAGGCTCATATTGCGATTTACCAATTGTAGCCGGACCGCTTCCAAAGCGTATCCACTCGAAAATGTTTCCGGAATGACGCCAGCCTCGAGATATTTTTCCCAGTGTGCAGGACCAGATACGTGGACATTTCAGTTACTTTTCTCTTTCAATACACAAAAAGGCGCTTTTAAAAGAACTAATTGCAACAACAGTGCATCTTTAGGACAAGTTTGAAGGCACATATCGCAAAACTAGCGTCATTCCGGAAGTTTATTCCGAGTAGATACAATTTGCAGACTCAACGACCGCAATTCATAAATTGCAATATGTGCCGTAAAGTAATTATTTCAAAAAGATAGTGGATTTCTGTTAGTAAGTTCAATATGTGTTTCGGTTTCTTGTGCAAGCAATGTGGGTCTCATTAAATAAGCCAGCTCAAGGACTATACTTGCGTTATCTGCAACAGGCTATTTTTGAAGATTCCATAAAACATGAAAATGATCACAGTATTATATATATATATATATATATATATATATATATATATATATATATATATATATATATATATATATATATATATATATATATATAGAGTGAGAGACAGAGCGAGAATATATATATATATTCTCTCTGTCTCTCACTCTATCTCTATACATACATACATACATACATACATACATACATACATACATACATACATACATACATACATACATAACTTAGTCAACCTAATACATATTATCTTTGTACCTATGTCCTATATATTCAAAGTGAATCAGAGGCACAGCATTCATTGTTGGTGTGATACGCCAGGCATCTTGCGTTGTATGGAGAGGTAATATATGCGAATAGTAAGAGGGGCTCCGCGTCGGGAAGAGAACATACGGTAGGGCCCGCTTTAAGGTCACTTAAGTAGCTTGCACCAGCTTGTCCAACAAGCCCTACTATGTGTATATGAAAATGCAGGGTGTTCAAAACTAAGATTTTTTATTTTCTTCAAATTAGGCACTGGAAGGCATGCGAAGACGCCCTGTCCAAATAAGTTATGTGACCAGGCGGACACAAAGAGTGCTGATAATAACCGCCGTCAGCAACCCAATGGCCTAGAATTGAATAATTAGGTTTTCTGATGACTGCATTAAGTAGGTATTTTTGTATTTAAAAGTTAGAGGCAGTCGTTTTTCTACACAGTAAAATTTGGAAGAATTCTTCTAGCATGTTGTGCAAGCTGCGAGATATCCGACTCGAAATCTTAATTGTCGTTTCCATGATTGCGCATGCAAGAGAGTTGGGATCGGCGCAAACCTCGTCCTTGATGTGACGCACCTGTTCTGTGCGCCATTTAGTCTTGACAACAAGACAAAAGAATTGGCAAAGAGGATAACTGATCTCCTTCCCCTCTTGGCTGGTGAAATAAAAAATCGAAGAACCCGGCATCGCTGTCCTAACACGCGACCGTGCCGCATGCAACGATGGCGGCAGCTGCCCTGCCGAGATAATGGCGCGAGACGAGAAGTGGAGGGCAGTGTACGTGTGTAATGGTGACTCGACGAGCGCGCGTTGTCCTTGCCTGGGCTGCGCAAATAAAGTGTTTGCTGATTTACGAGTATTGTATGTTTTATTGAAATCAACAGCAACAACTGCGCAGTACATCGCGCTGTCATATCTTGATTTCCCCAGCCGAGAGGGGAAGGGGAAGAGTTATCATCTTTGCCTATGCGTCCGCCCCGTTGTCAGACTAAACGCCGCACGCAACAGCTGCGTAACATGAAGAAGGAGCTTTGCGGCGATCCTCACTCTCTTACATGTGTAATCATGCGAACGACATTGAAAAGTTGGAGTGTGATATCTCGCAGCACAGACACGCTGGAAGAATTCTTCCATCTGATACTTTGTAGAAAATGCGACTCCCTCTAATTTTCAGTACAAACATGCCCACTTACTGCCTGCAGTCAAGAAAACGTTAGTTATTCAATTTAAATTCTTGGGGCTTCTGGCAACAATAAATATTATCTCCCTTTTTGTCCTTCTGGCCACATAATTTATTTGCACAGGTGGTGTTCGCGTGCTCCACACCAATTTCTCACAGACTATGGTCGGACATTTCTTTCTCAAATCATAGCCGACATCCTGCAGTCCTGCTCCACCAGGCACAAGCTGCCTACGTCTTACCATCCACAGGCTAATGGTCTCACTGAGCGTCTGAATCACACCCTAACAGACATACTTGCAAAATATGACTCGTCCGACCATACTGATTAGGACGTTGTCCTACCTTATGTACCTTTTGCATATATGTACATATATGCCACATGTACCTTTTGCACGCCACTGTCGGGCTTTCCCCGTTCTTTCTGCTGTTTGGCCGAGAACCCACATTGCCACTGGACGCATCCCTTCCATCCTCCGCAGCATAGACCAGCGACTACGCACTTGATGCCATCACCAAGGCAGCCCAAGCACGCGAAATTGCCCGCGCTCGCCTCCTTACCTCTCAAGACAAGCAACGGTGCTGGTACAATCGCCAACGCAGAGACTTCCACTTTTCGCCTGGATATCTGACTCGTCACGTTGGCCTACAAAATCGCCACAGTCAGTACCACTGCCTCATTCGCCCCGAATTCCACTGACGTTGTGCACGTCACACGCCTCAAGCGTTACTGCTGTCGTGTTATCACCAATATTTAGACGCCCCGGAACGGTGCTTCTGCCGCCGGGGGTAATGATACATGCATATTGCGTATTTCTTGTCGCCGATGCATGTGGGCACCCCGAAGAAGACGACGAACCCTATCTGGTTTTCGAGCTGTCGGCTTAACTGGCCAGCGCTGCAGTTACCTTTTGTAATTATACTTTGTAAATAGTCTCCAGTCTTAATCATTTGTTCGCGTAAAAATATTATAAACGCACCAAGAAACACTTCAGCTAACATAGCTCACATGATGAACAGAGTCACCAGTCGAAGACAAGCTTGACCCGAGTCCTTATCTTCAGCACAGTCCCATATTGACCACCTGAACTAAACCTAACACAAGCAGAGGGCACCCACATAAACGCGTTATTACGTAAAACATACAAACCAGTTCTCGGCCATCATCCCCGTAGGTGAACAACGAAACCGCAAACCTGGTCATCCACAACACCTTAGCCGAACTAATTGAAGCACACCGACATGCCCAAATCACACGCCTCAACCTTACTTAAGCACGGAGAACAACTCTAGGAAGATTGGGATTCACATTGATGACAACCAATAACGAACAAGCGCTCCTTAGGTCCCTACACAAGCAAATAACTGTGGCACCTATTCCGCGTAACATGCACCCTGAGTATCATTAGGGCAAGAGAAAAGCACGAGCCAAAGCCGACTGTTCGCTGGACAGATGCGTCCAAGTACTCGAGTCGGGGGGGCATGGTAAACATGCTGGAAAGACACAGACACGAGAAATTGGCTTCCACCTCCGTTCTAACGCTCAACATTGCCACTGCAGAACAGGCCGCCATTAGCCGTGCCATCGCGACATCCAGAAGGGATGAGGGAATATATATTCTCACAGGTTTTCAATTAGTACGCCTAGCCTGCGCGCAACTATATGTGCAACCGCCTCAACGAAATATCCCGCACTACGATGATCTATCTGTACACCGGGACACCAAGCCATCATTGAAAACTATCATGCACGCACGTTAGCCCATAGTCACTGCAACTGGACACTGCAAGAGACGCCACAGGACCCAAGTTCACAAGCATCGCACACTTACCTTGATATATATTTAAACACTACCACATCTGGAGAAGAACGATGCCATCACTAGACCCATTCCTTTCCAGCGCCAAAGCCAGGGCCTGGAGGCAACTCCAGGCAAACACCTATCTTCAATTCACGCTCCTCCACGCGAGTTACCCCACCCTTTATCAACCGCTTTATTATTTCTGTACAGAGCCAGATATCCTTTACCATATGACATGGGCCTGAATAAAAAATCCAGATAACGTCCGCGATCGAAATACTGCGCGCGAGCAGTGGGAGATGGTGCTGACGCGCTCGGCATTGTAAGATCAGCAAAATCTCATCGCCATAGACGAATGTGCGGCCACTGCCACTGGAGCCCTAGTTAGGACGTTCCACCCACCACGGGAATCTACCACTCTCCGTGCCCGATCAAAATGAACTTCTTTATCTCTCTCTTTCTCTTTCACAAAGATCTGGTCTCATAGGCAACAGTGCAAGGACTGCTGCACTATAGCAAAAATGCGTAGACACAGAAAGTACCCACCTAAATATTTTGCAACATAGATGTAACTGCACACTTTGACTTAAAAACACAGAGGCTGTCTAGAAAACAATAATGAAATAACGCCTATACATATACAAAAATATCTGATCGAATAATTTCACATTTCAACACATTTGCGAAGGCACATGAGATAACCTCCATACGTAAACAGATACAAGTACTAAACATTTACAAAAGAAAAGGCAATCGACATCAGCTGTTCCCTCGGTTCTGACTACAGTGCAGGAAATAGCCTTAATAGCCTTAGTCTCTCGCGAATGCCGAAGCAGTATCGCAGAGGCAGCTACAGCCAAACACATTTCCCCACCGCACACTATATCACGCCATGTACCCCACACAATACCTGCTACAATGCACAGATGGCAATGTTCCGGCCATGGTCTACCACGCCACTTGGGTGTTTCACCAGCCCATGGGCGCCAACCAAACAATCCCACGTCTCGCCACGCAACAGTGGGAAGCCTCATTATCTTGAGTAATCTCTCGGGACCAGCTCGACCTCGTCGTGAGAGCGCGCCGGGCGGCCGCGGCTCGTAGGCTCCTGGACTGATGGCTCCATCCACGCCCAGGGCTCGTCGAAGGCGCCTATGGTTTCCTTTCATTTTAATAAAAGTTTGCTCTCTGTCTCTATCTCACTTACTGCTACACCAGCATTACTTCCCAATGAAGACCTGAATCTTCCTTCGTTCGTTCGTTCGTTCGTTTCGTTCGTTTCGTTCGTTCGTTCGTTCGTTCGTTCGTTCGTTCGTTCGTTCGTTCGTTCGTTCGTTCGTTCGTTCGTTCGTTCGTTCGTTCGTTCGTTCGTTCGTTCGTTCGTTCGTTCGTTCGCTCGCTCGGTCGGTCGGTCGGTCGGTCAGTCGGTCGGTCGGTCGGTTCGGTTCGGTTCGGATCGGTCGGTTCGGTCGGTTGGCAGGCTGGCTGGCTGGCTGACTGGCTGGCTGGCTGGTTGGCTCTCATTCTGTGTTAAAAGCTTTCTGTGTTAAAAGCTTTCATTCAAAGTTGCTTGGCCAACAGTTTACTCTATAGAGAGGGAGCGAAAGGAGAATCGACTTTATTTTGTAATCATCCGAGTGTTTTCATCGCCCAGAGGTGGCACCTTCTTATTCTAGGCAACCATGGCTTGTAGCCGGCGCTCGTGCCCTTTGCATCTGCCGGTGTTGGCCCTCACGGTTCCGTGGGTGGCCACAGTGGCAATGACAACGTGGGCGCAACGGCAACGTGGGCACAGAGGCCATGCCAAGATGGGGCCTAAAAACCTAGCTGTCTTCATCCAGATGAGCAAACGCAACGGTAATTGCCTACGTAGTAACAACGTTTGCCTCCTTTTGCTGCCATGTCCATGGCCCCTGTTTGATATCTTGTGTATTCTGAGTGTTTCTTACGGGTCTTGTTGCTTATGGGAGGTGAAATTGAGGCGAACTCTGACCAGGCTCTTCTGTTGCGGAGCAATTAAAATTGAATGCGGCAGATATTCAAGAAATCAAGAAAGGTGAAACTAACAAATCAGAAGCTGAATGCTATTGAAAAGAAGCTAGAAAAATTAGGAAACCTTAAGAAGCAAGTCTCGGAATGTGTGAAAAAAGTAACGGCGTTAAAGTATCAGCTTTCGATAATGACGAAAAAAGAAGGTGATTTAGGGAAAAGAAGCCGGAGATCCAACCTCGTCGTTTATGGCATAAAGGAACAAGAAGAGACTACCGAAGCACTTCACACAATGGTAACAAAAGATAGTCTCTAAAATGAGAAATGAGCTATAGTTTACGATATCCATGACGGAAAGAATTCATCGACTCAATAGCCCAAAGGCGAATAACAATCGCAAATATCGGCCGTTACCTCCGAATTGCAAAACTGCCAGCAAATAACAAATAACTGCTCTAAACTACAAAGCTCTGGTTATTTATTCAGCGAAGAGTTTTCACTATGTGTCCAGGATGCGAGGAAAAAGTTATGGAATCGAACTAAAGATAACCGTGACAGCAAAGAAAAGGAAAGGTTGACGTACGACAACGTTTCACCAGGCACAATGTTAGCCACGACATCATAGAACTGTCACCCAAAAAAAATGATGAAACCAATGCGAAACCACGGACCACCCGGTCGCCGCGGCAGTTACTTTGATATAATTGAATGCGCGCATCATTATCAACAAATCTGAAGATCTTGAGGCTATCTTACTAGCGCTGGAACCCGATATTGTCAACACAACTGAGACATGGTTCCACACGAATATTTCCAGCCAGAATATTCTTCCACCCGGATATGTGATTGTTCAGAGGGTCAGAGGGACAAAGGGAGGGGGCATCGCAAGTCTTATGAAACACGTATCTTACGTTGTAATGCCCACTGTTCAGGAAGTTGAAGCTGCATGGTGTAAAAGTAATCTCCGAGAAAGCCTTCTAAACGTGGGCACCGTCTATAAACCACCGAGCGCGGAAGTAACGTATCTTTATCCTGTGTACGATTAGATGCAGAAGCACATGTCTTAACGCAAAATTACCGTGGCTCGCGACTTCAACCTTCCTGATGTAAGCTGGAGCTCTCTGAATCCGGGAAAGGTAGCAACTAATCAAATTTCATATTTTATGTTCACGTTTAGAAATACACAACTTCTTCTAGCGCCTACTCGTATTCAGGGAAGCTCCAGCTCTGTTTTAAATTTAGTTTTTGCCACTGATAGTTCTGAGAGAACTGATAGCCATGTAGAAGCATTACACGGCTTGTCGGACCATAAACTATACCTTTGTTTGTACTTTGCCTATAGTACACACTAGTCGGAAGAAGTGCCCTGCTAAATATATATTTGCTTTCAATAGCGCGGATAATGTTCCTATCATGACGTACCTTACCCATGACTTCTGTAATTTTTGTACTGACGAGCAGTCACATATTGACGATGTCTGGTTGAAATTTCGCCACATATTGTGTACTACATTAAGTGCTTTGTTAAGAAAATAGCATAGCTGACGAGAAAACACAACTCCTGGATTACACGCGAAATATATCACTTAAAGTGTAGAATCAAGAGGCTAAGAAAAAAAATCATGCATAAACTCTTATATTGCTCGCGCTTAACTGCTCTCACAACTTTATGAAAAGGCAAAAATCGTGGCGCTAAACAGCTCTTCAGTAGCGCCACGTCAAAACATTTCATCAAGGACTCTCCCCATAAATTTTGGCGTTGCATTCACTTTCAAAACAGCATCCCGTGGAAAATAAAGACACAGCAGATGTTTTTAATAACTACTTTCAGTTGATGTTTAAGCATGATGTAGATGTTTCAGCGTACCCATACCCATTTACATTTGATAATCAACAGAGGAAGCTAGCTCAGTCTCCAACTACTTCCGAAACTGGTTCATGAGGGTTGCAATGTGGGCTTGTTGGTAATGCACCAACAAGGGGTGTACGGCAGCGCGATTAAAAGACGGGACAAAAGAAGACACACAGGGACACACACTGCGCTAACTTCCAACAATGTTTATTATCGAAGGCCAGCTCGTACTTATACACTTAGCCAACATGAGTCACAGCCACGTGAACAGATAAAGAATCAGAGCGAAACATCATGTAAGTGATATGTTAAGCCATGCGCAAAAATTTCAGCTCCTTTTCAGAGAACCAATGATGATTTGAGATGCATGAATCCCCTAGGGAATCAATCTGCTCAGCTTTATTATAAGTCTAGTGAGTTCGCACTTATTTCTACCAGTAATGATCGTTGATTCGAAGAGAGGGGAGCACTTCTGTTGCTTACATTGACGGGAGAGAAAACCATCTGATAGAAGTTTGTCCACTTTATTTTTGTTTTCGTGCAATCTATCATTACTGCATCTGCCCGATTGTCCGACGTAAAACTTCCCACACGATAAGGCTATACGATATATAATTGATGTCTTACAATCTCTAAACTTCTTCCAGTGTTTAACTTGGCAGCTAGGAACACTTTCTTTTCCGGTCTTGTTTTCCTGCACAAGCTGATTAGTTTCTGAGGGGTAGAAAAAAAACCACATCAGCGTTACCACGGCGGGCAATTTTCTTTAGGTTCTGCGACAACCGGTGGATATAAGGTATCACTGTTGGTCTTTTTTCCTCTCGGTTACTATTTCCTTCCTCACGTTCAGAAGTGCCTGATTGCTGCACTTGCCTAAGTATTCCCTCTGAAACTGATGCCAGCACATGATTGGGATAGCCTGCTTCATGTAGCCGCATGGCCTGTTGTGCGAATGCTTCGTCAGTGCTATGATGGCATGATTTAGTAAGCGCGTTTGTAAAACACATTTTCACAATTCCTCTTTTACCAGTTTAGAATAGGCTGAATGATATGACAACAACGGTTTATTTGTCCTGGGACTGTAATGCCAGCAAATAAGATCATCACCGAAGGTATATTTAACATCCGGAAACTTGATCTTTTGTTCTATGTGCACCTCGAACGTAATTTCCAGAGAACAAAGGCACTCGCGTTTAATATTACTTACAGCTGGACACTCTGTTTCAATGTTGCCTAGCTCAACATTGACAAACACTTCAAAATCATCAACAAATCTGAATATGTTAACAACTTTTGTATCATTGATGCGTGCGCACAGGTCTCTGTCTAGCTTGGCTATGTACAGGTTGCATAAAAGGGGCGCTAAGCAGGATCCTATGCAGACCCCTTGTTTTTGAACATACGGAATGTCATTTCTTTGCGCATATGTTGACTTCATATACAAGTCTAAAGTTCTAAAAAATATTCAACGGTTGTGCCCACAGTCATACTAAATATTACAGCCCCAAATTCATCTATACATATTTGAACGCAAGTTAACAATTATTTTGCGGCAAAGAATAATGCAGGTCCTTGACATCTGCTGAGAAGGCCTTTAGACCCGCGTTACAGTTGGCCTCTACAAGGCTAAAACTTCTTCGGAATTTTTCGTGATGAACGGATGTTTAATCTCGAGTAGGTTAAGATTGTCTCATAAATAGACTACAAAGGATTTCTGCCACGTGCCTTTCTCCGATACTATTACCCTGAACGGGACACCTTCTTTGTGCGTTTTCGCGCTAAAAAATACATCGAGACTGTCATTTTTGCTTTTTTCCTATCGCTTTCAATATTTTATCTAGGTTCATGTTCCGGCACATTGCAACAACCCTGCTGTCAACTTTCGCCAGTGAAATTTCCTTGTGTTCATTGAACATGGCTGTTATTCTTTCATTAGCTTTTTTGTCGTAGCCACCATGTGAAAATAATGCAAAGCCTCCTTATTTGTCAGTAAGTGGGACAAACAGTGCATTTTCAACTAAGTACGAAACAACGCATTTCACTGGTAACTTCGAACTTTAAGCTTACATTTGTTCAGGAGATCCACGCCTTCAGAGTTCATCCTCACGCATTCGTCTTATGATGCACGTCGGGAGACCTGTCGCCCGAGAGAGAGTAGCTCCGGTTTTGTACTCTTAAATTCAATGGGAACTTAGGTCTTCGCTCCAAGACTTGACGCACCTTGTCTGAAGGTGCTTCGTCAAGGTGCTTTGTCAAGGGCTTCGAGAATGTAGACCTTGCTACTTGTGTGGCTCGATGGGACGTGTCGCTCCTTGGAACCTTCTGCCCGGAGCTGTCCCAATTGATGTTGCCAAAGGTATTCCGTGACCTGGTGTGCCAGAGCCGAGTACCTGTGAACTTGGTTATTCGCCACACTAGGCTCATAGGAACAGCGCACTTGTGCGCCGAGGTGGGCCGTTAGAAGTCGCGCTTGCCGCAGCCATTCTGCACGCATAATTTTCAGGATCCTCGTCCCGTGCCCCACTGAAGAAGCGCATCCTCTGAAGAGAGTTATTTCGTCTTCAGACAGAAATTTCTCACGCATACAAAACCTCAGACACCGGGCTTTGCACACCACTTTGGTTATGGGTGCAACTATGTGTGACTTCTGGTTTTTGAAGTACGTGCATAAAAGAGCCCGATATACTAGAAATAATTTTCACGAGGGTTGCAATGTGGGCTTGTTGGTACTGTATCTTTAAGGGGTGTATACGGTAGCGCAATTAAAAGACGGGACAAAAGAAGTCACACAGGGACACACACAGCGCTAACTTTCAACAATGTTTATTATCGAAAGCTAGGTCGGACATATACACTCAGCCAACATGAGCCACGTGCACAGATCAACAATCAGAGCGAAACATCTTTGTAAGTGATATGTTAAGCCATGCGCAAATATTTCAGCTCTTTTTCAGAGAGAGCCAGTGATGGTTTGCTGATATATGAATCCCCTAGGGCATCAATCTGCTCGGCTTCTATTACAAGTCTAGTGAGTTCACACTTATTTCCACCAGTAATGATTTTTCATTCGAAGAGAAGGGAGCACTTATGTTGTTTACAATGAAGGGAGAGCAAGCCATCTAATTCAAGTTTGTCCACTTTATTTTGTGTCCCTGTCTGTCTTCTTTTGTATCGTCTTTCAAGCGCGCTACCATACACCCACGAAACTGGTATATTTTCTATGTTACTATATATCGGCGTCAAAATTGCAGCGGCCCTTATGGAATTCCAAAAGAATTCTTAAAATGGTATGGAGAACTTATGAGCAAGCACTTGCATCTGACATACTCAAAATCAGTACATGAAATTAGCCTCCCAGCGCAGGGAAATATTGCTAAAATTGTTCCATTTCATAAATCGGGAACAGTTTCATCGTCAGTCAACTACCGGCCTATATCTTTGACTTGTACTTGTAAAATGCTTGAGCATATTATGTTAAAATTAATTACAGAATTTCTAGAAACTAATCATATCCTTCATCTAAACCCTCACGGCTTCCGTGTTGGGTTATGCAGTATTACTCGGCTAATACAAGTAACTCATCCCCTTGCACAAGCCCTTAACAAGTCTCAAATTGATAGGATCCTTCTGCACTTATCAAAAGTCTTTGACCAGGTCTCTCACGCGAATCTAATTTTCGAGCTAACGAACATACTGGGATAGGGGCCAGTGACTTAGTGGGCAAGTTAATATCTTCCAATAGGAGTCAGTTTTTGCATCTCGGAGACTATTCTCCTGATCCTGTCCCAGTTGGTTCCGGTGCACCTCAAGGTACAGTTCTGGCTCACCTCCTTTTTTTATTCTTCATAAATGATATTCCGAAACAACTTAACGCTAAAATCCAACTGTGCAGATTGCATGCTTTGCCAAGAAATCCAGAACATTGATGACCAAATTATACTCAATAACGTATTGTATAATGTTCGTTAGTGGTGCATGCATTGGAGCATGTCAATCAACTTAGAAAAATGATAGTTTCAATGCGTGTTACAAAGAAAAAAGAAAATTAGATTGTTCTTATCCTATTAACAATGCCATCTTCCCAAGTGTTTCCGAACATCGTTATTTAAGACTCATTATTTCTTCCGATTTGACGTAGACTGCGCATATCCAAGAGGTAATTAGGAAAGAAATGTAGAAACTGTTCTTTCTCCAGAGAGTCTTGCGTCATTCGGCATTTGAAGCGAAGTATCTTGCCTGCGTCTCGCTTATTCAGCTAATCTTAGAATATGTGAATGTAGTTTCGTTTCTGCACACGAAATATAACATCCACACACTTGAAATGATTCAAAGGAAAGCCGTCTGTTTTCTTTATAACCGTTACAAGCGTACCGATTCACGAACTGAACTCTCACAAGTGCAGGCCTTCACAATCTAGGAAGCTGAGCTAAACTACAGTGTTTAAAGTTTTTGTATGTGCTACTCTACAACTAAGTTAATATAAACTACTTAGACCCTTCCTTTTACTTATGGAGATTGTTTGCGCCTATGTATTTGTTCCAAACTACTCTGTATTGTACATATGTGTCAAGGTTTGTTCACCCGCTCCTCGATTAACCCCCATGGGGTTGACAGTACGTTGAAATAAATATAAATATAAGAAAACGTCAGCAGTGCCTCCTACTCGTCTTGTGGACGTTGTTCGGTGATATATTCCTGACTGACTGGAATGTGTGCGTTGCTTCAGCAGCCCCATAACATGCGGTAGAGGGTGCTCCCTATTCACAGAGAGTGTTTGAAGGTCCTGCTGTATGTCCCCTAATACATGGTGTGGGGAAGTGTCCCGTGGGGACAAGTCCCTACTTGGAATCTCCTACAGGACACTGCGTTTCTTTGTTCAACTTCCAGGGAGCAACTGGAAATGATTTCGTTGCTTCTTGTAGTATGGGAGTCATTCAGAGTGCTTGCTAGATATTGATTCATCACAGCCCCCAGAACCACAATATCCCTGCAAGATTACTTGCTGTACTATATCGCTACGTGTTTTTTACATGTTCAATCCATAATCGTCATTACCAGATTAGGTACCCATTTTCGAAGTGGTAGTGGGTAGAAGACGACGTGAATGGAGTTGGTTGTTGTGGCCGCTTCAGTATAGGAGCCATTCGGTGCCGGCGGACTTCTTTCCACTTTGCTCTGGCTACAAACTGGTGGAGGTGCTAGGTAGCCAGACACTCTAGATGCTCTGAACCCCAAGTTACAGACGCCACCAGCTTTCTCACCCCAAGTGGCCCGAAGTAGCTATAGCCTACAAGGACTGCCACATGAGTTTCATCTGCTCACGAGCTCATTCAAAGAATGTGCACCACAAACTATGCTCTCCTCGGGATAAACGACATCATCTTGTGGTGGTGGCAGTACCTGCTTAGCATCCGGAAACGTCGCAGCAAAAAGTGGTATGTGCGATAATCCACCTTTTTTTTTTTTGCAAATCTTAGAGTGTATTGACGAACAACTGATTTTTTGTAACCCCGTCAACTTGAACCTTTATTGCTCCGTAAAAATTTCTTCCCCGAGACACAAAACATGCGAACAGCGTTTTGCTGTAATTGTTAGCATTAAAAATGGTAGCGCCCAAGATTTCGTTGCTCACAGAAGCGCTGTGTGCACAAACGCAATCCTTGTTGCTTGACAGTTCATTGCATTGTTTATCGCGTTGCAAGTAGCTGCGGTCTTTTTCCTTTTTTCTGTTGGGGGGGGGGGGGGGGCTAGATGTCGTGCAACGCCACATTTCGATGCCCACTCTGCAGCTCATGCCGATCACCTGGCCGGCGTTTGTACGCTGATCAGAATAATGCGCTTCGCTTATTGTGTCTCACGAACATGCGGTGCCTTGATATTGCTTAATCACAATAGCTGAGTAGTGCATATTCACTCAGTCCTTCGGCCGTCTTCAGAAATTGTGAGCTGTGTATGCCTGTCGGTATGCTTCAATTCTTTTCGTTGCTCGTTTCCTTTTTTTTAGGCACATATACTACCTTGACGAAGCTTGGGTCAGCCCTGGACATAGCTAGGAAAAGTTTTGGGAGGACTTGGACGTCGTTACACGTGAGGACACTTATCAAGAAGCTCTGAAACAAGGCCTTCGCGCATCCAGTGGCAAAGGTGGCAGGCGGATCTTATTGCACACTAATAGCGAAGATGGCTTCGCAAATTGTATTGACCTCGTTTTTAGAGCAGCGAAAGGTACTGGTGACTACCACAGAGATGGATGGGCCGCGGTTCAAGAAGTGGTTCTGTGATCAACTTCTACCAAACATCAAACAACGCAGCGTTGTAGCAATAGACAATGCACCCTACCATAGTGTTAACCTCGACAAAGTACCAACAGTACCAACACGAAAGGCTGATATTCGGTCTTGGCTAACCTGTAAAGGCATCGTGTTTCCTCGGGGTCAATTAAAGCCACAGTTACTGGATCTCGTCGCAACCAACACAAGAAGATGTTTTCGACATATCGCGTGGATGTGGTTGCTAAGGCTGCCGCTCATGACGTCGTGAGGCTTCATTCACACCTCTGCGAGTTCAATCCAATCGAACGGATTTGGAGCCAGGGGAAAGCTTATGTAGCGGCTAACAATACCGCTCTCACCCTTGCAGCTGTCCAAAAGTTGCTGCAAGAAAGCATCAATTTTCTAAAGGCAGAGAAATGGCGGAGAACTGGTTCTCATATTCAGAGGATCGAACAGGAATTCTGGCAAAGTGGCGGCATCATTGACGCATGCCTCGACAGGTTTGAAATTTCACTCCTATCATTTACGAGCAGCGAGAGTGATGCGAGTAATAGCGAGATGAGCGGAATGAAAGAGCCGCTATGAATGCGGGCACGGTCGTATAAGCCTATGCGACCTTGTGTTCTGAGCTTCGGTTACTGCCTGAAACTTTTACTAACCACGTGGCACATAACACAAATCATGGTAAGGTTAAATTTTACATGCCGAAACCAGAATATGATCCGAATGAAGCGTAGAGCTCGACCCTGAAACGTTGTCTGCAATTTTACGTTGTTCCTTTAAATTTTGAAAGCTTCCCCTTAGGCTTGACCAGGCGGGCGTGAAAAATACGTGAAGATATGCGCATGCGCTCTTTGAGGTGCACCGAAATTTAATGTACGGGCGCTTTTGCATTTTGCGCACATGGAAATTTAGCCGCAGTGATCGAACCTGCAAGCTTGCGCTGAGCAGCACACAGCTGCTAAGCAGTCGTGGTGGGTGCAGGGCTTGTGCATTTCGATGGCGGACGTAAACGTTGTGGAAATAGTTAAGGATAGTTCTGGAATGCTGCAATCTTTTTGAAAAAAAGTTCGTATATATAAAGACATTGACTTTGCTCCTTGCAATGAAACACATAGCTAGGCATGTCGCACCACGGCATACCGCGCGTTGTATATATAGAGTGTGCGGCAAAGCGCATAGTCGGATACATTTTCTAAAGGTTACAGAAATAGTGCACTTTGCATAAGAGTTCAACTGAAATTCACTTCGTACGTAGATACAACGGCGATTTCTTAAATGTTATGGTTGTCGCGAAACAACCTGTGTTTAAGCATTCTTGCTGTTGTGATCGGCCGTTCACTCCGCGAAAACCTCCGGTGAAGGATAACGCGATTATGGGAAACGCGCCAATGGCTTTGTCAAGGTCGTTCTTAAATGGGATGTTGTATGGCCATCACTAGAGTAATTCCATCAGGAGAGGTTTCGGCAACTGCCAAGGATACGGTCCTTTACCTGTGAGCCGCCCTAATTGGCACGTCCACGCCGGAGACGCGGTCAGCGCGAAGATACCGTCCTTCAAATGTAAGCCGCCCAAATTGGCAGGTCCACGCCGAAGACGGGGTCAGTGTCTAATCCCCAATCATCTGTTTGTGCCCAGCGATGTGCGTCTGTTTCCATCAAAGCTCCATTCGGAGGGAAAGGGCTAATGACCTCGAGATTGGCGGAACCTGAGGTCATCGTTCTCCTGAGAGGCCAGATTGGGGGAGGAGAGTGAACAATGACCACGCTAAGGGATAAAAAGAGTGATGGACGGCAGTAGTGATTGGCTGCTACAACTTCTTGAACTTTATCTGTACTGCTTTGATATCTTTTTGTATATATATATATATATATATATATATATATATATATATATATATATATATATATATATATATATATATATATATATATATATATACACTATAGCAGCTTGTCATAAATATGATGCGATATACGTATGAGTTATCTTTACAGTGCCTCACCACAGCTTCTATCTACGACATACACGCACGACAGCTGTCACCGAAAACGCACCTTTGCGGTGAGCGCTAGCGCCACCGAAAACGGGAACCGAAGACCGCAACCTCGAGCGAAAAATTCAGAATACTTGACGAAGTAATAAATGTGCATAGGCTCCTCCCACGTAGCCTGCGCTGCACTGCTACAAAAAGTTGTCGTCAGGTGTAGTCATCAGTAGGACATTGACACATATTCCGACTGCCTCTGACGTAGAGATTTTACCCATAGTCAAAGTAGGCCTCGCGGGTAAGGCCTTGCTGTGTTCAGGGATACCGGCTGCAACACTGCAATTGTACAAGGACTTGTTCCGACGGAAAAGCTGACAGGACAAAAAGCCCAGTATTTTTGTATACCGTACTGTACATTATTTGTCAGAGGCAGCAGTCCTTCTCGCCAACTGCGTGTCAAGGACATGCAGGACCCCCTTTAAGACGTGGTGTTGGGGAACGTCGAAGGTGTTAAGCCTGCTGCTCAAGCAGCCTCGCATGCGCCACAACAACATCATGGAATGGACCAAGCAGATAGCACCGCGAGAGACGTGGACAATCCTACCATTCAGGCCGTACGTAGAGCAACGGAGTACGGGCAGCGCTTTTTCTGGTAGATATGGGAAGTGCTCTCAACTTTAGTCCACGAATAGTAAGGCGTCACAAGAAGACACGAGCTTGAGCACTGCCAAGTAGAAGACCGAAAGGGCTCTATGGGTGGTAACGCTGCAGCTGCAGAGGAAACTCCTGCACGCCCTACTAGCGATCACAAGAAAGAACCACGAAAAAGGCACTGCTTGTGCCTGATAAACTCTTTCCTGTCAGCTCTTACAAGTTTGAGTTTTTAAACTCTATAAACTCAAACCTTTGACGGTTTTTACGTACGTATAAAGATTTTTATACGTACGAAATGCGAAAACATCCGCGTACTTAGATTTAGGTGCACTTTAAAGAACCCCAAGTGGTGCTCGACTACGGCCTGCCTCAGAATCAGATAGCGGTTTTGGCACGCAAAACCCCGTAATTTACTATAAAAATGTTCAATTTTCTGGCTTTGCCTAAGGAACTAAGGGCTCTGTCGCATATGCTACGCGTGCCATTCACGTTCGCTCTGGAAGTGAGGGGAAGTGTAGTAGGAGGACGGCATTTGAAATGCGCGGGTGTCGAAATCAATGCTTGTGTCAGTGTGTGGGGCCGAAAATCTAGAGTGCGAGCGTGATTGATACAAGGGTACATTGAGATCGGCGCGAGCGGCGGGGCCAACAAACTCATCGCAGCGGGACAGCAGGAGAACCACTCGGCGGCACTACGGATCTAGCGGCGGGCCAGGTCCTGACGTCACCGGTCCTGATGCTGCTAAGCCGGGCATTGCCCTGCCTTACAGCGCTATACTCGGACGCTTTGCTATACCTGGCGGATCAGCCGTTGTCGGGCTTCTCTGCGGCGCCTGACACTCCAGCGACAGGCTGCGCTACGGCACTCTTTGCCGACCTGCCCTGTCGAGGCAAGCTGAACCCCGGCTCCTCTTGTTGCTGAGATAGACCAGCTTACGTCTTTCTTCGCCGTTCCTAACCCGAAGACGCCGGGCTGCGCCCCAGCTCCCTTTATTGTCGTAGCGATTTGCGGCTTTGCTATGCCCCAGCCACCACTACCCCACCGCTGCGGCTCCAATTACCTCCTAAATTCGAAGTGTGAGTGACGCGGAACCTGAAATGAGATTAGTGACAATACCGCGGCAAACCTGTTTAATGTAGTATCTGTATTTATATTATGTCTACTCCCATGTCTATTGGCCATGCATAAATTTGTTCTCTCTTGGGTGATTCCTTAGTACGTCTGGCTGACGTGCGCCGACACATTTGCCTACAGAGAAGTAGAATCTCCCGCTGCAGTCTCGGTGGGTGCATTTCGAATCCTCTCGGGGCACTAGGACATTTTCCGTAATATTCTCGCATAACACTTAGAATTCCAGCAACCGACCTCAGTGGCACCGGCAGGCAACAAAACCATCGGGGGAGTGAGCCCGGGAGAGCTATCGCCATGGTACGTGTATCGCCATATTAGGGTTTTTTACGTCTAAGGCAGTTCACTTTCAACTGAGGTCCTAGTTAGTGAGGAAGAATTGAAATAATATTATATGCAGTGCACCATCACAATAAGAGTAAAAATAATCATGCAAAGAAATTGGAGGATGCTTTAAGTTCCGCCATTAAGAGTGGAACGCGATAGGATTCAAAGAGGCTTCTCATGCTTCCCGGCAACTGCAGCGCATGCATCCGTAATGTTCACCGGGAAACGCTGGAAACGAACGTTATTCACGAAGACGAAGTTTCTGTTAGAAACGCGGCCTCATTCATGGGCTGATGCCGGAGTTAGTGCACAGCCGCACCCAAAAATTACATAATTTTAATGTTCTGTTTTTAGAAAATATTAGTGCGCCCGGTATTTGGGCAAGTGCGGGTGATTTGCCGGATGAGCGGGAGCGTAAACGTGAGCGGCCAGATTAGTGGCGCCAGCTGGTGGTGCAAAGCTCAACCACATAAACACAGAGCCAATTACTATATTGTCACGTGGTAGTGACGTTAAAGAACACAGTAGCAATACTGTGAAAGACAAAACTAGCTCTTATTGGGCGAACCTGTGCCCACAAAGACAGTCTACACTTAAGAGGAAGCTTTAGCTCGGGCCCAACTCCGACGCGGCTTATTCAAATACATGTAAAACGCAAAAACGTTTTTATGAGATAACCCCTGGACCGATTTTGATGAAATTTGTTGCATTTGAAAGAGAACCTTAAATTCTAGTGACTGTTGGGAACGGAATTTCGATTTAGAGCTTGAATTTTCTTAAAACAATTTTCAAATATTTGATCGTTTGAAAAAAATAGAAGCACGAAGTTTACAAATTCATAGTTCTGCTTGAAGAACAGATATTGCGGTTCTGTAAACGGCATCCATTAGATCATTCAAAGCGGACAAATTCAATATGTCATTTTAAATCTTACGTGAATTTGTTACGTTGGTTACAACGGTTTTGCAAAAGTTGTATTTCCCTATGATTAAATTTATTTATATTCATGTGTAACATTTCAATTTTGTCCGCTTTAGATGTACTATTAGATGCCATTCACAGAATCGTATTATCATTTTTAGTGGTTGAGTTACAGAGCTGTAAACTTGATAGTTTCGTTTTTAGAAAATCTTCGATTTTTGCAAGTTTTTAATAAAAAATTGACAACCTAACTCAAAAATTCGAAACCAACAGCCACTAGACTTTATGTTTGTCTTGTAAATGCAAAAAACCTCGTCTAATTTGGTGCAGTGGTTGCCGAGAAAAACAAATTCTCCTTTTACATGTATTTAGATAGGAGCACTCGAGCTAAAGCTTCCTCTTAAAGCACAACGATAGCGGCGAACACAGTCGGCGATCGTCGAAAATCGGATCAGCGGGTCAAGCGCGTCGGCTTTTATAGATCAGTCGTGAAATGTTCCAGATTAACCGATGGGACCCGCGTGCCTTCCACAAAGTTCTACACTATTCGCGTCGCGCATACATGCAATCAGATGACACAAGCTGCGGTGAAAGACAGTGGAGGGAACTATCGATAACATTCCAGAAACTTCTTTTACATGCAGGCGCGTCCTGCGCTGCACGATAACATTTGTTAGGCGGCTAAACGTGGTCGCCCGATAAAGATAAGTACACGTGTCATTACCGCCCTCTTAAAAAGCATCGACCCGATGCTGCAAACAAACGAAAGTAATAAATAAGCACTTGTATAAAAAAAAATAAGGGAAGTTCGTTAGCGTCCGTAAAACGGTTTAAGACGCACCACGTGGACCACTTCAGGTCGTGCGCGGCGCCGCTGTGAATGCGAAATGCCGTCTGGCACGACCTCAAAGTCCAGTGCGCCAATACGTCGGATGACATTGTAGGGTCCGAAATAGCGTCGCAGTAGTTTCTCACTCAGTCCTCGTCGGCGGATCGGGGTCCATACCCAAACACGGTCGCCGGGCTGGTACTCGACGAAGCGTCGTCGGAGGTTGTAGTGTCGGCTGTCAATACGCTGCTGGTTTTTGATCCGTAGGCGGGCGAGTTGTCGGGCTTCATCGACGCGCTGGAGATAGGTAGCGACTTCAAGATTCTCTTCGTCAGTGACGTGCGGCAACATGGCGTCTAGCGTCGTCGTCGGGTTCCTGCCATAAACCAACTTGAATGGCGTGATCTGTGTTGTTTCTTGCATCGCCGTGTTGTACGCGAATGCTACGTACGGCAGGACGGCATCCCACGTCTTGTGTTCGACGTCGACGTACATCGCTAGCATGTCAGCGAGGGTCTTATTCAGCCACTCCGTAAGACCATTCGTCTGCGGGTGGTAGGCCGTTGTCCTCCTGTGCCTTGTCTGACTGTAGTTCAGAATGGCTTGAGTGAGCTCCGCTGTAAAGGCCGTTCTTCTGTCAGTGATGAGGACTTCATTGGCGCCATGTCGCAGCAGGATGTTTTCGACAAAGAATTTCGCCACTTCGGCTGCGCTACCTTTCGGCAGTGCTTTAGTTTCAGCGAAGCGGGTGAGGTAGTCCGTCACCACGACGATCCACTTATTTCCGGTTGTTGACGTCGGAAAGGGTCCCAGCAAGTCCATCCCGATCTGCTGGAATGGTCGGCAAGGAGGCTCGATTGGATGTAGTAATTCAGCTGGCCTTGTCGGCGGTGTCTTGCGTCGCTGACAGTCTCGGCATGTTCTGACATAACGGGCGACGTCGGCGGTCAGGTGCTGCCAATAATACTTTTCTTGTATCCTCGATAGTGTCCGGGGAAATCCTAGGTGCCCAGCGGTCGGATCGTCATGTAGGGCGTGCAATACTTCTGGAGGAAGTCCTAACGGGACAACAAGAAGGTGGTTGGCGCGGACTGGTGAGAAGTTCTTCACGAGTAGATTGTTTTGAAGCGTGAAGGAAGATAATCCGCGCTTAAATGCCCTGGGGACAACGTCGGTGTGCCCTTCCAAATATTCGACGAGGCCTTTTAGCTCCGCGTCTGCCCGTTCCTGTGCAGCGAAGTCTTCCGCGCTTTTCATTCCAAGGAAGGCGTCGTCATTCTCGTCGTCTTGCGGCGGCGGGTCAATGGGGGCGCGTGATAGGCAATCGGCATCGGAGTGTTTTCTTCCGGACTTGTAGGTGACAGTGATGTCGTATTCTTGTAGTCTGAGGCTCCACCGCGCCAGTCGTCCTGAAGGATCCTTTATGTTCGCTAGCCAACACAACGCGTGATGGTCACTGACGACTTTGAATGGCCTGCCATAAAGATAAGGACGAAATTTAGCTGTAGCCCAAACGATGGCGAGGCATTCCTTTTCCGTCGTAGAATAGCTGCCTTCCGCTTTTGACAGCGACCGGCTAGCTTAAGCTATCACCTGTTCCACTCCGTTTCTCCTCTGGACTAGAACGGCACCGAGGCCTAGGCTACTGGCGTCAGTATGGATTTCTGTATCGGCGTACTCGTCGAAGTGCGCAAGTACCGGCGGCGACTGCATGGGTCGTTTGAGTTCTTCAAATGCGGCGGCCTGCGGTGTTTCCCCCTAGAACTCAACATCACATTTAGTTAGACGCGTCAACGGCTCGGCGATGCGTGAAAAGTCCTTGACAAAGCGCCTATACTAGGCACACATGCCAAGGAATCTACGCACTGCCTTCTTGTTGATGTGTTGCGGGAACTGTGCGATTGCAGCTGTCTTTTGTGGGTCTGGACGGACACCAGATTTGCTGATTACGTGGCCTAGGAACAGAAGCTCATCGTAAGCGAAGCGGCATTTTTCCGGCTTCAGAGTAAGCCCTGACGACTTGATGGCTTCTAGTACTGTCGCAAGCCGCTTGAGGTGATCGTCGAAATTTCCGGCGAAGACGAGCACGTCATCCAAGTAAACGAGACAGGTCTGCCACTTCAATCCTGCTAATACTGTGTCCATGATGCGCTGGAACGTTGCAGGCGCCGAGCACAGTCCGAATGGCATAAACTTGAACTCGTAGAGGCCGTCTGGCGTGATGAAGGCGGTTTTTTCGGTATCCCTTTCGTCGACTTCTATTTGCCAGTAGCCAGACTTGAGGTCCATCGATGAGAAGTATTTAGCATTGCAGAGCCGATCCAATTCGTCGTCTATCCGTGGGAGGGGGCATACGTTTTTCTTCGTGATGTTGTTCAATCGATGCTAATCCACGCAGAAACGTTGGGTTCCGTCCTTTTCCTTCACTAAAACAACTGGAGACGCCCACGGGCGCTTCGACGGCTGGATGATGTCGTCGCGCAGCATTTCGTCGACTTGGTGTCTTATAGCTTCGCGTTCTCGCGTCAAAACTCGGTAAGGGCTCTGGCGAAGTGGTCGAGCGCACTCTTCGGTTATTATGCGATGCTTTGCGACTGGGGTTTGTCGAATCCTCGATGACGTCGAAAAGCATTCTTTGTATCGTCGAAGCAGACTTCTGAGCTGCTGCTTCTTAATCACGGGGAGACTTGGATTTATGTCGAAATCTGGCTCGGGAACTGCGGTCGTCGCGGTATATGCGACAGAATCCGAGAGGACAAACGCATCGCTGGTTTCCTGAATTTCCTCGATGTATGCGATCCTCGTGCCCTTGTTGATGTGCTTGAACTCCTGGCTGAAGTTCGTCAGCAACACCTTCGTGTTTCCTCCGTGCAGTCGAGCGATCCCTCTTGCGACGCAAATTTCATGGTCGAGCAGTAGACGTTGGTCACCTTCGATGACGCCTTCTACGTCAGCGGGTGTTTCGGGGCCGACCGAAATGACAATGCTGGAGCGAGGCGGGATGCTCACTTGATCTTCGAGCACCCTCAAGGCGTGGTGACTACGAGGGCTCTCCGGCGGTATCGCTTGATCTTCCGACAGCGTTATTGACTTCGACTTCAGGTCGATGATTGCGCCGTGTTGGTTCAGGAAGTCCATGCCGAGAATGACGTCTCGTGAACACTGTTGGGGGATAACGAAGGTGATAGGGTAAGTCCGGTCATGAATGGCAATTCTTGCCGTGCAGACTCCAGACGGCGTAATGAGGTGTCCTCCAGCGGTTCGAATTTGAGGGCCTTCCCATGCAGTTTTAACTTTCTTCAAATGGGCGGCGATGTGTCCACTCATTACGGAGTAATCAGCCCCTGTGTCCACTAAGGCGGTAACTGCGTGGCCGTCGAGAAGCACGTCGAGGTCGGTGGTCCTTTGTCTGGCGTTGCAGTTAGGTCTTGGCGTCGGATCATGGCTGCGTCGTGTTAAACTGAAGCTGGAACGTCGCGTCGTCAGGTTGTCTTTCGTCGTCGTATTCTTTACTTCCAGACTTCGTCGGGACGGCGGCGTGTTGTTATGTCGTCGAGGCAGTTTCTTCGGCGTCTTCGTCGGCGGCGGAGGATCTTCGTCAGTTCGACGAACAGCAACCACACCTCCATTGGTTGCTGCTTTTAGTTTTCCGGATATGGGCTCGCTGACCGGCCCCGGGTTGGGCCAGTGCATGGTCGGCGCTGCGGCGACAGGTAGCGGCCTGGTGATGGCGAACGCGACGGTCGTCGAGAGCTCCACTGAGTAGCGGCGAAGTAGTCGGTGATATCGCGAGGGCGTTCACCTTGCTTCGGGCGCGGAGCGTTGACGACGAAACCTCGCAGTCCCATCTCCCGGTATGGGCATCGTCGGTAGACGTGACCCGCTTCTCCGCAGTGGTAGCAGAGCGGGCGGTGGTCAGGAGCGCGCCAAACGTCTGCCTTCCTCGGGTAGCGCAGCTACCCGAGGAAGACAGACATGCTGGCAGCGGCGGTGGAGGTCGACGGAATTGCGGTGTTACGGGGCCCTGGCGCGGTCGTGGAGGGGGACCTTGACGGCGGGCGATGGCGGCGTATGTCATCGCTTGCGGCTGAGGTTGCGGCAATTCAGGGGCTACTCCGAGTTGTTGGTGGACCTCCTCACGTACGGCGTTGGCAATCGACGCCACTTGAGGCTGTGATGACAGGAACAGCTTTTGCAGCTCCTCCCGCACGACCGCTCGGATAGTCTCGCGCAGGTCGTCGGTGGCCAGTGACTGAACGCCGGCGTAGTTTGTCGAGTTAGAGCGGCGGTTGAATTGCCGGTTCCGCATTTCCATTGTCTTCTCGATGCTGGTAGCCTCGCGAAGAATCTCCTCGACGGTCTGCGGTGGGCTCCGTACCATTCCGGCGAAAAGTTCCTCCTTTACACCACGAATCAGTAGGCGGACATTCTTCTCCTCGGACATCTCCGGGTCGGCGGGGCGGAATAGGCGGCTCATTTCTTCTGTAAAACTCGCGGTGGTCTCATTTGGTAGTTGCACCCGGGTTTCTAATAGCGCTTGGGCTCGTTCTCGGCGTACGACGCTTGCGAATGTCTGCAGGAAGCCGCTTCGGAACAGCTCCCAGGTCGTTGAGGTGGCTTCTCGGTTCTCGAACCACGTCCTGGCGGCGTCTTCCAATGCGAAGAAGACATGTCGCAGTTTGTCGTCGTTATTCCGGTTGTTAAAAGCGGCGACCCCCTCGTATGTCTGAAGCCAGCTTTCCGGGTCCTCCAACGTTGAACCACGGAACGTCGGAGGCTCCCTGGGCTGCTGCAGCAGGATGGGGGATGCTGGGGCTGCCATTGGGGTGGACTTGGTGGCGATCTTCCTGTCGTCTTAGGCAAAAGTCCGTGCTCCGGGGGCAGTTGTTGAAGACGGCGGCTTGCTCGATGGTCCAGGACTACGTTGGTGTTGTCTTTGCGTTCCGGGCTTGGATCTCGGCTTGTCGGGGGCGTCCGGTACATGAACCAAAAGCACCTCCACGAGATGTTACGTGGTAGAGACGTTAAAAAACACAGTAGCAATACCGACCTTGACCAGAAGCACCACTATATGACCTTCCCTGCCATCTCAGAATGCATAGGTGGCCTCCTCCCCCCCTCCCCAGCCGGAGCGCCACATAACATGAACCTTTATCGTCGGTAGGACGAATCTAAGCAATGCTTGAAAAGTTGGTTCGTTCCTTGTGAATGCTGCTTATAGACGTTAAGACGCCCCTTGCTAATGCTGCAGTGCAAATTATTGACACCCAAGAACCGGTGCTTGCTGCTATATAAAAGTTCGCAAACACCATGACATCATCAACTTCAAGGTTATCACTGCAGGAAAGGATAATATATCCATAATATTTCAGTGGAACGCAGGAGGTCTATGGGGTCGCCGTAGAGATTTTAAACAAATAGCGCTCAAGCTTCGATTCCCAATTATTGTGATATGCGAGCCGAATATGACATCGCCATCTAGACTCTCTGCACACAAGAATTCGCGTCTGAGACAAATGGAAATCCTAGCAAAGTTTTCCTATGCGTGCGATGTGACGTCACGTATTCGCTAAACCAAGTTCCGGTGCATAACAGCAATGAGTACGCTTCTATAACACTGGAGATAAAGCGCCGGACAATCTCGATCATCGGTGGCTTTATTTCCCCAGGGGAAGATTTGACGCTGGACACTTGAAACCTGTTCTTGACTCCAGCCAAGGACCTCATGTTTTTGTAGGTGACTTCAACGTGCACCAACTTATTCGGGGTAGTAAGGTCACAAATATTCGAGGAAGACAACTTATTGATTCACAAGTAGCAATGGTTTTGAGATCCTGAACGACGGCACACCAATATTTGATCATGGCACAGCGTAGAGCAGCTGTCTCGATTTAACTATCGTTTCACGATGCCTTTCATCTTCTGCTGCCTGGTGCACAGATGCTGAAACGTATGGCAGTGATCACCCACCTACTTACGTACAGCTGAGAGGGCTTACGCGACTCCCAAGATCTCATGCGTAATGCACTGACTGGGATGTTTTTCAAAACAAGCTGGAAGAGTCCTGCAACTGCATAATTTCCCCGAAAGAGATTCAAGAGCGCATTACAGCACAAATGCACGCTGCAACACGCATGATCCAAACATCAAATTCAAGAACATCCATTGACGTTATATGTGAAAAGCTATGGGCAGTCCGATGTCGCGCCGAGCGGAAATGCAGGTGATCTAAATTGATATCAGACTTGACGACCTCACGACATGTGCAAAAGAAAATTTAAGAATACTTAGAGAAGCTCGACAGACAACGTTGGCGTTCCTGTTGCACCAGCCTGGACCCAAGAAAACCATTGTGCACGGTATGGCAAGGTTGTACAAGCACTACCATCTTATCCGCAACAACTACGTCCCTTCCGTGCTTTGGCTATCATCCAGACGCGAGTGAGAAGGAAATCATGGAAGATTTCTGCAGGCACCTCTCCGGAAATGCAACAGCGGTAGCTTCACTACTCAGGTGAGCTCCTCCAACAATGGACAATCGTGTCGACCTCCTATTCACGCTTCAAGAGCTACGTGCAGCGATTTGCCCTTCAAAACACTCAAGTGTGCCTGCGCCTGTTGGCGTTACCTATTCTGCCTTGCGCTATCTAGGCTCTCGAGCGACTGAGGAGCTTCTGGCTTTATACAATCTCTCTTGGTTCTCGGGAACTGTGCCTGAACACTGGAAGACAAGCAAGATCGTGGCATAACTGAAACCAGGCAAGACACCCCATGATATGCTTTGCTACAGACCTGTGGCACTTGCCAGTTGCATAAGAAAAAACCATGGAACACATGGTTTGGACGTGCCCGGAGTGGTTTTTTCGATACGCGTAATATATATCCAGATGCAATGACAGGTTTCCGAGAAGCAGGTCGTAAATCAACAGCGTTATAGAACTGTTGAACAAGAGAAATGTCGCCGTCTATTGACGGCTGCTGTCTTTTTTTTATATCAAAGGTGCTTTTGACAATGTTCTACATGAAGCACTTTTAAATGCCCTTGAACAATATGGCACCGGTGGTAATAATAATATTTGGGGTTTTACGTGCCAAAACCACTTTCTGATTATGAGGCACGCCGTAGTGGAGGACTCCGGAAATTTTGACCACCTGGGGTTCTTTAACGTGCACGTAAATCTAAGCACACGGGTGTTTTTCGCATTTCGCCCCCATCGAAATGCGGCCGCCGTGGCCGGGATTCGATCCCGCGACCTCGTGCTCAGCAGCCCAACACCATAGCCACTGAGCAACCACGGCGGGTGGCACCGGTGGTCGTATACATCACTGGATAACCAGGTTTCTTCAGGAGAGAACAATATTCATGACACCTCATGATGCTGAAACTAGCAACCATCCCGCCTATCATGGTATGCCTCAAGGAGGTGTACTGAGCCGCTCTTTATTTAATGTCGTACTCGTTGGCGGGGGGGGGGGCGGGGGGATTCGCCAAAGAACTCGCAGGCACAGTCTCTCTCTCGGTGTACGCAGATGACATATGTATGTGGACCACGAGCTTAACGCAATTGCAAGTGCAAACGAAGCTGCAGCATGCGGTACCAAAAAAGTCGACATACTTAAAGAGTCGTGCACTGCTACTCTCACCGACAAAAAGTGCAACCATGGAGCGAGTGAGAGACAGAAGAAAGGGGAAAGGCAGGGAGGTTAACCATATGGGAGGAACCATATGGGAAGATGCATATGGTGATGAAGTACTCTGGGGAGAGAATGGACGGGGAGGTCAAGTGATAGCAAAGTAGAGATAACGAAAGAAAGGAGCGTAGACATACAATCAAAGTCGATCACTGTCACCGCATACCGTCACCGCACAGCACAGCTGCACATGCCGCACTATAGAGATCTGTTCAAGCTGCAGCCGCTTCTCCAATTCTATTGCCCTTAAAAACTGCAAGAGCGCCCTCGTCGCCCTCCTTTGCGATGGCCCTTGTGATGTCGGCATTGTAAAATCAGTTCCTCTGTTAGAGCTCTTTGGTCAAAGCGCGCTTTCGCGACTGCGAGCGATCGTCTCTGTAAATTGTGGCGAGGACAGTCACAGAGAAGGTGTTGAGTCTCCTCCCTACCACAGTCATCACACGAGGCGTCGTCGGCCCTTCCGATTCGGAATGCAAAAGACTTAGTGAAGGCCGCCCCTAGCCATATTCGATAAAGCAAGGTAGCTTCGGGACGGCAGAGTCCAGCTGGACTGCATAGGCGTAGAGAGGGGTCTAGGTTGTGCAACCAGTTTTGAAAACTTCCATGGCATTTGCAAGGACGTCAATGGCCTGCCACCCCGTTATGATTGATGGGAAGATTATACCTTCGGTAACACACTACAAGTTTCTCGGAGTCATCATGGACCGAGACTTATCTTGGTCGAAGCACATTTCTGCTTTAAGAAATAAGCTGCACAGCTTTACTGAAATCATTCGAGATTTGTCTGGAAAATCGCGGGGGCCATCCAAATCATCTCTTCTGCATCTCTACAGGGCATTTCTTGGCTACCTCCAGGACAGCTGCGCCGGCACTTTCTCTCGTTTGTACAACTGCTGTATGCAGAAATAAAAGTGCTCAGGCTCACGCATAGAGAATTGGCCTTGGACTACCACGACGTGCGTCTACTTGGGGCATGCGTGTGCCCAGCTCGAGTTTCTTTGCAACATATTAGCCATTGCGAGTGCATCTAAAGCTACTGACTTGACACAGGAATCATCCACTGACCAACGTCGCAAGCATACGGCCTGTCGCCGCCTTCCCAGAAGCCGTGTTGTCGCAGCAAGACTCATCGCCGTCGGATTTCGAACCGCATGACATACCAGAAGTTCTGCTCTGGACGATGGCAAAGCCAATGGTGAGAATCTCAATCTCCGGAATAACGAAGAAGTAAAAAATGGCGCTTGCTGGGCTCAAGCATTTGGCGTTATCCTACGCTACTTACACGTATGGATATACCGAACATGTTTTTCCAGATGGTTCTGCGACACAGACCTCCTCCGCCGCGGCTTACATGGTACCGGGAATGGGGATCACACAACGGTTCAAGATAGGATACAGAACGTCGTCTACAGCAGGTGACTTGACCTGAGTTCGAGAACCGATTCGCTGCATACTGCAACAAAGCCTCGAGAAGTGGACAGTGTTCTCTGACTCAAAACCAGCACTGCAACTCATCAGCAATTATATAAATCACAGAACCGCATATAGTCCTCTTGTTTATGATATCATGTCTCTGCTTCCTGAGGTGTCTCGATCCAGGCAAAATATCGTGCTGAAGTGGATTCCTAGCCATTGTGGAATAGCTGGAAATTAACAAGCTGACGCGGAAGCAAAAAAGGCGCACACTGATGGAAATATTTAAAAAATTCATTTTTCCCGACATGGCATCAACGCCTTACTCCATAACTTCATCAAAACCTCTATGCCGTGACAATGGGAAACCCCGAGTGAGTGAGTGAGTGTGAACTTTATTTAGGTCCCGAGAAGAAAGAATTAAATCAATCAGGCGGCTTCACCCAGGTCGGGGCCGGTAGACAAAGTCCTCCGGCGACTGCCCGGGCCCTCTGGACAACTTTTAGCTTAGCGATGAGCTCTGTGCTTCTGAGTCACTGAACAACTGGTCAGCAAAGTCCTTGCCCGCATTGGCAGAGCACAACAAGAGCATGTGGTCGAAGAGGTTTTCGTGGACGCAGTATGGGCATTCAGTACAAAGGCCTGGATTGATCCTGCGTAGTGTTGTTGGTGTGAACTATATGGTCTTGTCTGCAACCGTCTGTAAGTGACGTCCTGTGATTTTTTTTAGCTTTGGGTGAGGAGGAAGAAAATTCTTCGTCTTAACCTATGATTCGAAGTTATTTTGTGGTATGACACTAGCGGGTCTTTGTTGTCTAGGTCCCTCCAGACTGGTTCGAAGCGAGGGGGCGCATCGCAGACGCGGGATGCGAGTTCTCGTGCCAGTTGGTGTGCCCCCTCGTTCAAATTACCGTCAGGACGTCTAAAATGTTTCCCATGTGAGCTGGGAACCATCTGATGTGTGGGGACATGAGGTTGTAATCGCCCGTTTCTTGTAAGAAGATTGCGTTGACAACCCCGAACATCAGCAGGAGCACCTCCATAGGCTTCACGCTGGTTTACGATTCCGACTTCTACTTCGGTTGCGGAGAGGACAGGGAACACCCATCCATCGATTACGGCTGGGTGCGGCGTACACTCACCGGTATACCTTAACAAGATTGGACAAGCGTGAGACCCTGACTGTAGCGGTTGTCACACTCCCGAGCCAATAGTTCACGTACTTTGCGTGTGCCCTCAATATGTGGCTTAACAAAGAACATTTGTGTGTAGTGGTGACTGCTTGGACGTCCGCGTCTTTCCGGAAGAAAAGGTTTCAGGCGCGTGGAGAAGAGTTGACTATGCCCAACATGCTATAAAGTCAATCTTGAACTTTCCGCGTTGGACAGGTGTAGACGATCGCCTCTAGAACCTGTGAGACGTGCAGGCATTGCGAAGTGTGTTTAGCGATAATTTCTTGTGCGGATCAGATTACTGTTGCGTGCATTAAGTCTATACGCGCATTCGCGTATTGGAAAACGTGTATATAGTAACATTGTACCATAACGTAATCACCTGCCACCTAACTTTCCCTGTGTTTCCCACTTCTATTTTCCGCGGTGAGGTGTAGCGCACTAGAGACACGCCCTCCAGGCCGCCCTCTCCGCATTTTCTTTTCATTAAAATCTACTTCTTCTCCGCCTAAATCAAAGCATACACAGGTGTTTTCGCAATTCGTACGTATAAGAATTCTTGTAGCACAGTCAGACATTAGAGTTTAAAAACTGAAACTTGTAATAGTTGAAAGGTAAGAGTTTATCACGTAAAAACAATGCCTTTCTCGTGGTTCTTTCTTGTGATCAGGCCGTTGCGCTGAAATTATTTTGTCCTGCGATGCCGATGGCGCTGATGGGGCCAATTTGTGATAGTGCCAATGATGCCAATGTGTCCAGCACTGTCGATGTCACATTCGACAGACCAGCTGAGCCTGGTCAACCCAGTGAGAATAGCAGCTAAGGCCGCTGGACTCCTGCAGTGAGGGGACCACCAAGCTACCTACACACATGTGGTTTTTATATAAAGTATCTCTCACTCCACGCGGGACAAATGTGTTTCACTACGAGGCAAAGTACCAATTGGCGCATGGCCGACTAGATGTCGATTAACACTCCGTTGGCAGACATCGCAGGACTTCACGAAACGCTTCGCTTAACACTGTTCACCTGGCTAGTACAGTTCCGCAACAATGAGGTCAGTTGTCCGGGATAACCCTCGATGCATGACCTCTGAGAATTCCCTCGTGTGTAAATGTCAAAAAATTTTCCTTCTCCTGCCTATGTACAACAAGCTGTTCCAACTCTTCCCCGCACAGCAGCTCGTTTCTTCGATGTAAGACTCCTTCAGCCAAGTAATAACAAGTTTCATGATTGACTGTCGCATTTCTTTTACTGACATTCACATAGCAACGTCGTAGGGAGTCGTCATTTCTTTACAAGTTCTCGAGAATGGTCTATAACTACGGGTGAGGGTTTTATTAGTCGCACATTGGTAGGAAGACGTGCCGGAGTTTCCTATGCTGCTGCAGCGCTATCACCCAGAGAGCCCTTTTGGTCTTCTACTTGGCAGGGTGCAAGCTCGACTCTTCTTGTGCCGCCTTCCTCTTGGTGGACGAAGGCTGAGGGCACTTCACATGGCTTCCAGAAAAACGCTGCTGCTTCTCCGGCGCCCTACGTACCACCTAAATGGTAGGGTCCTCCACGTCTTTCACGGTACTATGTGCTTGGCCCACGGCATGGTGCTGTTGTGGTGGACGGGAGGCTACTTGCATAGTAGGCTTAACACCTTTGAAGTTCCCCAACACCACATCGTAAAGGGGGTTCTTCATGCCCTTGGCACACTGTGCCTCCAAAAAAAGGGCGTGTCGAGAAAGGCTACTGCCTCTGGCACATAATGTACAGTCCGGTCCAACAAAAATGCTGGTTCCTGTCAACTTTTCGTTCGGAACGAGTCAGACAGTAATGCAGCCAGCATCTCTGAACACAGTTACGGCCTTGCCCACGAGACATGCTTTGACCATGGGTAAAATCTCTACATCAGAGGCAGTCGGAATATGTGTCCATGTCCTACTCATGACTACACCTGGCGATAACGTTCTGTGGCAGGGCAGCGAAGGCTGCGTGGACAGAGCCTATGGCCATGTATTACTGCACCAAGTATTTCGAACCTTTCGCTCGAGGTTTCTGTTTCTGTTGCGGTTTTTGTTGCGGTTTTGAGTTGCACCAGTGCTTTCCGCAAATGGGCATTTTCGATTAGTGCTTTGGTGCATGCATGTGGCAGATATATATTAGCCGTCATAAGGCACTGTAAAGATTACTCATATGTATATCGCATCATATTTATGGAAAGCTGACATATGTATTTTATGTACGAATACATAAAGATTGGTTGTTTCGCGAGCAACCATAACCTCTCACAAATCGCTGTTGTAGCTGCGTACGAACATAATTTCTGTTCTACTCTTATGCAAAGTACACTATTTCTGTAACTTTTGGAAAATGCGTTCGACTATGTGCTTTGCCGCGCATTTCATATACACAATGCGCGGCATGCGGCGCTGCGTCACGGCATGCGATGTCTTTCATTGCAAGGAGCAAAGTCAATGTCTTTATTGTTACGAACTTTCTTTCCAGAAGATCGCAGCATTCCAGAACTATTCTTTACTATTCCCACAACGTTTATGTCCGCCATCGAAATGCTCGTGTCCTGCACCAACCACGACTGCTTAGCAGCGGCGCGCTGCTAAGCGCAAGCTAACAGGTTCGATCACTGCGGCTAAATTTCCATATGAGCAAAATGCAAAAGCACCTCTACATTAAATTTTGGTGCACCTCAAACAGCGCATATCTTCATGTGTTTTCATGCCCGCCTGGTCACGCCGAAGGGCAAGCTTTCAAAATTAAAAGGAAAAAAAACATTAAGTGGCACACATTGTTACAGAGTGGAGCTCTGCGCTGTTCCTTGGGATCCTACTGTGGTTTCGCCACGTAAAAGCTGAGGCAGAAGCCGAAGCGCAAAACACAATGCTGCGAAGGCTTCTGCGAAAGTGCCCACATTCACAGCGGCTCTTCGATCCCGCTCATCTCACTACCACTCGCATCACTATCGCTGCTCGTACCTGATACGAGTGCAACTTGAAACGTGTCAAGGGTTGATTTAATCATGCCGTCACGCTGCCAGAATTCCACTTCGACCCTCTGAATATGAGAACACGCCCTAAGCCACTCGTGCTCCTGTGGTTGCCATCTCGTCGTGTGGGCCTATCATAAACACTTCTGTCGCAATATTCAGGTCTCTACCGAATCCTGCGACAGCTTTTGGATGTGACGTACGAGATTGTTCCCGAAGAGCCAGGCCCGTCCTCCGTACAGCCAAGAACCAATGTGGTTCACGTCTCCTGCCTAAAGCCCTACGTGCGTGCCGTTGCCGGACCTCGGCGGCGTAGTGTCACGATGCAGAACAGGACATGAAGACAAGAGACGATGACGAAGTGTTGTTGCTGCTGGGGCGCTTCCCATGCTATGGTCTCAGCCGATGCCAGCAACGTTGGCCACGCATAAACACCATTTTTGCTTGCCTACGACTTGGAAAAAAAATAAAAAAGGATATATATATATATATATATATATATATATATGTATATATATATATATATATATATATATATATATATATATATATATATATATATATATATATATATATATATATATACATATATATATATATATATATATATATATATATATATATATATATATATATATATATATATATATATATATATATATATATATATATATATATATTATGTTATTTATAGTATGTTATTGGATATTGTTATTATGTTATGTTATTTTTGGTACCACAAGATAGAATTAACACAATAGAATATTTATATATATATATATACATATTCCATCGTGTGAATTCTATCTTGTGGTACCGAAAATAAAACGTGTTGAATATGTTCAGCACTTATGGAGGGCTTCTTAATTCAGCATTCTCGTTTTCCTTTCACTACGTTTGTTTCACCACCAGCTTAGTTCGTTTCCAAAAAGCCGGGTCACCTCAAACTATCTGCGTGAACTCGCAAAAAGGCTTTTCAAGCCCCAATTTACATCGGTTTCTTCTTCCTCACTCTGTGTGCTTCTCACGTAAACATCTTTATTTTTTTTTCTCGCACCTCTGCAGCAGTGTTCATAATTTTGTGCATTGCTCCTGCAGACACAAAGACACGGTGCTAGTACGGCGGGAGGAAGACGCGCGAACCGTTTCCTGTTTGCAAGAAGCCAATGACGTCATGGGGACCGCGACGCGCGGCGTCCGGGAAGGTCGCGGTAAAAAATGGCCAATCGATGAAGCTGGGAAACGCCCCCGCTTGCGACCGCGCACGAAAGGACCGTGTGTGTGGAGTCGCCTCGAAGGCACGACTAGGCGTGGCTCGTGTGCTCAGAGTGTTCCGGAAGTCGATGCCCGCATCTGATACGTGTAGTGTGCACCGTATACGCGCGTATATCGGTGCGCCATTGCGGCAGCGCTTTAGAACGCATAGCCCCGAAGGTGCGTGGGAAAATAACCAAAAGGAAAGCGCCGTTTCTGCATTTTACAACTTCCCCGCGGCTCTACCGATCTACCACGGCTACCCTATTTATGTTAGTTTCATTGATATTCTTAGCTTCATCGATGGAGAGACATTTATTGGTGCCGTATTTGCGTTCGTTTTTTTTGTTCCCTTTATGTGCGCTATTGATCCTGCCTTACCCGGAAACAATTCTTCCGTGGATGGCAGCGCAATACCGCGCCGCGAATAGAGATGCTTCCCGAAGTGTCGATATAACTGCGTGCGCTTTGCACCGCTTCGGGAAAGCAAAAAAGACGCCCCCCCGCGCGTCGTCGAGCCTCGCTCGTTTTTATAGTCACTTCATTATTTGATTTTTTCAACGCCGCATTTGCTCTCTTCTTGCTTGTCGTGGCGAACAAAGCACCCGAGGGCGCGAAATTGCTTAGAGGAGGCGCGGGTAGAAGTAGAGCGCGCTGTCACTGGGAAGGGAAACTAACCGCCCCATGAAATTGCGGTATTGGGCTGCCTGGTGGCGCTAAAAATACCCACGAACGAAATTGCAGCCCCTTCGTCATTGCCCGATCCACGCAAGTTGGTGCTGTTGTTCACGATGGCATGGCGTCGTACGAAATGACATCACTTAGATAAGCATAAGGGAAAGTCATTCCACTAGTATAGGTGGCAAGTTTATGCTTGTCATGGAGGTAAGTCTCCACTTAGCATGTATGTGCTAACTACCAAATCATGATTTGTATGGTATAGACAGATTTTATAAGCACAATTCTGAGCTTTACGTCTGCGCCATGCAGTCCCCTCCACCGTATCGCGTCATGCATGAATTCTCTTTCTTCAATGAGCAAGTTTCATGCGGCCCGGCAGCATCCGAGACTAGTGCCCCACAGACCTTCTGTTTACTTTTCGTTAAGTAATAAAGAGCGAAGATCTCACTGGAGATTGTTAGTTCGCTGACAAGGCAACAAGCACTTGGTCGGTATTGATACACTAATTCTATCACTAATTCTATCTGTCTAGGCCTGCCTCAGAGTGCTTCAACAGTGGCTACGATAGCAATCGGTGGAGACCACCTTGTCAGGACCCACTATGAAATTGAAGTACTCAGGACCCATATAAGGCATCTGGCCAGGACTCCTCGTCACCACTTGGCCTCCCTAACAGCGGACAGACCACACACATCTTTCAGCCAGACGATAACCGCATATGATGAATCATTGCCAGCTTGTTTCACTCCGGCTGCGAGACCTTCGATTCCTCCATGGTGCCTCGCTCAGCCAAAGATCAACCTCGCTATTCCTGGTATCTCGAAAAAAGCTGATCTATCATAACCAGCCCTTAGACAGCTCACACTACTACATTTGTACGAGAACTACCGTGACTCTACGCATATTTACACTGCTAGAGCTGTCCTTCCAAGCAGCTCCGCGGTGGCAATCGTCATACCAGCGAAAGCTACAACAATCAAATTTAAGACGACTCACGCGACAACATCGACAGCAGCAGAGCTCTTTACTGCCCTTCATCACATTCGTGATGAACCACCACACAAATGGCTATATTCTGCGATTCGAAGGCGGCACTGCAATCTCTACTGTCCCCTTTACGACGCGGACCGCACGAACAACTAATATTCCATATTAAAGAAATGTTACAACATATAAGTGATGCAGGCCACGAAATAACCTTTCAGTGGCTTCCAAGTCACTGCGGGATTATCAGCAATGAACGGGCGGATCACGCTGCCCGCTCAGCCCATACTGAGGAGCGCCACATCCCAATTCATCTTTCTAGAACTGACGCAGCACGGAAGCTCCGCTTACTTGCTCGGCAGTGCACCGCGTCGCAATGGAATGGGCCACATTTAAGAAACACGCGACTGTACTCACTTGATCCCACACTAAGTCTTCGAGCGCCATCACAGCTTCGCCGTAGAGACGCCACGCTTTTATATCGACTTTGGTTGGGCGTTGCCTTTACTAAAGCCTATGCATTCCGCATAAGGATGACCAACAGCCCAACCTGTGACTACTGCGGCCCAGAAGAATCAATTGGCCATATCTTGTGTACCTGCCCGCAGTACAGTCCACAGAAGGCATGCCTTCGCCACGAACTTGACCAAATGCATGACCAACCACTATCCGAAAAAAGAATTCTACAACAGCGAAAGGACCTACCGTCACAGAGGAAGGCCGTGCAAGCGCTATTGCGCTTTTTACGATCTACCGGCCGGTGTGAACGACTTTAACTGGAACGCCTTTTGTGTGTGTGCATCCATGTGTGCGTGTTTTTTTCTTCCTTTTTTTAGCGTTTTCCTCTGCCGTCTTTCTAACCCCTATCCTCCATCCCCAGTGTAGGGTAGCAAACCGGAGACTCATATCTGGTTAACCTCCCTGCCATTCCTCTTCATTCTCTCTCTCTCTCTGTCACAACGGCACAAGCTTTTGTGCTTAAAAGTCAAGCAACGGGGTATCAATATTTGCCTAAGAAGTTTTGTGGTTGCAGATGTGCGTAGAAAGAAGACTTCTGTCGTGTATTGACCGCCGTCACGGGCGCAGTTCAAGTAAGAGTGAGGAAACTTGGTGCATCTTGAATAAAGAAACGTGCAGAACGCATCCTTTGGGGTTGATAATCTTCGTCAACTCAGTTATCATCGAAGTGATGGTATATATGTAATTTCCTGAAGGAAAATTCATTACTAGCACCGATTTCAAGCATCCTTTTTGAGTTATTTTGTTATAAAATGTAAGTCGTCTGTTCGGGAACATACCGCGTGGAACGTAAACAGTAAACAAAGCTGTGCACTAGGTCAGGCAGCAACCAGCAGCAAGTTGTCTATCGGGCACATGTATACCCTGTTGCCCATATTGGCTACTCGGCGAGACAGCAGCCAGCACAGGCATAGTCATCCTACCGAATAATAGACAACTTCGGATATTGGAAAGAATGGCGTGAAGAAGAGAGAGAGAGAGAGAGAGAGAGATAGATAGATAGATAGATAGATAGACAGACAGACAGACAGACAGACAGACAGACAGACAGACAGACAGACAGACAGACAGACAGACAGACAGACAGACAGACAGACAGACAGACAGACAGACAGACAGACAGACAGACAGACAGACAGACAGACAGACAGACAGACAGACAGACAGACAGACAGACAGACAGACAGACAGACAGACAGACAGACAGACAGACAGACAGACAGACAGACAGACAGACAGACAGACAGACAGACAGACAGACAGACAGACAGACAGACAGACAGACAGACAGACAGACAGACAGACAGACAGACAGACAGACAGACAGACAGACAGACAGACAGACAGACAGACAGACAGACAGACAGACAGACAGACAGACAGACAGACAGACAGACAGACAGACAGACAGACAGACAGACAGACAGACAGACAGACAGACAGACAGACAGACAGACAGACAGACAGACAGACAGACAGACAGACAGACAGACAGACAGACAGACAGACAGACAGACAGACAGACAGACAGACAGACAGACAGACAGACAGACAGACAGACAGACAGACAGACAGACAGACAGACAGACAGACAGACAGACAGACAGACAGACAGACAGACAGACAGACAGACAGACAGACAGACAGACAGACAGACAGGCAGACAGACAGACAGACAGACAGACAGACAGACAGACAGACAGACAGACAGACAGACAGACAGACAGACAGACAGACAGACAGACAGACAGACAGACAGACAGACAGACAGACAGACAGACAGGCAGGCAGGCAGACAGGCAGGCAGACAGACAGACAGACAGACAGACAGACAGACAGACAGACAGACAGACGGACGGACGGACGGACGGACGGACGGACGGACGGACGGACGGACGGACAGACAGACAGACAGACAGACAGACAGACAGACAGACAGACAGATATTCACAGAAGCACACGAGGCACCACACCTTTGTCTTAGCTTATTTGTGTGCTTCTCCATTTTGCGTTCCGTCATGGCTGATTGTAGAATCAATACTTACGCTATGGCACAACACAAAACCGCCTCTCGAATTTAGAAAACTGACATCACTGGCGGCGCCATGGTATACCGGCAATCACAAACTGTTGTTAATGAAATGCTGCTCCGAGCGGCTGTTCTTCTTTGAAGCCTGTGCAGGAAGGCCTCTAGAAACAGCGACAGCGCGCTCACTCTCTTTCGTCTAATATGTAATCCTTCCTTTTCCTTCTTTTTTTTCTGGAGAGAAAGAAACATCCCTTGAGTTTCTTTTCCGTTAGTTTGAGAAGTTCTCCGACCCACTGCCGGGGTGCTTTGACTCATAGGCTTTCTCTGTCGCTGTTCCTTCTCCCTGCTTTCTTTCGTGTTTATTCAGTGTCCGAAGAACCGTTGGCTCAGACTATTGCCTTGCCTGCAGCTGTGTTACGCTACACGGGTGTAATTAATTAAGCGGATGAGGCAAGAGCGTTTGGAGCCAGGGGGGATCAAGCAGAGTTTTCCAGCCCGGCGTCGCAGCTCCTGTCTCCTGTCATGTTAGTGCAGGCGACAGCGGAACCCGCCGTCCTCGTGCACCGGAGGCAGGACACGCGGCCTGCTTGGTCTGCCTTTGCGCGCGGCACGCCGGCGCTGAGGCGTTGCCCTTCTCGGCGGGAGGAACCGGGTAGATTGTGAGTGGCGAGTGTGCAGCGACCTAAGGCGCACTCTGACCGAGCAAAGTTCCCTGACAGTTCCTCCCACGTCGTTGAGTCAGCGAGGACTATAAGTCGTAATGAACACCCGCTCACTCGTTTCATGAAAACTCCACGAACAATGCACAAATGCGAAAATGGCAGAGAAAAGGACGAGGTTCTCAGGATGTTCCCGAGAGAAACTGACGTCAATTTAACTTTATTCTAGAGCGATGCCTACGACTGGTGAGCCGCATCGAGAACATAAAATATCATCTTACCAGCGAACTTGCTTTGCAAAAGTTGTCTCGTTACTCCTTCGAGTAGCAATGTCTGTGGTCAGAAGGTTGTTTAAGTCGCTCAATGGGTTTCAGTCGCGCTTCTTGCCGAATGGGCGAAAAGCGAATGCTGACAAGAACAAAATAAGGATGACTTCACTGGGATTCAGGCAGGCAGCACAATAGTTGAAAAGTGTGCATAAAGCTTCACAAAAATATGAAAGCTAAACGAAATCATGCATTATCAGAATCAGACTTGTACGTAACGAATTACATGTATTTAATTGCTTGTAATCAAGTACACTTTTCTGGCAGTTTTGCAATTTAATGATTACTTTGTTTACTTGATAGCGTTAAGTGTATTTCAATCACTTTTCCCAGTAAGCAAAACATCTAACCAGTTATTTTATTGACTATAAAAGCTGCGGCAGGCAATGTAGATTTAGATATTTGAATTCGGTAACAGTAGAGTAATATTCCCGCCCACAAATGGAAACGGCGCTTCTACTGCTACACCATTGGCCAACACAAACATTGTGCCAGGAAATCACCTACGTATGATTTTTCAGTTTTTAACTGGTCTAATTGGGAGCGCTTTCACATATCCCCAGCAACATCGTAGGGCTGCGTTCCATAGATAATCCAGAAGCGAGCATCGCGGCACTGAGTAAACATAATCTCACGCATCATGTCAATTTGTCATGTCAAGAAGCTGTCAATTTAAAGAAAATTTGCAGAAATTTTATGTACCGCAAAAGAAATTTTCTATGAATTCTCTATGACAGAAACCTGCTGAAAGGAACAACAAATTTTGTGTTCTTGACCTGCAGCCTACAAATCGAGTCGAAAGTAAGATATAACCGTTCTAAATTATTATAACTATATTGAAATAATTGTGAAGTAGCATTTTAGAGTTTTCTTTTTCTTTTCATACACGGCGTTATTTGCATATACCATGCACGACGCACTGTTTGCGGGGCCTCTTTGGTGCCCCGAACCATATTCAATATGGCTGCCCTTCGAGTCAACGCATGTCTGCACTGCTCCATTTCGTCTTTCGCAAATGGTAAAAGTCGAGTGTTTCTCTTTTCAAGCGCGCTACAAAGAGTACGCGGCATATTCTTTTACCTGATAGGTTTCGCGTGTTCATGACGTAGAACAGGATTACAATGCCGGCGAAAAAAAATTAGCCGAATACATAGAAAATTTAGCAACTACGTGTTCCGGCATTTCATCGTACAGTGTACGTTGCGAGACAACGTGGTATTTGCGTCTTAAATGCAGCTTTATATTTCTTTTGTCACAGCGCACGTAAGGGCTAGCCAGTGCGCTTTATAAATGCATAATTGTATATTCTTGCCTTTCCGGAACGTACTTCTTTTGCTGTGGCTACGAGCAAAAAGACGCGTGCGTTCATTTTCAACAAACCTCACTTACCGACGTTAGCTCTTAGCTCCGATCAAGTGCTTAGTTTCTTGATGTGACCAAGAAGTGCGACTTTTTGTCTGTTGTGTAATATTATATTTTATTTCTTTGGATGCTGTCATATGAAACCGTCGCATATGAAGTCACACGGCATGTACTGTTCATATTGTTGCCCTGTTGGCTACGCTTAGAGTGTTTTAGTGCGTTAATGTCGCGAAAGGATTTTGCTGCCCACTGACAACGCCGTTTCAGTTTGAAAATTGTTAGCGGGAACACTGGACTGCGTGTCTTGGTGTACTATATGCGCATTTTAAAAGCACATTGCAGAAGGTGCTAGTACCCGAGCCGCGCACATATGTTGCCGTCACGTTCGTGGTCACTAAGAATTGCTTGCATGTCGTCTGGTAGCCTCACTTCTTGAACCTGACGAATAACAAGATGTATAAATGAAGGACGACAAAAATTTGAAATATATGGACAAAGATTTGCATAACTTGAATTGCAGCAAAGCTTTTATTAAAAGACAGTAAAAAAGCAACATTTGTAATTGTTTCACGTAATTAATACTATGCAATTACCGTAATGCATCCACCGCTTTACAATATCAGGGCTACTTTCCCCCTTATGCCATTTTGCTGAATATTGTTAAAAAAGTGACTGAAGTGTGCTTTGTTTGCGACGTATGGTGCACTCGAACGGCCGTGTAGGTGTTGCGTATGGTAAATGCTGTAAATATCTGGTGCTAAAATAAATTCCTACCTTCTTTTCGTTTCTGCAGTTCTACGTTAGTGCAGATGAAACGTAGAGCAAACAGCACAGGAGAGCTTCGATTGAAAGGTCCTCACCATAAATACGGCTTTGTCTTTCGTGCCCTGTGCGCATGCGTGGCATTTTCAGCGCTGATAGGCTCTATTCAAAAGGTGGTGAACACGTTAGCATGTTCACGCACTCTGCGGAGCGTGTATGCACCCAGCGTGGCAGCCGCGCATCGCACAGACGCCGGGAATCGCCGTCATGCCAGCATCTTTTGTCGACTGCTACATGTTTTAGCGCACCTAGCCCGCGTTACGGATAAGCGAACCTCGCTTTTAGTCTTATATTTCAATTGCAGAAAAGCGAGCTTAGCGTTTACGTAGCCTATGTACCGTTTTCTTTTTCTTTTTTTCTTTTTTAGTTCGATAAAATAAAAAAAAGAGGGCGTGGAGCATATATTGCAATTCGACCTATTTATTTCGATATCCTGAAGAAGCGGACGTTACTTGAACGATTACATGCAGGTTGCTAGCTAAAACAATTCACTGAATAACTTCATAAGTATTCCCTTTGAGGAAGTCGAAGAAGACGAGTTCTTGATCAGCTGCTAGTCCTGCTTCGCCCTGGTTTTTTCGGTTAAATTTGTGCGTACCGACGCCGCCGTGGCGGGTATGATATCAAAAGCAATGACGGACGTTGCACCTCCTCTGCCGCCAAGGTTGGGGCCTGGCCTTCAAGCTGCAAGTCGGTCCGCTGCGCTCGACCACCTCAACGCGACTCGGCCAAGGTCATCGAGCTGCTCAGACATCGACGACATGGATTCTGACGGTGGATATACCGAGGTCAGAAATCGTCGGTTGAAGAGGAAACTTCGTAGGACATCAAGCGTGAGTGAGCTTAACTACAATAAGCCGCCCACACAGCAAGCGTACACAATCGCTTACATCCCCGTCGCTGCTACAGGCAACCTCAATTCCCTCAACAGGCAAACTCTCACTGCCTATCTCGAGAGGCTGGCTCCAGGGCAAATCAGAGAGGTCCGAATTAATCCCAGAAGAAACATACTTACTGTTGATGTGACTACACGAACCATCCTCGACACTTTGAAAGCTGTAACTGAGCTACAAAATATACTTGTCCGCTCATTCATCGTACATGGAGGCAGCACCACCGCCGGTGTTATCTACGATGTCGATACAGATATTGATAATGACGATCTCCGAACGCTAATCTCCTCAACTGTCCATATCACAGACATGCACCGTTTTGGACGGTCGAGGTGCATAAAACTCATTTTTGAGTGAGAGACCTTACCAACACATGTAAAAGTGGATTATGTGCGACATCCTGTCCGTCCATACATTCCTAGGCCCTTGCAGCGCCGTAAATGCTAGAAAATCGGGCATGTAAGGGCTGTGTGCGTGAACAAGATGACATGTCCGCGCTGTGGTGGTGATCACGATGAGTTGACGTGTGCTGGCTCTGACTTGAAGTGCCCTAACTGTGATGGGCCGCACGAGGCAACGTCGAAGGACTGTGCAAAATTAAAGACTGAAATGTCCGTGCTAAGGAAAATGCTACGATATCGATCTACACGCAGAGAAGCGGCTACCAAGGTCCATCGCCGCCAGAGGCGCTCACGTAATCGCTGAAGGAGATCAGCATCGACAACAGAACAACTTGTACTCCAGGAAAAATCGTCACGCGCTCCTGCTAGTCCTCAAACGTCAGAGCCACCTTTAACCACGTCTACTCTTCTGAACACTAAGGACACTACTATATGGCCTACCCTGCCATCTCGAAGCACAGAAATTCAGCTGGAACACCAGCGCGAACATGCACCTGGATCGTCGGATGGGAAAATCAAGCCAATGCTTGCACAATTGATTCGCTCCTTGCGGATGCTGCTCATCGGAGTTAAGACGCCCGTTGCCAAGGCTGCGGTGCAAATTCTCGACGCACTAGAACCAGAGCTTGCTGCTGTATAAAAGCTAGTAAACGCCATGGCATCATCAACTTCAAGGTTGTAACTACAGGAAAGGATAAGCGGTTCCAATTTATACCAGTGGAACGCATGAGGTCTGCGGGGTCGCCTGGGAGATTTTAAACAGAGAGTGCTCAAGCATCGGTTTCCAGTTATCGTAATATGCGAGCCGAATATGACATCGCCATTTAGACTCTCTGGATATGAACAATTCGCCTGTGGGACAAGTGGAAATACTAGCAAAGTTTTACTATGGGTGCGATGTGACCTCACGCATTCGCTAAACCAAGTTCCGATGCATAACAGCAATGAGCACGTCTCTATAACACTGAAGCTAAAGCGCCGGATAATCTCGATCATCGGTGGCTATACTTCTCAAAGGAGAAGATTTGACTCTGGGCACCTGAAACTTGTTTTTTTACTCTTGCCAAGGACCTCATATTATTGTAGGCGATTTCAACGCGCACCACTATCTTTGGGTAGCAGGATCACAAATCTTTGAGGAAGACAACTTCTTATCTTCACAAGCAGCAATGATCTTGACATCCTGAACGATGGCTCACCAACATTTCTTCGTGGCACAACGTACAGCAGCTGCCTCGATTTAACTATCGCTTTACGATGCCTTTCGTCTTCTGCTGCCTGGTGCACAGATGCTGAAACGTATGGCAGTGATCACCTACCTACTTATGTACAACTGAGATGGTTTACAAGACTTCCAAGTTCTCATACTCGACGCACTGACTGGGATGCTTTTCAGAACAAGCTAGAAGAATCCTGCAACTGTGTCATTTCACCGAAAGAGATTTAAGAGCCCATTAGAGCAGCAATGCACTCAACAACGCGCATCATCCAAACATAAAATTCAAGAACATTCGTTGACGTTATATATGAAGAGCTGCGGGCACTCCGACGTCGCGCCGAGAGGAAATACAGGCGAACTCAATTGATATCAGACTTGAGGACGTCACACCGTGTGCAAAAAAGAAATTCAAAGATGCTTAGGCAAGCTCGACAGACAATGTTGTAGATCCTTTTGCACCAGCCTGGACCCAAGAAAACCGTTGTCCACAATATGGCATGTTGTGCGAGCACTACCATCTCTTCCACAACAGCTACGTCCCACACGAGCTTTGGCTATCATCCAGACGCGCAGTCAGAAGGAAATCGCGCAAGATTTCTGCATACACCTCTCTGGATCTACAACAGCGGTAGCTTCAGTGCTCAGGTGTGCTCCTCCAACAATGGACGATCGTCTCGACCTCCCATTCACGCTGCAAGAGCTACGTGCAGCGATTTCCTCTTCAAGACACTCAAGTGCGCCAGGTCATGATGGCATTACCTATTCCACCTTGCGCCATTTAGGCCCTCGAGCGACTGAAGAGCTCCTGGCTTTATACAATCTCTGTTGGTCCTCGGGAACTGTGCCTGCACACTGAAAGACAAGCAAAATCGTGGCATCATTGAAACCAGGCAAGAAACCCCATGCTATGCTTTCCTACAGACCTGAGGCACTTGCCAGTTGCATAGGTAAAACAATGGAACGCATGGTTTTGACGTGCCTGGAGGGGTTTTTGGAGAAACGTAATATATATACAGACGCAATGACAGGTTTCCGAAAGTGTAGGTCGTCAATCGACAGCGTTATTGACCTAGTAACAACTGTTGAACATCAGAAACGTCGCCATCGATTAATGGCTGCTGTCTTTCTAGATACCAAGCGTGCTTTTGACAACGTTCTACATGGTGCCATTTTAAATGCCCTAGAAGAATGCGGCGTCGGGGGACGTATGCATCAATGGGTAGCCAGCTATCTTCAAGAGAGAACGATATTCATTACAACTCCAGACGGCCAAACAAAGAACCACCCCGTCTATCGTGGAGTGCCTCAAGGAGGTGTACTGAGTCCAACCTTATTTAATATCGTTCTCATTGGGCTGGTCAAAGAACACGCAGGCACACTCTCGATCTCTGTGTACGCAGACGACATCTGCATTTGGACCACGAGCTTAACTCGCTTGCAAACGAAGCTGCAGCGTGCGGTGTCGATAACCTCGACATACCTAAACAGTCGCAGACTGCAGCTCTCACCGGAAAAAAGTGTGTCCATGGCATTTACACGGAAGTCAATGACCTGCTACCCCGTTATGATTGATGGGAAGATTATACCTTCAGTCCCCCAATACAAGTTTCTCGGAGTCATCATCGACCGTGACTTATCTTGGTCGAAGCACCTCTCTTGATAAAGAAAAAAGCTAGACAGCTTTACTCGGATCATTCGACATATGTCTGGAAAATCATGGGGGCCATCCAAGTAATCTCTTCTGCAGCTCTACCAGGCACTTTTTGTTGGCTACTTCCGCTACAGTGTGCCTGTACTTTCTCAGATTAGTACAACTGCCGTACGCACACTTGAAAGGGCTCAGGCTCGCGCACTGAGAATTTGCCTAGGACTACCACGATGTGCGTCTACTTGCGGCACGATTGCAGAGGCACGTGCGTACCCGGCTCGAGTTTATCTGCAACATGAGCCATTGGGAGTGCTTCTAAGGCTACTGACTAGACGCAGGAATCATCCACTCACGAACGTCACAAGTGTACGGCCTGTGTCTGCCTACTCAGAAGCCGTGTTGTCGCAGCAAGACTTATGGCCGTCGAACTTCCAACCGTATGACACACCCCAAGTTCCACTCTGGACGATGGCAAAGCCAACGGTGAGACTCTCAATCCCTGAAATAACGAAAGAGTCGAAGATGCCGCTTGCTGGGCTCAAGCATTTCGCGCTATCATACATTGCTTACATGTGTGGATATTACGAACATGTTTTTACAGATGGTTCTGTGACACAGACCTCTTCCGCGGCGGCCTACATGGTGCCAGGAATGGGGATCGCACAACGGTTCAAGATAGGACACAGGACGTCATCTACAGCAGCTGAGTTGACCGGAGCTTCGGGGAGGCCCCTCATCGCCACATTGAAGAGGAACGGGGAAGAATGTGGCGATGCGGGGCCTCCGCGAAGCTCCGGTCAACTCAGCTGCTGTAGATGACGTCCTGTGTCCTATCTTGAACCGTTGTGCGATCCCCATTCCTGGCACCATGTAGGCCGCCGCGGAAGAGGTCTGTGTCACAGAACCATCTGTATTCCCCCCCTCCCTCGTAACATGCATCCCATATTCCACACGGAGAGGAGGGAAAAAAGAGCAGAAGCACTAATCAAACGCTTTGATTCAATGAACAGCAAGTCGGTTGAGTACGTGGACGCGGCAAGTGGCAAGTCGGGTGCGGCGGTCGCCTCGGTGGTCGACGGCCGAGGTGCCCCCGTATCGGCCGCCACCATTAGAAGCCGCAACTCGGAAACGGCTGAAGAAGTTGCGATAGCGCTCGCTTGCGTGGGAACGGAAGCAAATTTCATAATTAGCGATAGCACAACGGCCATCTGGAATTTTGGAAAGGGCAGGATCTCGCCGGAAGCGGCAAGGGTTCTGGCCAGTAGACGGCTGAACAGAAAAATTAGCCTAATTTGGACCCCTGCACACACGTCCGTTCCTGGCAACGAGGCGGCCCACGAGTTAGCCCGAGCTCTCTACTTCCGGGTGGCTGTGGAACCGCCCGACTGCCGGAACATGGACGAGCGTGTGCAAAATTATACGGAGATTGTCGAAAATTATCGGCTACGCAGGAGACTGGTGCCACCACCGGATAAAAGTCTAAACAATAGAGAGGTAGTCGCATGGCGGCGCCTGCAAGCTGGGAACTTCGTAAACCCGGTCTGGGCATACCATGTTATGCATGACAGAGAAACCGATAAGTGCAAACACTGTGGGGCGAGAGGGACCCTCGATCACATAATCTGGGAATGCGCTAGCTCACCAGGGGCTAAAGCAAAATTAAATTGTAGAGAGGCCTAGGAAGCCCTGCTGCGGAGCGAGGACCCTACTCCACAGCAACACGCCATCCGCCTGGCGGAAGAAGCCGCGAAGAGTCAAGACCTCTTTACTTGCTTCTAATCGCGGAGGTTCCGGCCCCCGTCCCCAAGGCCTGTGTGCCGGGGATGGGGAGTAGGGGCCTCCTTATCCGGCGGTACAATAAAGTTGCTATCATCTTCATCTGAGTTGACCGGAGTTCGAGAAGCAGTTCGCTGCATACTGCAACAGAGTCTCGAGAAGTGGACAGTATTCTGTGACTCAAAACCAGCGCTGCAACTCATCAGCAATTATATGAGTGACAGAACCGCATATAGTCCTCTGGTTTATGACATCATGTCTCTACTTGCTAAGGCGTCTCACTCCGGGCATACCATCGTGCTGCAGTGGATTCCTGGCCATTGTGGAATAGGTGGAAACGAACAGGCTGATGCGGAAGCAAAAAAGGCGCACACTGATGGAACTATTATAAAAATTCATTTTTCCCGGTAGGACATTAACGCCTTGCTCCATACCTCCCTAAAAACTTCTACGGCACGACATTGGGACAACCCCGAACATCGACAAGAGCGCCTTCATAGACTTGACGCTGCATTACAATTCCGGCTTCCACTTCGGTTTCAGAGAACCCAGGAAACACTAATTCATCGATCACCGCTGGGTGTGGCATACACCCACCGATACTTTGACAAGATTCGACAAGCACGGGACCCTGAATGTAGCGTCTGTCACACTCTCGAGACAATAGCTAACGTACTTTGCATGTGCCCTCAATATGCGGCCGAAGGAAGAACACTCAAATCTACAGTTGACAGCTTGGACTCCCGCCCCTTTTCAGAAGAAAAGGTTTTGGGCGCGTGAAGGGGTGTTCACTGTGCCCAACGTGCCATTAAATCACTTTTGAACTTTTTAAGTGAGGCTGGTCTAGACGATCGCCTCTAGAAGCTGCAAGATGTGCAGTCAGTGCGAAATGTGTTTGCGCAATAACTTTTTGTGACAAGATTACGTTTGGTACGGACAAGATTATTCTTACGTGTATTGCGTCTACAGTGCGCATCCGCATATTGGACAACGTGTATATAGTATCTCATTGTACCATAACATAATCACCCGCCACCTACCTTTCCCTGTGTTTCCCACTTCCCCTTTGCCCCAGTGAGGAGTAGCAGGCTAGAGACACGCTCTCCAGGCCGACCTCTCCTCCTTTCTGTTCATTAAAATATACTTCTCCCTCCTCCTTTGAGGTATATGTACTAATTCAGACATTGACGCCAAGTAATGAAATCATTGCTCCATAGCGGAAATTCGAACACCAGCGTCACTTTCGAGAGATATGTCTCGAAATTCTGCTAAAAAAGCACTGGCGTTACGGTTAGCCGCATCCTGAACATTTAATGCGTGCCTTATGGAAGCTATAAGCTGGAACGCCGATGAATTTCATTGCAGTCTTGAAGGTGCGACATCTCAAAGCTCTGGAAAGGCGTAATATGGAGTCACCTGGCGCAAGATAAGGGTAACGAGATCGCTGGAAGATGCCTTCGTCCTCTTAAACACATAAATAATTTTCATAATGATGATCCTATTAGTGATCGATAATCATCATCATCTCGAAAGTGTTGCGAGATTTACGATTTTCGCTAAACAAGCATCACTTCTCTACTGATCGGCGTCAATTCAGCACTTTTAACATGTGCCTTAAAGTGAATAACATTACTTTAGAAGAGTTATACAAAAAATGAAGCCCCGATAGGATGTGGATATAATATCGCCATCTGTCTGGCTGCATGGGTTTTAAAAATTTTAATTATTGTTGCACAGACGGTTTGTTAATATTGTCATGAATAGGCAACAAGCTTTTTAAACAGAACCATCAAAACAACCGAGATAGTCGAAGGATAATTACACTCGCAGCTGAATCGGTGGAGTGCAACCTGCGACATTTTTCCTCCTTTGTCTTCATTGACTGTTGTTCCTTTAAGGTGAAGCAATATTCATTCTTAATGGGCCGTTTTTGTATGCTTAACTCTATTTCAAGAAAATTACAGACGCCTTGATTAACCAGAGGCTCACACATCCTATAGCTTAGTGCATATTCACAACAATTAAATGAAGCTTGTTAATGCAATGTTCTGTATAGGTTTCTACACCAATGTGGAGCTGTGTGCGTATGGGCGCACGCGTGCGTGCTGGGAGAGGGGGGGTGTAGATGGTGCGTCTACATTTTGTCTCATGGCGATTTGCTCTTTGTTTCAAAGTGCATACGGTGCCACTGACTGGCAACGTACATTTATTATGTGGTTACCTGAAAAGAAATAGTCATCTGGCAGGTAGAAAAATCATTTGAACATGGTCTCACACAAGGTACTCAGATACGCGCACATTGCAGTGCTCTCTGTTGGCCACTCTTCTCAAAAAAGCCATGCGCTAAAGTGCTTCAGTGAACTATGTACAATCATGCTGCTGCCATATGTGTATTAAATCACCACTCTTATTTTGCAGGTCAATTGCAGCAAGACGTCTTGAGAGAGGAACCATGGTGCAGCACCCAAGCAAGCAGCACGGCTTTGCAACCAAAAGTCGCCTCCGCAAACAAATGTCTTCACCATTAAGTTTTAAAGCAGTCTTCAACAACGTAATCATTTAGAGTAATTTCTATTCACCCTTATTGTTTGATGTGTAAGCTAGTTCTCTTACACTGTAGTAATAAGTTCACTGTTTCTTATTCGTTTTCATATGTCTTGTTTACTATAGCCATCAGTTTTTCTTGGTTTAAAATAAAACACTTTTATATCTTTGCACGGAACAAACTGTAGCATGGCCCTTCTTTGTAACATCATTTACTACAATGTTAGCGCTGCCACCTCCTCTCTATTACGCGTGGTTCCATCAAATATCTGGTTCCTTGGTTTATAGAAAAAAAATGAGGCAGTTTCATTTCCTTTCATTTCATTTTTATTCCCTAATGACCCCGTAACGGGGTATTACATAAGGGGTGGGTTACACAGAAATAAGCAGAAACCATGTGTTAATCTATGGTGAGAGGTGATTGGTGACGCTTTCTATGAAGGTAGATGGACAAGAGATGGAAGCGGTGTCGCCCGGAAGGCCATTCCACTCAGCAGCTGCACGAGGAAAAAATGACGTAGAGAAGTTAACGGTGCGTGCACATGGGCGCACGACTTGAAGAGGATGACCAGTGCGATTAGATATGCGTGTTGGTGGAGCAATGTATGACGGGATACCCATCGAGCTATGAAAAAGTTTATAGAATAAAGAAAGACTGGCGATACTGCGGCGACATGAGAGAAAAGGTAAATTAGATTCAAATTTTAGTGATGACACACTCACATTATAAGAATACGAACGATGAATGAATCTAGTAGCACGGTTTTGAAGCGACTCTAGGGCGTCTTGAATATAAGCTTCTCTAAATTGAATGAAATTAGTTTCAAACAATTTCAGGTGAGAAACGTTTTGCTATTTTGACAGTCAGCGAAGATACTTAAATCAATATCTGACTTTCTACAATAGTTCATTTTTACATAAAGAAAGCATTCAATTGTCTCTGCATTTTGAAAATATTCACATCTCTCCGATGTTTACTTCACAATATCAAGACACTGTGATATAACACATAATGATGCCTCATACACTCAGCATACACATCATGATTCTATAGTGTGTCACAATTTTGTGCATGAATACAATCGATGACTAATTCAAAAACAATGTTACCGACAGGGTCGGCGAAGTTTAGTAAATTGGCTATCAGTGCGTATTATACACAAAGATGTGCGTATGTAGTTACTTCGCTTACTTTGCTTTGAACGGGCCCATGCACTTTTTTCTATTCTTCCTTCTTTACGTACACCTGCGATGCACGACATGCCCAAGCTTATCTATAGCCCGGGAAATTAACGTTTAATCTATTATAACAGCTGAAGGAAAATGGATGCTGGCTATTTTCTGAACCTTTATGCGCATAAGCAGTTTTATTATAGTACTGCATCAAGACGGCAAGTTGGGCCAGTTGGTTAGGATTCACAGTAATGTTCGTTACAGCACAACACAACACATGGACAAACGGAAAGTATTAAAGGACGACACGAACATTATGAAAATGTAAAGTTTTTTTAATATTCCTGTTTTCATATTTATCTGTCAAAATAACTTTTGAGACAAAATAAAAGGATTCCATTTTCTAGAATGTGCTAAATTACAAATTCTTTCTTACAGCCACAAAGGGAAAAAATTGTTGACCGCATTTAACAGAAGCGCGCGAAAACTGGGTAAAGTAAATACGGAGACGGGCATGAGCGCTACGCGTGACCCTCCCCGTCTTTCTGCGCTACAGTTAAATATGTTCATCTTTTACCACACAGCCTAATTCTCGTTTTAAGACCAGCTGTATATATATATGATATTTATTATTTTATAATGATTCTGCGAAGTGCGATAGAAAATTCAAAGAGGGCAGAAGGTCGCAGGAAAATGGAAGCTAGAAGTGATAAATAGTGGTCGAACGCGCATATCGGCTGCAGCCAAAGTTTCGACAAAGAAAATTATTTTCGTGACGTCGAAAACCGCCCTCAAGAAGAGAAATGCACTCTCAAACATTAGCTTAACCCATTAGGGACCGGTTTCTTTGTTTTCTTGCTATCTTCAAATAAATCTAATATATTACCTTCCCTTTATACTAATAATTAACGTGCAAGAAATTATTCCTCTTGCCTAATTAGTTTTCGAAATATAGCCCGTGACCATATGGTCACACTGGGCCCTTACGCTACAGCAAAATACACGAAGTTAAAAACATTTTTTTCAAGCCATAAAACATCACAAAAAACACACATAGCGGACAGTCGAGCGCTTATTTAGTGTGATATGGCTTAAATTATGGAATACACATGCCGACATCATACTTTGTGAATTGTGTGCGTACCACGCTGTTGCAATTATCTCATGCACACCTCCACGTCTTGCCATTAGGTATTGGTGCAACAAAGAGGGCCACTTGGTCATACCGCGTACCATTCAGGACATCACCAGTCTTTGGTATTCTGCGTTGACCAGGTCGTCTAGGCTTATTGTCCCATCGCATCAGGTAGCTTTGTGCAATTTGCTTCCGGAATTCCACCTGCGTGACGTTGAACCCTGTGCTACGAATTAGGGCCCAAGCGTTGCTGATAGATACATCACAAAGTCAAGTGAAAATAGCCACCACAACTTTTTGCCACGGATTGCAATGCTATAGGCGCCTACATTTGCATCCATCTGGTCTGTACCTCCTATAAAACTTGTGCTGAGCAGCAGTGTTTGGATGGGCCACCTTGATTCACTTCCTCTCAACACGAGAGTAGCTGTCTGCAGATGACATTGGCTCTACGCCGGGAATGGTGCTTACGATCATTACTACAGAATTGTCCATCCAGCGGAGAACAATAATCCCATTGTCGCTCAGAACGGGCTCTTCGTGCCCTCTAGGTTGGCGCTTGACGAATTGTGGTCGAGCGATAGGGCACTCTTTGGGAACACGGTTCTGCTTCAGTGTGCCCGTGCCTTCGTAGCCCTGGGCCTTGAGATGGCTGAGTAGCTGCATGCTTGTGAATAAATTATCGAAATAGAATTTAATCCTTCTCCCTCTCACCTATCGCTTCCCCTTTCCCCTCCCCCAGTACAGGGTAGCCAACCGGAGATAATCTCTGGTTAACCTCCCTGTCTTTCCTTTGCCTTTCTCTCTCTCTCTCTCTCTATCGAAATAGAAAAAGAAAGGAAAGTCGCGCGTCTCTGCTACGAGTTCTTCCACCATTTGAAGAAGTGGCGCCGCTGCTTGTCCGAAGTCCTTTTCATATATTTCTTATGTTCCGGGATCCCCTGCTTGCCTTGATACACTTTGAAGTTTACAAGGTATCTGTTCTTGGAATTTAGGCACAATACTTTATTCCCGAAGTGGATAGGCTTTCCGCGCATTTATATCGAGCCTCTGGCGGCTCGATATAAATCACTGACACTTCGTCATCTTCCTCTCCGACTATCTTCGCTATTTCTTCCAATATCAACCTATTCAGACGATAAAGTAAGAAATAACCACTGCGAGAACGCGCCAGCAGCCGTGCAAGAGATGAGAATGCAGTTTAAAAAAAATTAAAAGTTAGGTAGCCTAAAGGCCCAGCGTGAGTATATGGCAACGCGTAAGATAACACGCTCGTTCATGGATAAATCAAACATTAGTCTTTCACAAATGCTCAACGAAGGTCACATATTCAAAGAACAATACGGAGGTAAGGATATCTGACTATTGCCCAAAGAAGTAGTGAAAAAAAAAACACGCTTACCCCTTGGAGCAATGCATGGCAACGCTACTCCCAGAGCAACACTTATTCCCGCCTTTGCGAGGGGCTCCCACAAAACGACTGACAGCTGCTGCCACTTGGTATCCATAAAGGGAACTCTAATCTGTCAAACTGAACGTCAAAGGCCATTTTGGTGCCATTTTGTGAATATTAATTAATTAAAATGCACTGTGCAGGCTACCGTGACCATATGGTCACGCTGGTCCTTAATGGGTTAAGCGACATTCCTGGTTCGCCCACTATTCATCACGTTAGAAAATTGTCCTTACACATCGAATTTCTGTACAGTGGAGCAGAAAAAAATGTCATGTAACGGAAAAATATAAACAGTAAACAGAACTCTTACTGTGCCTCAAAATGGATAATTGTTTTGCACATACAATTTATGTAAAATAAAACAGGAAATAATAAAAGAACAGAAAGAATTTAAAACTGGAGACATCACTTTTTCTGTAATACAGAAGAGATGAGTGTCATTAAACACAAAATGTCTGATAACGTAAAACTGAGAAACGTGGTAAATAACAAACATTTAAAACAGAAAACAGCTTTACAATAATTTTCTAGCAAGGTAGCTGCCAGAAAATTTGTTTTCTGACGAAATATTGTTGCAGTGTATGTTGCAACAGCCCTGATCCACACCGGTCACTTCCTGTCTATAAACGTTACGCCCCAACATTTTTCATTCCATCGCTCTTTGCGCGTTCCTTAACTTCATTTCGAGCTTCTTTGTCAGTTTCCAAGTTTCTGCCCCAATGACAGCAGCGGTAGCATGCATTGATTGCACACCTTTCTTTTTAATGACAATAATAAGCTTCCAGTCAAGATCTGACAATATTTGCCAAATGTGCTCCAACCCATATTTATTCTTTCGTGAATCTCCTTCTCATCATCAGGGTCCCGTGTGAGTAATTGACCTAGGTATACGTGCTCCTCCACAGACTCTAGATGCTGACTGGTGATCCTGAACTCTTGTCCCATTGCCAGGCTATTGATAATTATATTTGTCTTCTGCATATTAATATTACACTGTCTGTGTTAAGGTCCTCAATCATTTGTTGTAACTCGTCCCCAGTGTTGCTGAACGGGACAATACCATCTGGAAATCTAATGTAGCTGAGGTATTTGCCATCGACATTCCTCTTTAGCCTTCTCAGTTGAATTCCTTGAATACTTCTTCCAAGCACGCAGTGAATAGCATTGGAGAGATTGTGCCTCCTTGTCTGATCCCTATCTTTATAGGTATGCTCCTACTTTTCTTGTGGAGAATTAAGGTAGCTTGGGAATCTCTGCAGATACTTTCCAAGGTATTTACACGAGGGTCCTGTGCTCCTTGCTTACCAAGATAGATATTAGGCATAACGTTTAGAAACAGGAAGGGAGCGGTGTGGATCAGGGATGTTGCCTCTAGAGTGCTGGTATCCCAACTGAATCTAATGACTTTTCGTAATCTATGAAAGCCTTATAGAGAGGCTGATTGTACTCTGCGGATTTCTCGATTACTCATTCATGACATGGATGTGACCCATTGTAGAGCATCCCTTCCTGAAACCGGCCTGCTTCCTTGGTTGTCTAAAGTCCAGTGTTGCTCTTATTCTATTCGAGATTATCTTGGTGAATATTTTATATTTAATTGGAAGTAAGCTAATGGGACAATAATTGTTCAATTCTTTAACGTCTCCCTATTTGTGGATTAGTATAATGTTGGCATTCTTCCATTTGTCTAAGATCTTTGAAGTCGATAGGCAGTTCGTATAAAGGGCCGCTAGTTTTTCAGGCATTACGTCTACGCCATCTTTGATTAAATGGACTCGTAGCCCATCTTCTCCTGCCGCTTTTCTCCGTTTCACGTCTTGCAAGGCCCTTCTAACTCCATCGCTAGTTATAGGAGCCTCTGTAACCTGTTCATTACTACTTTGAATGGATGTATTGTGGCTGATTTGGGTACTGTACAGGTCAGCATAGAATTATTCCGCTGCTTGTACTATATCTGCTAGATTGTTGATAATATTACCCAGGCTATCTTTCAGTGCATAGATCTTGGTTTGTCCGATGCCTAGTTACCTTCTCTCTTTTAAGGCTGTGTCCATTTTTACTGTTTCCTCAGCCTTTCGCTCGATAGAATTTCAAATATCTCTTATTTTCTCCTTGTTTATCAGCTTTCACAGCTCCGCGAATTCGGTCTCTTCAGTTGGACACTTTGGTTCTTTGTCGTTTGTTTATTAGGTCCTTTGATACTTGGGACTGCTTACCTACTCTTTGCATTGGTGCCTTACCTCGTACTTCAATTGCTGCTTCTGAAACCAGCTTAGTTAGGGTTTCATACATTGCCGCTATGTCATCTTCATCTCTCTGTTCTAAGGCTGCATATTCGTTCGCAAGTGCCAACCTAAATTGGTATGATTTTGCCCTTACTGCTTCTAGGTTGGCCTATTTCTTCTTGGCCAATTGTACCCTTTCTCTCTTCAAATTGAGGGGAATCCTAGACCTCGCTAACCTTTCATCTCTGCAGTTTACATTAACACGTCTAACTCCTGCACTATGCTGCCATTGGTAGAAAGTATGAACTTATTTAATTTTTTGTTTCACCATTAGGGCTTTTCCAGGTCCATTTTTTGTTCCAAGGCTTCCTGAAGAAGGTCTGGAGAGGCCTTCGCCCTGCAGTGGACATATCATAGGCTGATGATGATGATGATGTTACAACATCATCCTTTTCTCAAGCGTGCTCGTAGAGCAAGTTTTGGAGTTCACTGTATGAACAAGAAAACGGGGGAAGAAGGCCAATGCAGATTCGTGAAAAGCTATCGTTCGTTCAGGTAAACATCGTGTGATGGACTGCGGTGGATGCATTCAAGGAGTTAGGCCAACTCTTTCTGTTTGCAGTATTTGCGTGACGCTAAAAATTTGCAAAGAAGTAACGTATCAGTAATATATTAGGCTTTAGTCATTTCGCATTTGTTCCCATGGACTAGTAATTATTTACTGTAAGACCTCCGGGGAAGACACAAGGAGGAAGACTCCCCTGAAGAATTCGCCCCAAGAGCAGATGAACGCAATTACGGGAGCTCAATAAAGTATTTACTAACTACTGCAATCAGATACAATTTGGAATGAAGTATTTGTAATTTTAATACGCTACTTTTATTCTGTAACGTGTACAAGTCTGCTTAGAATAGAAAAGCGAAATGTAATCCGAAAGATAAACATCTGTTTAATACGAAAAAATGGCGTCACCTATCTTTCTTTATTAGAGTTCCCTGCAATAATATACGCGTTTTTTTTTTCAAGCAGAGTAAGTTCGTTATTATGGCTTCTTGGTCTAGAGGGCACTAGTCCACCTTGGTGGAAATGGCACTAAACAGCACAACACTTCGTAGCGAAATACGGGACAGATACCACGAACAACCTTATTTTCTGAATGCAGTGCAAGATGCATATTCGTGTTACCATCGTCAGTGCAATCTCAGCACGCCCATGCTGAAGGCACTTATCCCATAGCAGGGAAAACATTTCCGAGGTACCGCATCTCGGGCCCATAAAGAGATATCGATGTGTCACTTACACAGTTGTCTCTTTCTTGCTTTTTCATGAATGTTTCAATTGCCTCAGGTGCGGCAGTGTCCCTTCCCTTTCCTAAAATTCACAGCTCCTACAGCTGTGGTTCTGTGATGAGAGGTTCCTCGAAAAAAAGTTATTCAATTGAGACAGAGCCTCAGTCCAGGAAAGACGAAACCATTTTTTCCTCAAAACAAGCTTAATATTAATTGCGGGAAAAAAAGAGCAATGAATTTCAAAAACGCACAAAATAGTACAAAATACCAAAATACAGTTGGCCGCGTTAGTCCATGTAATAAGTTGAAATCACTCACGGTCGATTACAATTAGCAATTACAATTAGCAATTAGCAATTACCTTTGCATTGATGGTGGTAGCGGCGGGGTGGCCAGCGGCAAACGAGGGACGCGGACGCACAATAAAGCCAACCCCGGACGTACTAGTTCAAGGCCTAAGTCCATGGCTAAGGCTGTCGGTGTCCAAGGCCATCCAAGTGGGACCACTCCAGCTGAGCGGCACCCCTCCCCCCCCGTACCGGTTCTTTCTTTCGCACTACCGCCTGGACGCCTCTCCCCAGCGTCGCCCCAGAACTCTTGCCGCCTGCGGGCGACCTCCGCTCTCCGCACGGCGGCTCAGAATCAGGACCAGGATCAGCACAAACAGCAGCAGGTGCAGCCGGAACAGCCAAGCCCTACGCTTGGCGGATCTCTCCAGGAAGAGTCGGAGTTGTTCTTGTTCCGTCGAGGCTGTTGGGTTTGGTTCTGGATCCCGATGACTTCGGCACCTACGATGTTCGAGCCTCGTTCACCAGCGATCTCCTCTCCCCGCGTTCCATTCTGTCCTTCGCTCTCCTGGTTCCTCGTCCCACTGGTTTCGTGCCGCCCCCTGATTGGGTGTTGTTCTTTCTTCCTCGTCCGACAGCTGGTACCGCCACCCACCAACATATTCTTTGTCGGCCATTGGAGGGTATTGGGAGGTGCCACTGTTCCGCATTGTTTTGTAACCGCATTTTTCAACACGCGTCAGCAGAAGCTTTCCCCTCCCTCATTACAAAGACTCCCCCGCCCCCGCGATGAGTTTTTTTGTGAAAAATACATGGTACAAAGGGAGGGCGCACCAAAAGACAAGTCACAAGATATGTTCTCTGTAGCGATACCCGCATAATAAACACACACAGTAAAACATTCTAGGGTAGACCACTTCGGCTTGTAGTCTACTCAAGAAATCTGCACCCACATTCTCAGAGCCTTTTATTTGCTCTACTTTAAGAGAACACTCTTGTAATACTGGCTCCACCGCAGGACTATATTTTAGACCTTTACCATGCGAGAGATACATCAAGCGTTGGTGATCAGTCTGAATTATAAATGTAATCCCATAAAGAAAAATATGAAATATTTGGGCCGCCCACACTAATGGAAGGCATTCGCGCTCAATGGTATTGTATCGTGTTTCCCGTAGGACAAATTGTCTACTTGCATAGAAAATAGGGTGCAGAACGTTGTCGTGCTCGGGCTTAAGAAAAGCTCCTATGCCTCTCTCGGACGCATCGGAGTGGAGTAGGAATTCCTTGTTGAGGTCCGGTGCCCGGACGGTAGGCTTGGAAGCCAGCACGCTCTTGATAGCTTCGAATGCAGCTACTCGTTTCCGGATCCAAATCATGCGTCTATTTTCCCGTTTTCTAGACATTCCCACCAATATCTACGCCTTCTCGGCATAGTGTGGGATCATTTCTCAGTAGTAGCCAGCAGGACCTAAAATTACGGAACTTCTTTCTTGGTTTCAGGTGTAGGGGCTTTCAAAATCTTCTCTGCCACACGTTCCGCTGGTCGAATCTCTCCACTTCATAATTATGTCCCAAGAAGGTGATATATTGGGCTCCAGTTTCACACTTTTGTGGCTTGATTTTCAAACAAGCGGCGCGTATTCTGTCAAACAGCTGTTGGAGAGTTTTTAGGTGTTTGTTCTACGTATTAGTGGCAACGTGTACATCGTATGTATAATGTACATTCGGAATGCCCACTAAGACAGTCCTCATAATCCGTTTAAAAATGTGTGAAGCCGTCTTAATACAGAAGGGCATGAAAAGAAAATGGTAATCTCCCGACATTGTCGAAAAAGCAGTCTCGTCTCGAGAATTTTTCTTCCAGTGGCACTTGTCAAGATCCCTTTTTCGAATCGAACTTGGAAAAGTATCTTCTTAATCATTGTTCAGCAAACATCCTATCTGTTCTCCGAATGGCCTCGGCATCAGACATGCGAACGCTAATTATGCGGTGGAAATCGATGGAAGTGTGACAGGTATTATCCGGTTTCCTTACAAGGATCAAAGGAGAATTGTATGGGGACTGGTATCATTTGATCACTTCTAATTTAGACATATCATTCACTTCTTTTTCAACCATGTCTTCCATAGCGAAAAGCAAAATGTATTGAGGTGTATTGATAGGTTCTCATGTTGTCAGTGGGAGTCGACATTCTAACAAATTTGTTCTTCCAGAAACTTCTGAAAATATATCCTTAGAGGATTCCGAAAATTCTTCTATCTGGAACTTTTCTATTTTATTCAATTCGTTTGACATCTGGATAGCTTCAATACCGGGTATTCCAGTAGTCCATATAGGGGAGTCGGCATGTAGACCGGAATAGAGATGTGTAGGGGACAGAGGGAAGGAGCGGGGTGATGGCGCTGAAGTAATGGAGACGGGTAGGGAAGAAGGGAAAAGATAGTGGTGACTGCGCCACTGCACGTGTCCTGCGCTTCTGGTTATGACATCACGCGCGTCGAAGGTGCCGGCGCGGCTTCAGCAGCGGTTGCAGCAGATACATGGGAGGTACGTTGACCGCGGCGGTGCTTGTGTCGACGTAGAGTGGTGGCGCACGCCGGAGGAACCAGCTGTGAGACGTCTACAGCAGAAAGACGAAAACAACCAGCGACAGTGGGAACGTGCGAAAGCGGAGAACTTGTATGAAGCCTAAACAGCCCCGCTGGTAACCCGTGCCCATATGAATGTAGCGGCCCCAAGAATTTTTTGGCTCCGCTCGCTAAAGCGTTGTAGAAGGCGTTCGTATAAAATCAGCTCGTGCAGTGCATTTCTAGCGTAGCCGGCTAATGCATCCTGTTTGCTGTCCTAGATATATGTTTGTGACATGGGTTCGATTCCGCTTTGCATTGCAGAAGCTTAAGGGATCTTCTTCTTCATTGTAGGGTGGCACACTCCCAGTTTCACAAGCCTAGTTACCGATGTTGGCGTCAACGACGTTCATTAGAGAATGTCACACACGTGCTAGCACATAGCCAGTAACCCAAACGGGCATCGAAGAGCTTCACTGAAGACCAACACTGACTGAGTGGCACATACAGAGTGCTCGAAGTCGTCGTCAAACAGTTTCTTCAAACAGCAATGCCTGCCCAGTCTCGCGTCTACACATGTCAGCGTGAAACAGGTTCGTTGAAGAGTGGTACGTGTGCACACATTGCTACATACTCAGTAACCCAAGTTAGTCCGATGATTAGCTTCGAACTCTGTTACATCAGCATAGAAGCCCGATGCGCTAACCTTTCGACCATCGACAACCCCGTGACCCAACTAGGTATGGAAAGCGGTTACATATAAACATGCATATATACCTATATACAAACAATGGTAGAAGAAATTTGATAGATAGCCCCTAGAAAGTGCGTGAAATACGCTAAGAATGCTAACGCCTCAAAGCCTTCAAAACCTAGCTACAGTGGCCGATCTGCTTAATAAAAGAAAGTCTTGCTAATTATTGGATCGATGCACGATCTGATACATATTCCTTGACGCTGTTAAAAATATTACAGCACATCTCATGTCACGATTAGTATTGATGTTAATGCGATTAGCAGTGGAGCAAAGTAGGGACACAACGTATCGCCACCAAAGTGACACGTTTTGCGTCAAGCGTGTATACAGTCGGCCTCCTCTCTCTCGCTTCTCCCTGGATATGTTGGGTCATTCAGCGGCACCGCGGCGAAGTCCGCACGTTGCGCTTGTGTGAATTTACATTTGAGAAGATTGTCTAATTGACTGATTAACTTATTCATACCTCATTTTCTTAATGTGTTAGCATTCTTCAGATACTCCACACCTTTTCCGGGTGCCCTTTCCGGGCCCTTTCCACGGAAAGCAGATGTCGTTGTTGGTGTTCCCGAAATCGGAAAGAGGTGCACAAGGCAGCACCGACAGCATTGGTTGGGAGCGAGATGCAGCCACAGTGATGCCGTAGTGCGAAACCATGACCTACCGCAGGTTCTCTTATATTCCCGGGCTTGGTAGTAGTCGGAGCTCTGAAAGAATATCATCTGGCCGCTCGCGACTTGCGTGGAGCTAGTGCGATTGTTGGTCTCTCACGTTGTTGGCGTAGAAGTGATTTTCGAGCTGAAGAAACCAGATGACAGATGTGATTCTGCAAAACTTTGGTAGATCATGCTTCAGCGAGCACAGAACATCGGAAGGCACGCCTGTGGCTGCTTGAGGCCAAATCTCCAACGTCGATAGTATCACAGTTGCGGCGGTCGCAGAAGGCATCGCCAAGGTTCGGCTTGTGGTGTCGCAGGACCTTCGAGAGTGAAATTTACAGCTTGTGGAGCTGGCTGTAGAACTACTGAATTGATTACGAGTAAAGTGTCCCTGAACGCCAAGCGGATAGCTTGCGGGTACGTCTAAGGAAGGAGAGTGGCGGACCGTAATATAGCCGAAGGCGCTTGCGTTTCGTCCAGTGTAACCCTTGGAAAGAGTCGTCGCACAGCTACTTTCGGAATGGCAAGGAGAATCACGGACCGAGTAGTTTTGATGCTGAGGCCGGCATGTGCTGAATATCGGCAGGGGTGGACGCAGATGACGTGGGAAGACAAGACGCGGAATGGCGCGACGGCTCAAATGACGAGAGCTGTTGTGACTGAGTGCTCGAGGTGGCGTAGTGGGCAAGGATGGCAGCCCGCAAGTCCTCGTAGAAGTCGGGGTTGAGGGCTGGCGGGTAGAGCCTGGAGCGCAGCTGGAGCCTGGAGCACAGCCGGAGCCTGGAACCTTTCTGATACGGAAATGGCTCTCCAGCTGGATGAACCGAAATTTTTGAAAAGCACTAGCTGTTACTCTTCAATTTTCCTAGGAATGATCTTCCAACAGTCGCTAGATAAGGGTTCTTTGCCTGATGAATGGAAGATTGGGAAGGTGATCCCACTCCATAAGTCGGGTGACAAGCATTCTCCATATAACTACCGCCCTATCTCGCTCACTTCCATTCCATGTAAGATGTTAGAACATATACTTGCCTCTAATCTTGCTAGCTTTCTTGAAACTAACTCATTTTTTTCACCATCGCAACATGGCTTCCGCAAGACATATTCATGTGAAACACAACTAGTTTTATTTACGCATAAGCTAAACGTCATTCTTGACCGCTCTTCAACTGCCGACTGTATATTTTTAGACTTTTCGAAAGCGTTTGACAAAGTGTGCCATAACCTTCTAATGTTTAAGCTGCATCGAATTAACGTTGATCCCAGACTGCTTGCATGGCTTGAGTGCTTTCTTTCTAACCGTTCACAGTTTGTCTTTGCTAATGATTCAAACTCTCAACCGAGCAGAGTACAGTCCGGCGTACCTCAAGGGTCGGTACTTGGTCCCCTCCTTTTTTTAATTTACATAAATGATCTACGCTCTTGTGTTTCCTCTAACATTCACTTATTCGCCGATGATTGCGTAATCTTCAGGGAAATAATATGTGACACTGATATATCTTCTCTTCAATCCGACCTTAACGCTATTTCTACTTGGTGCCAATCATGGTCAATGGAATTAAATATCAAAAAATGTAAATTTATGCGCGTGTCCAGAACTTCCAACCAGCTTCCTTCTTACTGCGTTAATAATCACCCCTTAGACCCTGTTTCCTCCTACAAATATCTTGGTGTCCATATTACTAGAAACCTCTCGTGGTCCATGCACGCTTCTTACGTAATTAAAAATGCTAACCGCATGCTGGGATACCTAAAACGCAATTTTACTAAGGCACCGTCTTCCCTAAAATTAATGTTATACAAGTCACTAGTCCGCTCAAAACTAGAGTACGCCGGAGCAGTTTGGGATCCCTTTCAGAAACACCTGATTCACTCTTTAGAAATGGTACAAAATAACTCTGCTCGTTTCGTTTTTTCTAATTATAACCGAACTGCCAGCATTTCTGTAATGAAATTGAACCTTGATTTGCCATCTTTAGCCTCTCGCCGTAAAGGCCTTAGACTTTCACTTTTTCATAAGATATTTCATCATCCTTCACTTCGCGACGAACTAATCTCCCCTCCTCAATACATTTCATCAAGGTTAGATCACAATAACAAAGTTGGAATTACATTATGCCAAACCAATGTCATGTCTCATTCATTCCTTCCGCGAACATCTGCCGAGTGGAATCGCCTACCAGCCTCCACCGCTACTATTGTTGACCATCAGCACTTCACGGCAGTATTAGATAACATTGTATAAACAGGAGCATTTCATTCGTGTTTTTGTACTACCAATTGTATTACTGTTTTTGTTTTGTATTAGCGGAACACTGTATTACTGCACTGCCTGTACCGTATTTACTTTTATTGACCAGCACTCCAGGAACACTCAAATAACATTGTATAACCGAGAACCATGTATTTCTGTACTATTAACTATTTTGCTGCACTGTACTTTTTTTTTGTATTTGGTGTAACCACTCCCCTCTTTAATGCCTCTGGCCCTGAGGGTACACGAAATAAATAAATAAATAACCAGATGTCCATCTCAATGAATTCCCGAACACCATACAATCGTGGGACGTCCGCCAGACTGCGTCAGGTGACAGCTCTCTACTCTTGTTAGAGTAGAAGAGTTGACGCTGGCATGGCTGGGCTCGATCGTCCGGGTCACCAATCTGTGGGAGGCTGCGCGAAGTGGTAACCGCCGTAGTCACGGTTTACCTAGGCCGGCCGGCCATGATGCTGCGGGATCTCGGGAGCCGCCAAAACCGCGACCACTCAGGTCAAGCGCGCCAGCGTGTACTTTTCTCATGCTGCGTACACGTGAGCCGTATTCTTTTTCACCGGCTCTGGGGGCGATAGACGCACCGTATAGACGTATGTAACTGTTTTCCCGCCTACATGGGTCACTGGGTAGTCCATGGTGAAATGGTTAGCGCATCGGGCTCCTGTGGTGAGGTAACAGGGTTTGAAACCAACCATCGGACCAACATGGGTCGCTGAGTATCAGCTAATCTGTGCATACGTGCCGCTCTTCAACGAACCTCTTTCCCGCTGATATTGGTCACTGTAAGATGCAGGAATGGGTAGGCACTGCTATTCAAAGGAACGCCTCTCTGCATGGGAATGAGCACGCTAATGCGATAGCCCGAGAGCCCGCTAACCGGGTGCCATTGGAAAAGCTGTCCAACCCAGACGACGCATTGACAGAACCACTCAACTACGCTGAAGCTCTACAATATTACGGAGCTAGCAAGATACTTTGCCTCCCACATGCGAAAGAGTTTACATAGGCCAAACCGGTCGATGTAATAATGACTGCCTGCGTGAGCGCCACTCCTCCCTAAGGGCCGATAACGGTGCAAACTTGTTTCGGCATTGCAATGAATGTGGCTGTTGCCCTTTGTTCAGCAATATAACCATTCATGTTAGGGGCAAAGACAAAGAAGAGCGAGAAATCCTGGAAGTGTACTACATCAGTTTATTAGGTGACGGCTGCATTACTACAACATCGGTGCGCTTACTTGAAAAAGAATTTGCCTTTTTAGATCGGTTACGATCGATGCAATAACTTCACTTTTCATGCTCCTTGATTAGTGATGCTGCTGCTGCGCATGCTCTTCTGGCCTTGCTGGGACTACGCCCTTTCTAATAAAGCTCAGTTGATAGTCCAGTCTTTGTGGTGTGAACCTTTCTTCTTGTTCTTTGTGTGTTTTGTGACTGGTTTCTTTCCTTCAACTACGTATCAACTGGCCCGGAGTTCAATCCTTCTGGAAAATTCCGATTTTGCGAAAATTGAATGCCAAAAGCGCCACATCCCTGGTGCCTCTCAGTGGTCGCGGGAAGCGACTTCCGTTGAAGCTTTCCTCCACCGACCGAAACGCCACCGATCATTGAGCGTTTATGCGCTTTTCGTCGCGCAACACGGACACACAAGCAGCCAATGAGTTCATAAGGATGATAAGGGATGACGCGGGGTTATATGGCTGTCATCACAGTTTATAACGGTTCGACACAGATGGATAAGGTGCGAAAGAGCGATTAGGCTGTATAGGGTTGGATCAAGTCCGATAACGTTTACAAAAACCGATAAGAATGGATAAGGGTTGCATCATGTCTGATAAAGCTGATAATTAAGGATCGGATCGAGTCCCATAAAGTTGATAAAAACCAACAAGGGTTGGTAAGAGTCGGATCTAGTCCGATAAGATTGATAACTTAAAAGGGTTGATAAGGGTTTATAATCTTCGGATAAAGTTTTATAAGATTGATAATGAGTCTCTGCTGCGTGGAGATGAGCCAATGGCACAGTGCTTACACATAGGCAGCTGCAGTGGAGTTTCTGCAGTATTTTCTTTCGCCATAAAAGAGTATAGTTGGCCAAGTTGGCATCAAGGAGCTTGATTAACGAGCGGCGCATACCGAGCATTTGACCTCGCTGGTGAGTGCGGGAGTTGGCCAACGTTGAGGATGGATGGATAGAAAACTTAATTTGGTCCTGCAAGTAGTGATAATTAACCACTAAGCGGGCTGCTCCCACGTCGGGACCGAAAGGCCAAGCATCACGGCCACGTCGTGAGCCTGCTGGACAGCCCAGAATTCTTCATCCAGGTCCGGGCTGTGAAGTGCAGCCTCCCACCTGGATGCATCCTTGATCGCCGAGTCTTCAAATCTTTCGCAAGATCAGAGCACGTGTTGGAGCGTGGCTAAAGTACCACAATCTTGGCAATATGGCTCTGTATACGTCTCCGGATAAAACATGTTCAGTCTCCGTGGGCAAGGATAAGTACCAGTCTCTAGTAAGCGTAGTGTAAGTGCCTGAGCCCTGTTTAGTTTAGAACGCAGCAAACCACAAACTCTGCGATTAAAAAGGTAATACTTCGTGATTTCATTGTATGTGGAAGGGGAGGCTCTGTTCCCGTGGAGTACCGCCACGCCGTGGCGCTCGCCTGAGCGGAGGGTAAGATCTCGCGCTGCCTCATGAGCGGACTCATTGAGATTCAGAGGGGCTCCCTCAATCATCCCAAGGTGAGCAGGGAACCAACATAAGTAGTGTTGAGAGGTCTCACATGTCTGCATAATTTTAAAAGCAACCTTAGCCATCGAGCGCTTCTCATAGCCCTAACGGCCGACTTTGAATCGCTATATACAAAAGGCCTGCGCCTGTCAACCAGGGCGAGCGCAATAGCCGCTTGCTCCGCAACATCTGGCCTATCAGTCTGAACGGTAGCAGCGTTAACGACACTGCGCTCATTGTCCACGACCACTATGGTAAACACCTTCCTCTCCTCGTTAAAAGAAGCATCGATGAAGCCAACCTTCCAACTCTCATGACGAATGAGTCTCAGCAGGCAAGCCCCCCTGGCCTTTTTTCTACCCAAATTTCGCTCCGGATGCAGGTTCCTGGGAACAGGCTTGACGTGATACAGATTACGGACCTTCAAGGGAATACCGACATGAAGCTGCGAAATCTCCTGAGGAACACCTAACTCTCTCAGAATCTGCCGACCCGTGCTAGTCGTAATGAGACGCACCATCTGTGTCCTCTACTGAGCCTGAGCTATCTCATCCAAGGTATTATGAATTCCCAGCTGGAGAAGTTGGTCGGTGCTGGTGCACATTGGCACTGCCAACACTTTCTTCGTGATCTTCCAAATCTACGTGTCAAGCTTCTCCTTCTCTGATGGTTTCCACTTGTGCATGGCCGCCACATAAGTAAAGTGACACAATACAAATGCATGCAGACTAATCAGACTATCAGACTAGACTCCTTGAACCCCGTCTGCCTGTTGGCCACCCTATTCACTAGGCGTTCCGCATTTTCTGTCTTGGCAATGACTTCTGGATCGTCAGCGTGTTGGCGCCGTTCGATTCAATCATCACCCCCAGAACCCTGATCTTATCTACCCTAGGTATGAGATCGCCATTTATTGTACGAAGCTGAATGCTCAGCTGGTCCACGGGGATCCATCCCCTCGGCTTGGGTCCCCTTCTAGTGGGACTGTACAGCAACAGCTCCGACTTGGAGGGGGAGCACCTTAACCCCGTTGGGACCAAATAATTCTCAGTTACATCTACTGCCTCCTGCAGAACACTTCCGATATAGCCCTCACTACCACCGGGACACCATATGCTCACGTCATCTGCATACATGGTGTGCTTAATCCCCTCAATCTCCAAGAGCTTCTTGTTCAATCCAACCATGGCCACATTGAACAATGTGGGCGGACTTAGAGAAATTAAGTTTTACTTACATTATGTGCAGGGCTATAAACAAGTAAAATAACAGTAAAAAGTCATCGACGGCCGGCAAGCGGCGTCATGTTGGGCCAGTTGGGACCCTCCATGGGCCCTATCCTCTGACGGTTGCCTCCGTCCGGCGTTGCCTCCTTGCGTGGTAGGCGCTCAGCAGGAGGAAACTGGCCGCCCTTGAACGACATTCCAGTGCTGCAAAGCAGCTTTTCTCGGGACTAGAGTAAAGTACATTGAACCATACCGAGCTCCAGTTGCACTTTCGCGAAGTGTCTCACAGAGGGCTTGGGAGGGGGGGGGGGCCGGACAAGATCATTACGCATGACACACGTGGGTAGAATAGCCCACCTGTTGGCGGGTCCGGTAGCATGGTTGACACCAGAATCAGATACGGTGCGCTGTCTCCAACAACCTTTCCATTGGGGCGTCTTGGTTTCTAAGCGTCATTGTAAAAAAACAAGCGCGAACGAGACCAACTAAGCCAACTAAAGCAAGCACGAGACGCGCTTCAGCGCACCATAACTGAAATGCGATGGCAAATGACCTTGACCGATGCTAATTAATGGTCCTTATCTAGCACCGGAGGCACATACCCAGTAACGAGGTTCCCTCAGCGCAACAGCGCGATGTTCTACCCATTAGACCACGCATTTTCCAGTGACCCAAGTTGGCGGGAAAAATGTTAGAGGCAAATCTAGATAGATAGACAGACGGATAAATAGACATACAGCCACAGAAAAGTGGGTAACTCTGTCTAAAAATTCTAATCGCGTCAAAACAGGATCGCAGCAGTTGGCTCGCGTTGCTACTGAGCTTCTCACTCCAAAGTGCGCCTACAGTAAATCCGCAATGCAGCAAGAGGTACACAGGGTGGGGTTGAACACAGTGTACGTATATCTCGTCACTGCCTCTTTTCCCAGCTGGCTTTCTCTTCGCATGACTTTAAAAGGACCCGACACAAACATTTTCACCCCACATTGTCATCGACAGTCGATACCGCTTCCAATGAGTGAAAGTGCACAAGGTTTATCAGGTATATTTTCTTGAGGAAATGACAAGACGAAATTTATTAACTGAAGGAAACTGAAAATATTGGAAGAATGCCGCAAATAAAGTTTTACAGCTACATTCTTGCGTAAGTTTTGCGTCAATATGCAACCATCATAAACGAAACACAAACTTCCAATCCTCGCTTTCCACTGATACTATGCGGCTAATGCGATGGGTACAATACTGCTTATTTTAATCCTACGCAACGTTTAATGTCATGCAAAGACTATGATTATGCGCTACTACCATTCACAAGCTAGGCCGAAATTCAAATACCAAATCAGGTGGATGCACTCGGTCGATGACGCAGCGATGTCACGCGGATGAATGCGATTTGTCGAGGGAACATTACTGATTGGATCTCTATACATAGGGCAACACTTAACCCTGGTGAGCCTTCATGTCACAGTGACGAATAAATAATACGCAGGATTGGCAAAAATGGGCACGTGCCAAGTGCCACATACCCATCGGCACAGATCCAATGGCTCATAGAGCGGGTAGCCTAAATACAAGAAAATGAAGAAAATAAAGAAGCCGTTGAATACAATGGGGTATAACATAAGGATATCTGAGTGATTTAGATGTAAGTATGAGCTAATATTGTATGTACAAGGCTTAAATCGTGCTCTTTTGTTTTGTTACGCACAACTGCGCATAACAACGATGCGCCTACTGGCACTGTATTGTATGTCCTGGAGTGTCGGGGTTCACTTCCACGCCAAGCCTCAATGCAAGCTCATGAGAAAGTCAGGGAGGTTGGCAAAAGCAAATCTGCTACAATAGAAACAAATGCAGGGTGTTTATCCAGGCACACGCTGTGATGGCTACCTTACACAAAAGCATGAAAAGAACGAAAAATAATAAAAGAGAGTGAACACTGAAGGGTGCATTCATCCGTAGGTATACATTGCACTACAGTCTGTCACGCAGACTTCACGACATCGGGAACTGCAGCAATGCACTACTCACTTTCACAACTTGCGACACAAGATATATTTCTCTCAGAATTATTTTCACTCCAGGTAATCTAACGAGGTGCGAAGTGGAATGTGCTGCTTGTGGCACGTAGAAATGCCGATAAAACGTTCGATAGTCTCCTCACATCCGAAACCGTGACGCAGCTGCCCATCAATTCAAAGAAGAACGAATAAGCGTTTGTGAACGTCTCACACAACCACACTTTACGCAGAAATGTTGCATTGCAATCGAAGAGGCATTGTGCTAGCTGAAACCCGAAGGAATCAATAATTTTCACGGGACACTTCGAAAAACTGGGGAAGTTCAAGTCCGCTGTCACGGCGTTGCGAGTGTTACCGTCGGCGTGTACACCACGGGCAAAAAGCTTGCTCCATCCCCATGCCTCATCAAAACGAAGGATGGATTCCTAATTTGCCATGGTTGTCTCGAGTGGATGACGGGTCTGGCAGGGCCCCGTAGTGCTTACAGACACCTTCGTGTGTGTGCATGCCTAAGCGGAACGAAGGATGGATGCCTAATTTGCGCTGGTTGTCTCGAGCGGATGCCGGTCTGGCGGACGCCGCGCTGTGTTCACAGGCCTCTTTGTGTGTGTGCGTTAAAACTATTTCCGCGAACCAGACAGTACCCCGGGGCTGCCGCAAGCGGAGGCACGCTCGTGAAGACGTCAACTGGAACAATGAATCAGCCGCCTATCCACAACCAGATGCCCTTTCCACGAACTGTCAACCTCTACAGGAGAACTTCCGCGAACCAGCGTCGCCTTGAAAAAAGGATAAGCGCCTACGATTCCGGACTTGCTGGTAGCCACCTGTGGAGGCGGGCTCGTGAAAGGTCGTCGGGTGAAGGGGTACCGCCAAGGGGTACCGCCAAGGGGTACCGCCAAACACCGTGGAACTCAGTGCATATCACGTGACGTTGAAGTGAGCAAGATCCTGCGTACGTTTAAAGGACCCCGCAATGTACTTTTACACTTCATTCTCTTCTTTTCATCTTTCACCAACCATTGAACAAACCGTGCAAGTTTCGCACTAGAAGTCGTCTCGTCCTTGCCTGGTCGCCATGGTCTACCGGATGCCTGTAGCCCGCCGACAACGCCAAGCTACCCAGTAGTAACGTCGGTCGAGCTTCGGTAAACGGGCGTCGCAACCACTGGTCGAGAACGGTGAAGTGCGCTACTCTGGAGAACGCAACATGACTCAGGGATGCGTGTTCTCTTGTAACGTCCACCCTAAGCAGAGGTATGAAAACTATGCACATTATGCTTTGGGCTACCGACCGCACCATGTGCGTAGAATTTTGCTAGTGATACCGCAATTAGCCGGCAGTAAGATGATGCAAGCTAACTACTGGTTCTTCACTGCTAACTGGTTGTAACTTCAGTGATGTAAACGCTTGACATCTGGCTCTTAAAGGCTATGTTAGAATCGCAAAAGACATCCCGTTTTCTCAGTACTTGGGGCATGATATAATTTTTCGTAAGAAAGAAAGAAGCGACATGGCTAGCCGTACATGCTGGCATATGGAGCACTACGAGCTTGATCGTGACTATTTTAATCGAGATAATCGAGCAGCCGCCGAGGAAAGATGCCGTCAATGTAAGTATGTATGCAGTCAACGTACATTTTTTACAGCAGATACAAATAGACTTGCTTCAGAGCCAAAGCCGAAATCTCGGACATTTTAGGTCATGTCTGAAATTGTGATGTGTACTAATTTCATCTCCACCATAAGTATTCTACCCGCACAGGCAGAATGCCAAGAAAAAGCCTTTCTACAACTGCAGCGTGGATTTGCTAGAGTTCTCCAGACGTTTTGTCACAGGAATTTCATGAAATAAGTCGCAGATTAGAGCCTCTTTAAGTTTGTGGTACGGTGCCTGCAGTAGGTGTCACGATCATGGACAATACCAGGAAGCGATGCATTTCCTTACAGGAATTTTGTCGGTTAGTAAAGATGTTATAAGGCAATGCGGTGCCACGGGCTTGTAGGTACCTGCTACTAATGCAGAAGACACGTACAGGCCTTGTGCTCTTAGGTAGGGCAATGCCGATGTTTCAGGCAGTTGAAATGGCTCCCACGCCTGAGGTCACGTTGGATCAAAGCTCCGCATAAATAATAGGGGAGCTTACAGGAAAATTATGTACATGTGGGAGCCAACAAAAAGAAATAGAAACCTTATCAGTTTTTATCTGCAGACAATCTATAAACTGGGAGTAGGCAAAAATATTCAACACATTAACGACTCTCGTCTAGAGACAGTCTATAGACCAAGAATGAACAACAATAAATAGCGGCTGTATCGACTTTTGTCTACAGGCAGTCTTTACAGCGGAAGCAGACGTAAAGTGAAACAGCCTATCAATTTTTGTCTAGACACAATCTCTAAACTTGAAGCAATAAGGACCAATAGAGAAAGAACAGAAACAAAAAGATAAACTTACTTACTCTCGTCTATAGAGAGACTATAGACAAATAACGGACCAAAATAAATAGAGACACTATTGACTTTCGTCTATAAGTAGTCTACAGAGGGGAATTAGACAATGAGAAACAAACACCTTATCGACTTCTTTCTATAGATTGCCTATAGGATGTGAGTAGACCAATATAAATAAAAAATTTATCGACACTCGTCTATAAACAGCCTGTAGAGTGCATCAACAAAAAGACCAAATCTAAGAAACGGAAAGTCGTCTATAAGAATTCTATAGACTTTCTATAGACATTGTAAGCTCATTTTTGTAAGGGGTCGTTTCTCTTGAAGAGCGCACAATTTCTCTTCCGTTTGTGAAAGAGAAAGCCTATGTCATTAAGAAACCTTTGCGTCGTTCACACACCCATTTTATGCATGTTCATTTCATGTCACAGGCCGCATCTTGAGCGAGTTTCGAAGCTGTAGGAATTTCATTTCGCAGAGATTACTGATGCATTGTTATTCGTAGAGCTGCCAGGAAGAAACTGTCAATAAGTTGCAGTGTTGTCCTCCCTGTTTTCGCACTGGCATTGACGGCTGGGACGAGCAGGCGCTTGCACTTCCACCATTTACGTCTAGCTTAACCCGGAAGACACTGCGTTCGCTAACACCAATGAGCTCGCTGACCTTCCGACATGCGGCTCTCACAGACAGCTGCCGATCGCTTTTTTTTTCATCATCATTAGCCTGGTTACGCCCACTGCAGGGCAAAGGCCTCTCCCATATTTCTCCAACAACCCCGGTCATGTACTAATTGTGGCCATGCCGTCCCTGCAAATTTCTTAATCTCATCCGCCCACCTAACTTTCTGCCGTCCCCTGCTACGCTTCCCTTCCCTTGGAATCCAGTCCGTAACCCTTAATGACCATCGGTTATCTTCCCTCCTCATTACATGTCCTGCCCATGCCCATTTCTTTTTCTTGATTTCAACTAAGATGTCATTAACTCGCGTTTGTTCCCTCACCCAATCTGCTCTTTTCTTATCCCTTAACGTTACACCTATCATTCTTCTTTCCATAGCTCGTTGCGTCGTCCTCAATTTGAGTAGAACCCTTTTCGTAAGCCTCCAGGTTTCTGCCCCGTAGGTGAGTACTGGTAAGACACAGCTATTATACACTTTTCTTTTCGAGGGATAATGGCAACCTGCTGTTCATGATCTGAGAATGCCTGCCAAACGCACCCCAGCCCATTCTTATTCTTCTGATTATTTCTGTCTCATGATCCGGATCCGCAGTCACTACCAGCCCTAAGTAGATGTATTCCCTTACGACTTCCAGTGCCTCGCTGCCTATTGTAAACTGCTGTTCTCTTCCGAGACTGTTAAACATTACTTTAGTTTTCTGCAGATTAATTTTTAGACCCACTCTTCTGCTTTGCCTCTCCAGGTCAGTGAGCATGCATTGCAGTTGGTCCCCTGAGTTACTAAGCAAGGCAATATCATCAGCGAATCGCAAGTTACTAAGGTATTCTCCATTAACTTTTATCCCCATTTCTTCCCAATCCAGGTCTCTGAATACCTCCTGGAAACACGCTGTGAACAGCATTGGAGAGATCGTATCTCCCTGCCTGACGCCTTTCTTTATTGGGATTTTGTTGCTTTCTTTATGGAGAACTACGGTGGCTGTGGAGCCGCTATAGATATTTTTCAGTATTTTTACATATGGCTCGTCTACACCCTGATTCCGTAATGCCTCCATGACTGCTGAGGTTTCGACAGAATCAAATGCTTTCTCGTAATCAATGAAAGCTATATATAAGGGTTGATTGTATTCCGCACATTTCTCTATCACCTGATTGATAGTGTGAATATGATTTATTGTTGAGTAGCCTTTACGGAATCCTGCCTGGTCCTTTGCTTGACAGAAGTCTAAGGTGTTCCTAATTCTATTTGCGATTACCTTAGTAAATAGTTTGTAGGCAACGAACAGTAAGCTGATCGGTCTATAATTTTTCAAGTCTTTGGCGTCCCCTTTCTTATGGATTAGGATTATATTAGCGTTTTTCCAAGATTCCGGTACGCTCGACGTTATGAGGCATTGCGTATATAGGGTGGCCAGTTTCTCTAGAACAATCTGCCCACCATCCTTCAGTAAATCTGTTGTTACCTGATCCTCCCCAGCTGCCTTCCCCCTTTGCATATCTCCCAAGGCTTTCTTTACTTCTTCCGGCGTTACCTGTGGGATTTCGAATTCCTCTAGACTATTTTCTCTTTCATTATTGTCGTGGGTGGCACTGGTACTGTATAAATCTCTATAGAACTCCTCAGCCACTTGTACTATCTCATCCATATTAGTAATGATATTGCCGGCTTTGTCTCTTAACGCATACATCTGATTCTTGCCAATTCCCAGTTTCTTTTTCACTGTTTTTAGGCTTCCTCCGTTCCTGAGAGCATGTTCAATTCTATCCATATTATACTTCCTTATGTCAGCTGTCTTACGCTTGTTGATTACCTTCGAAAGTTCTGCCAGTTCTATTCTAGCTGTAGGGTTAGAGGCTTTCATACATTGGCGTTTCTTGATGAGATCTTTCGTCTCCTGCGATAGTTTACTGGTATCCTGCCTAACGGAGTTACCACCGACTTCCATTGCACACTCCTTAATGATGTCCACAAGATTGTCGTTCATTGCTTCAACACTGATGTCCTCTTCCTGAGTTAAAGCCGAATACCTGTTCTGAAGCTTCATATGGAATTCCTCTATTTTCCCTCTTACCGCTAACTCATTGATTGGCTTCTTATGTACCAGTTTCTTCCGTTCCCTTCTAAGGTCTAGGCTAATTCGTGTTCTTACCATCCTGTGGTCACTGCAGCGCACCTTGCCGAGCACGTCCACATCTTGTATGATGCCAGGGTTAGCGCAGAGTATGAAGTTTATTTCATTTCTAGTCTCGCCGTTCGGGCCCCTCCACGTCCACTTTCGGCTATCCCGCTTGCGGAAGAAGGTATTCATGATCCTCATATTATTCTGTTCCGCAAACTCTACTAATAACTCCCCCCTGATATTCCTTGTGCCTATGCCATATTCCCCCACTGCCTTGTCTCCAGCCTGCTTTTTGCCTACCTTGGCATTAAAGTCACCCATTAGTATAGTGTATTTGGTTTTCACTCTACCCATCGCCGATTCCACGTCTTCATAGAAGCTTTCGACTTCCTGGTCATCATGACTGGATGTAGGGGCGTAGACCTGTACAATCTTCATTTTGTACCTCTTATTAAGTTTCACAACAAGACCTGCCACCCTCTCGTTAATGCTATAGAATTCCTGTATGTTACCAGCTATATTCTTATTAATCAGGAATCCGACGCCTAGTTCCCTTCTCTCTGCTAAGCCCTGGTAGCACAGGACGTGCCCGCTTTTTAGCACTGTATATGCTTCTTTTGGCCTCCTAACTTCACTGAGCCCTATTATATCCCATTTACTGCCCTCTAATTCCTCCAATAGCACTGCTAGACTCGCCTCACTAGATAACGTTCTAGCGTTAAACGTTGCCAGGTTCATATTCCAATGGCGGCCTGTCCGGAGCCAGTGATTTTTAGCACCCTCTGCAGCGTCGCAGGTCTGACCGCCGCCGTGGTCAGTTGCTTCGCAGCTGCTGGGGACTGAGGGCCGGGGTTTGATTGTGTTGTTCATATAGGAGGTTGCGGCCAATCCTGCTCTGGTGAGGGCGTGCGTTACCGGTTCTGGTCACCGGGATCAGGCCTCACTCCAGGCCTGTTTATGCAATTTTATCAACAAGCGGATTTTTTATTTTTTTTAATCCGGTGGAAAATTGCCGGCACCGGGATTCGAACCACGGACCTCTTGCACGCGAGGCGGGTGTTCTACCTCTACGCCACCGCTGCACCGCTTTTTTTTTTACTTGTGCGCAAATGTTGGGGACCAGTTTCTTGTCCTCTACGGACAACATTGGGTTTGAGAAATCTTGGTATGGCTGCAAAGCTAGTGGACTCACGAGACGCGGCGGACTTTCCTCCGTAGGCGACGCCGAGAAGCTGCAGCCGGGGGACGCCATCTTTGCTTCAAGGTGATGGAAAAGGGTTACGGATGTCGGAAAACCACAAAACCAGAAAGAGCGTGAAACGGAATTTCTTTGTAGTAGCGTCGATGTCGAGGAAGATGAGGAGAACGGGGCCTGGCTAGGGACAACGACGACGGGCCATTGCCTGGGAATCGAAGCGGGTGCATGGCTCAGATCACACGCGGCCTGCGCGAGGTGGCCGGGAGATTTTATCCGCCGAGGAAGGGCCGTCAACTAGGGCCTTCTGCTCAGTAAGAATATATTCCTGTTGATCGTGGCTCATCCTCATGACTGATATTTCACGCCACACCTTGTACTCCGCAATATTTTTATTGATTATTTAATAAATAAATTTCATAACGAGAAAAAGAGTAACTGCTAAATTTTTATTTACCCTGAATAGTCTACGGATTTTGTCATAAGGGTACTACATGCTGGGGCGCAGTAAAACAAGTGCGCCTCAGCTCCATAGCCTCTGCAGTGCTGCCACAGAGAATTATTGCTGGGTATATATGTGTCTTGTGTAATGGGGTGTAATAAAAATAATAATTATGGGGTTTTACGTGCCAAAACCACTTTTTAATTATGAGGCACGCCATAGCGGAGGACTCCGGAAATTTCGACCACCCGGGGTTCTTAACCTGTACCTAAATCTAAGTACACGGGTGTTTTCGCATTTCGCCCCCATCGAAATGCGGCCGCCGTGGCCGGGATTCGATCCCGCGACCTCGTGCTCAGCAGCCTAACACCATAGCCACTGAACGGGGTGTACTGAACAGTTCAGACGGTAGCGTCTGTTTGTAACTCAGAAGGCAGGTGACGCAGAGCAGGAACGGCTGGTTGCCCGAGCGGCTCACACTCGTGCTAAGCACTGGCGATCCAGCTGGCCCACTGGTTGCACTGCAGGCATGGAACAGACTATCTGGCTGGCCTTGTTCTTGTGCTCTTCTTCATTACAATTACCCCCGGTGCAAAAGTGCAGCCATCCTGGTGACTTACGACGTGGAGACGAGCGTGTCAGAATTGTTTCAGGCGACTAACGTGAACAACATCCCCTCCACGGCGGCTCTTGTCGAATGTCGGTATAAGCGGCTTTATGACATAGTTGACCGGAGAGGTACGTTCAATGATGCGGTATGGTCCATCATACTGCGAGAGAAGTTTTGTCGAAAGTCCAGGCTTGTTAGAAGGCACGGACAACAATACAAGTTTGCCGGGAGCGAAGTTCGGATTTGTAGCATCGCCATTACAATTGGCTTTTTGTCGTTGTTGGTCGGCGAAGGTTGTTGTGCCATTACCACCAGCCCGGATTCCGAATCTGCAAGATGTAGAATTTATCCTGCGAGCGCCCTAATTCTCCCTTGACAAGTCATGATGCTGAGCCATCGGGCAGCGGTGTCCTGCGGAGAAGCATCGGCAGGCAACATGTTCGAACGTGTCACCAAGTGCCAGACAACCCGGCGCCGCACCTCCTCTTGCCTGGAGTTCATCGCGCGCGCGAACATTGAACCGGGTGGCCAGCGCGGTCGCTGGTTGGACCTCTCGGACGACCGTCAAGTGCTGGCTTTGTATTGGGCCGTTTGAGTGACAATGGTTTCTCGGGGATTATAAGGCCGCGACGAGCCGCCTGAAAAACCGGATCCGCCGACCCACCGGGAACAGAGTGCCGCTCTCGACTGGGGTGAGATGTGTCACGCGTTTTCGCCGGACGTCACCGTGCGAGAACAGTCGCGTTTGCTGTGAGCTCTCGGCCCCAGTGCCAATCCGATCCTGTCCTGTATAATGACCTTATATAGTGTATAAAATCCCTTGCGTTATTCTCACCGACACCTGACTCGGAGTCTTCGCTACCAGCGCTCTGTCACGAAACGGGTGACGAGCGCTATGGGACCACCACAAAGTCGTAATAGTGGTGCAGCGGTGCAAAGTCGTAACAGTGGATGGCAGCTACGGGATTGACCGGCATCAGCTACCTCGGCGCTGTGAGTGCCTGAAGTTTACCTCAAACACTAGACTTTTTCTGACAAAGGTTATAGTGCCTTAGGGAAGGATTTGGTGTTGCATTGTGTTAACCTTGTGTGTTTCAAGCCTAGTGAGAGTGTTTTGAAAACCAGGGGATGCTGAGGGGGTAAACAGGGCAGTGTGTGAAATACTTGCATATGTCTTACTAGTAGCGTTATAGTAGCGTACGGCAGGTATATTCAAAAAGGGTAAACAGCAGGAGGACAGTGTGAACGATGGAGAAGAACAAGGTCAAGGAACTTCTCCAAATTTGTGAGGAGTTGGGCATTAAGTTGGGCTCAACCAAAAGGAAGAATGCGATCCTTGAGGTCATGAGGACTGGGGACGTAACGGCTGAGGAAGCCGAAGAGGCCTGGGCGGATATCAATGAACGTCGGGAAAGGGAGGAAAGGAAAGGAAAGGAACGTCGCGAGGAGGAAAAGGAGGAAAGGAGAGAGCGTCGTGAGCACGAGCTAAAAATGAAAGAGTTCGAGACCCGAAATAGCGCGCCGGCGCCTAGTCTCACTTCTAACGTTCCAAGAATACGCGATCAACTTCCACCCTTTGTCGTCGGAGAGGATATGGCCAAATACCTCGTGAAATTTGAGCACGTGTGCGAACGGAATAGCATAGAGCGATCCCTCTGGGCACAGAATCTGTTAGCCTTGCTTCCTGGGGAGGCATCAGACGTAATAACTTGCTTATCGAAAGAGGCGTTTGAGGGCTAAAGTGATGTGAAGGAAGCGCTACTGCGGAAGTACAAATTGTCGCCCGAAGCTTTCCGGCAGAGGTTCCGGTATGCAAAGAAGTGCAAGGAGTCGAATGTTGACTTCGCGTTTCGTCTAAAAGCTGACCTGGTGGAATGGCTGAAGGGCGAAGAGGTTTACGACGACCGCGACAAAATCGTCGAATGCATCGCGTTGGAGCAGTTCCACCGTTGCATTGATGAGGATGTCAGGCTCTGGCTGCAAGATAGGCTAAAGGAGGTTAAGCTAAACAAGGCAGCAGAGTTAGCGGAAGAGTATTACACCTGCCGCAGCTTGCACAGCAAGGCAGTGCGCGTAGAAAAAGCAGATAGGAGAGATGGGTTTTCCGGGGAGCCCGACGAACGGAAGGAAATCACGCGTCGCGAGTTTCGGGAAGACGAGTCTCTTACCAAAGAAACTGTAAGGGAAGGACAAAATGCATCTCAGAATGATAGCGATGGTCCCAAACAGCGAAACGATGCGACGCGTTCTTTTGAAAAACGGAAACCATTAACCTGCTACAATTGCAAAAAGCAAGGGCACATCGCTGCGAGCTGCCCAGAGAAAATTGCTTTTGCAACAATACAAGAAACTCACAAAAACATACGACTATTGGAGCCATATGTGCAGGAAATTAAGGTAAACGGTAAGAAGTGCCGTGCACTTCGGTACTCTGCAGCAACTATGGACGTTGTCCACCCGTCTTTCATCTCCTCGAGTGATTTTACGGGAGAGTGTGCTAGGATACGGCAAGTGGCCGAGGAGGAGAGTGTCTGTTTACCGATCGCAACGGTTATCATTGAAGGAGAGTTCGGGAAACTTAACACCGAAGCCGCTGTGTCAGCCGCCCTCCCGGAGCACTTTTCCTACCTCTTCTCAAATAACTCGGAGAAGCTGGTGAAGGATCAGGCCAAATCATTCTTTGCCGACGTGGCGTACATGGCCCTCACGCGATCCAAAGCGCGCCCGCTGTCAAGGGAACTTGACTTTGAGTCGGTGAGCGAACAGCGTTGCGGCACACGGACTGATCAAGGTAACTTGAGTGGCGAGCAGGCACCGGAGAGGCAGAGCTCGGAGGCAGGCCTGATCGAGCGTGTTCTGGAAGTGACTGGGAGTGACGCGTCTACTGCTAGCCGCGATGTGGACACGACGCCGCAGTTAGGCGACGCAGGCTCCACACTCGCTCCGGTTTCCGCCAGCTGGCAGGAGCTGGCTGCAGTTGAAAGAGAAACTCTGTTTCGTGAGCAAAAGGAAGACTGTTCAATAGCCGATCTGATGAAGAGCGTCAAACTGGGAGTGAAAATAGGAGGGTTTCATTTTACGAGGAATCTGGCTTATTGTACCGCCGCTACACAGATAAGCAGGGTCGCAAATATGAACAGCTTCTGATTCCTCGGAAATATCGCCGACAGTTACTTGAACTCGCGCACGAAAATGCGTGGGCAGTGCATCTTGGCTTGAAAAAGACCAAGGCTAGAATGGCTCAGGAGTTTTATTGGCCGTATTGTTGGAAGAATGTCGAACAATTCATGCGCTCTTGCGACACCTGGCAGAGAATCGGCAAATCCACTGACAAGTGGAAGGCACCGATGAAGTTGGTGCCAGTCATATACGAACCTTTTCGGCGACTAGTAATCGATATTGTAGGCCCTCTGCCAGAATCAATGAACGGTTGTAGGTATGTTTTGACTGCCCTGTGTGTCGCGACCAAGTTCCCCGAGGCAGTACCTCTTAAGGAGCTAAATTCCTCCCAGGTCGTGCACGCTCTGCTCCCAATGTTCGCACGGGTCGGGTTTCCTTCCGAGATTCAGTGCGACAATGGCAGCGTCTTCACCAGCTGCCTAACTTCTACTTTTTTGGAAAGATGCGGCATTAAAGTAGTGCACAGTTCCATCCATCACCCGCAATCTAACCCAGTAGAGCGGATGCACTCGGTGCTGCAGCTAATATTGAGGGCCCTGCGCTTTGAGCGTCACTGTGGTTGGGAGGCCTCTATACCCGCCGCTATGTTCGCCTTGAGATCGGCTCCCCATGAGAGCACCGGCTTTAGCCCCGCGGAGCTTGTATATGGCCGGAGCCTAAGAACTCCGTTGCGCATGCTGCGAGAGTCTTGGGAAGGCAGTGACGACGACCCAAATGTAGTTTCGTACGTCCTCGACCTCCTCCAGAGGCTCGGGAAAACCAAAGTATTGTAGAAAGCCACATGAAGGCGGTGCAGACCTTGTCAGAGGAATACTACGACAAGTCAGCAAAAAAACGCACCTTCGAAGAAGGTAGCCAAGTGATGTTGCCGCGACCATCGAAAAAAAACAAGCTCGAGGTTCATTGGGAGGGGCCCGCAAAGGTTGTAACTAAGCATTCCGATACCAACTACGAAGTTAAATTAGGGAGACCGCCCAACAAAATTTACCACAGCAACTTGATGAAACCCTACATTCAGCGTCGCGCAATTATAAGCATGACGATAAATGCTGACGATGAGGAAGGGGCCGAAATCCTGACGACGGCTGATATGAAGGGATGTGGTTTAGAGCTAATGGTGGAACAGCTGACGTTGGAAGTGCGTCTAAGTGCCGCCCAAAAGGAGGATTTAAAGGGAATCGTTTCAGAGTTTAGGGAGCTTTTTTGAACCGTCCCGGAAGAGCAACGGTCCTAGAGCATGACATCGAGTTAACCTCTGATCAACCGATCCGCAGTAAACCGCACCGTTGTTCGCCCGTGCAGAAAAAAATCATGGCTGAGGAGATTCAGCGCATGCGTGACTTGGGGGTTATAGTACCAAGTGAGAGCGACTACACGTCGCCCTTGATACTAGTCCAGGCCCCAGGAAAAGGTCCGACGCCATGTGTCGATTATCGGCGTCTGAACACGATAACCCGAGATCAGACATATCCGATACCGAACCTGGAAGAAAGGGTAGAGACAGTGTCGAAGGCAAATTATATATCTACCCTGGATCTCGTGCGAGACTATTGGCAAGTACCCCTTACGGAACGGGCTAGCCGCTATGCCGCCTTCGTTTCCCCGCTTGGAACATTCCAGCCACACATGTTGAGATTCAGCCTCAAAAACGCGCCGTACTGTTTCTCTAGCCTGAAGGACAGAGTGCTTCATGGTTTAGGCGAGTTCGCATTGCCGTACCTCGATGATGTTGCCATATTTTCGGACACTTGGGAATCACATCTGGAGCACTTGCGAGTCGTGTTGAGCCGGTTGAAAAAGACAGGGCTTACTGTGAAACCAGGTAAATGTACCTAGGTCCGAAATGTCCGAAAAAAACTAGCTTAGCGGGAAGAGAATTGTGGCCGACGAGGGGCACGTCACACAGAGGCGATAATTCGACTTGAGCATGTGCACAATTGGTGACGGCGTTATTTCGCGAAAGAAAGCCCCACCCAAGTATCCCGTCATGACAGCAGGACTGCAGAACCACAAACTCCACAATAGAGAGAATAACCTGAATAACAACTCTAGCTGTGCATGCTGCTGAAGACTGAACTGGCTGGGCGCTTTGCTGTGCGAAGAGAAAGCCCAGAAAGTGGCATCGTAACTTTTCGTAAAGCGCGAGAGAGGCGTTCGTTTAGGACAGACACGGGTGCTTCAGTATCTATTAACGCAGCGATAGGGACGCCGTCAACAGTAAGGTCGACAACGTTCGAAGGCGACAATGGAGGACTTGTACAGATTGGCGACGCAGTTCTTACCTCCTGAACTGCGGCGCTTAGTTTTCCTCTTGCGTGGGTGAAGGGCACCGACGCATGGGGGACAACGAGCTACGACGCTGGGAAGGTGAATGACGTGTAAGGACCGGGCGCTCGGCTGGTGGCCTGTTCGACTGCCGACTCAAATGAGTGTCGTGGAAAGGCTGCACGTCGGCGTAGGGAGGCGACTGCACAAACCCATCAGAGTGCAGCATGCGGCGGCGGCAAAGTCGTGCAACATGGCCGGGAATACCACAGGCATAACATATGGGCCTGTTGTCTTGCGTGCGCCAAGGATTAGCAAAGGCAGGAGCAGGTCGATGAACGGGATGATGAACGGGTGGTAGCGGCCGAGGATGTAGCGAAACGAGTGGTCGACGAGGAGGCTGCGCAGCGACGGATGTGTAAGTAAGTGGTTCGGCGACAGGGTATTGCTGATGCTGCATTCGTAGAGCATCAGCAGTTTGGTCTTCAATAACCCGCCGGAGCGTAGAGGCGAGCTGTGTGGGAGGCTGTTACAGCAGCGGCTGCTGTTGGGGTAGCTCAGTGAAGGGTAGTAGAGAAAGCTGACGTGCAACTTCCTCCCGCACGAAAACTTGGAATTGTGTGAGCAAGGCGGAGCGATTAGAGAAGGCTGTCATCAGCCAACGAGGGGCGCCTCGTCAACTCGCGCTGCCTCCTCAACTCGTCGTAGGTTTGGCACAAGTTTATGAGCTCTGCTACGGTGCGCGGACTCTTGGCGATCAACATTTGGAAAATGTCATCGGCGACGCCCTTCAAAATGTGTTTCAGTTTGTCATTTTCGGGCATACAAGCGTCCACACGTTTGCATAGGTCGAGAAGCTCTTCGATATAACAGGTGAATGTTTCACCGGGTTGTTGCGCTCGCTCTTGTAACCGCTGCTCGGCGCGCAACTTGTGGACGGCGGGGCAACCGAAAACTGCAGCGAAACTGGTCTTGCACACGGACCAGAACTGAAAGTCGACTTCGTGATTTTTAAACCGCAGGTGAGCCACTCCCGCAAGGTAGAAGATGACGGCATTTAACTTGGCGGTATGGTCCCATCGATTGTGCAAGCTCACCTTCTCGTAGGTAGACAACCAGTCATTGACGTCCTGTTCATCCGTACCGCTGAAAACCGCTGGATGACGGTGAGGGACAGCGCCAGAGCAGGCAAGGGAGGGTGGCGGTAACGTGGGCTGGTGAGAGTCAGGCATGACGGGAGGCAGATTCCGAGAACGGAGTTCCAGGGTGTAGATGTTCTTGAGTACCCCGCACCTTCCACCAATTGCGATAGGGTGTACTGAACAGTTCAGATGGCAGCATCTGTTCGTAACTGAGAAGGCAGGTGACGCAGAGCAGGAAGGGCTGGTTGCCCGAACGGCTCACACTCGTGCTAAGCACTGGCGACACGGCTGGCCCTCTGGTTACACTGCAGGCATGGAACAGACGATCTGGCCGGCCTTGTTCTTGTGCTCTTCTTCTTCATTAAACTTGATATAAGCGATGAGCCGTGTTTAGCCTTCCTGGGTTGAGAGTGCCGTGATGATCTGATATCCCACTGCTCCGCTACATTCGCCGAAGAGATGATGCTGGTTTAGCCCTCACTGGCATGTGGAGCATAGTGGTATTGTTCTTCATTGGTCCTCCGTGCTGAGGATTAGGAGGGTACCCATATTCGCTTGCCTCAGGTATGCGTGCGGTTTAGGATTAGCTTCCGGGTCATGCCGTAGATTTTTCAGTCTGATAGGTTTTCGCGGTGTCAAATATCTCTGGGGTTGGCTGCATTTGCAGAGGGCCCGAGGTGCGGTCTCGCGGACAAGCCTGTCCGCTCCTTCACTACCCTGAATCCCGGCATGGCCAGGTACTGTTACGATCGGCCAGCGCGGTCACGTAACTTCGAGCTCCATCCTTCTTTCATTGGACGAATCGCTTCAGCTTTGTAAAGCTGACAGTACGTCCCACCGGACCGACCAGTGGCAATGCCAATGTGTGAAGCGCTTGACGAAGAATGCGTGGTTGAAGAATTCCTCTTGGCCACCCGCTGCGACGCTGGGTGCAAGGAACATCTAGTCACCCAAGCCTACCCTCAAACAAATCAGCTAATTGCTGGGCCATTCGATGAACCGAGACGCTTCAACTGAGGTACGTTTGAACCCTCCACTCAAATGGGCACCCGCCTGCCTCTGGGGCAGCGAACCATGTGCTCCTGAGAGTATTTCTCACATCGTGATCAGTGAACAAAGGTGCCGGTGTGATTGTGCGCATGCTCGCCCTCAAGGCAGGGCATGCCGACATCGGACGCACCGATTGTAGGAAGCAGCGACCGTCGGTTTCCCGGCTCAGGGATCTGGGGAAGACAGAGGGGATTTAAGCGGCCTTTTTCAGCTCCTCTGTGGTGCTTCGATTCAGTCATGCCGAATTGTTGAGACGTAACTTTCTCTATTCTTCGTGTAACTATTGTAAATAAACCCCGTACTCTTCTTTCTCAATGAGGACCTGGTCCTTTCTTCAACAACGTCCAGAGCGTGGAGGAAGCGAACGACGGCGTGGGTCCGCTACCCCCTTTTGATATGCCCTACTCCAACTCTTACAGTAAGTAGAGTTTGACCGTTCCTTTGGTATCTTCACAAAGTGTGCGTGCCGCCGTGAGGGGGGATGCTGAGGTGTACATCTTTGTAATTGTTCTCGACAAATGCATCTGACGGAACAGCGAACTGCAATTTCTCTACGTCACCGATACCTCAGATGAATGTTCCCGCTTGAAGGGGCACGAAGTGACAACAGTGCATGGTGGTATCCAAATGAAGACCACTTTGAGCGCTGGTTATATAAACATTCCTACGTTCATATGACTGGAGTAGCTAGGCCATGCAAAGCCGTACATTGCAGTGAAGTAGCTTAGCGCAGTTATTCACTCGGAGCTGCAGCGATTCTGTTTTTTATTGGTTCAGATAAAGCTCCTTAGCCTGTTGCCTCACAAACGGCCACTACGTAGGAACAGTAAGTTTCACCCTCATAATTAAAAGACGAAAACCATACTGCAATTTTTAACTAATACTTTCCGTTCAGACAAGTGAATGATCGGATTTTAAAGTGTTCACTACTCAAAGAATCTAGAAAGGCCCGCAGCAGCAGCAGCAGCAGCAAACGACTTTATTGGGGTCCGGAGGAGCTAAGCGGGGGCCTCCAGGTCCCTACCTAGCCGTTGGCTAGTCCCATGTCGGAACAGAGAGGCCGTGCCTCTCCACTCGTTCACGGGCCCCCTGGACAGCCAGGAGCCAGTCTTCTTCTTGGTTAAAATTCTGTAACACAGGGCACTGCCAGAGCATGTGATCTAATGAGCTAAATTCAGTGCCACAATCTAGGCATCTAGGACAAATGTCCGGGTGGAGCATGTTCAAAAGCCCCTAGAAGGGTAGGACCCCGTCTGGAGCATACGGAGCGTGCTAGCTTTTGGCCTGTTGAGCTTATGATGGGGGAAAGGAAAACTCTGCCTATTCCCTCTGTAATGAGAGGTGATTTCATGAAAAGTAACTGGTGGATAACTGTGGACGAGCTCTCCCGAACTCACCCGAGACACCATCTGGTCGCGGCATACGAAACCTTGCGCAAGGTCGTGGGCTATCCCATTGGGCTTCAGGTTCAGGCTACGGAGAACTTGTTGGCACTGGCGTCTTGCGCCGCGTCAACAATGGTCTCCGTTCCGCATACGTTCTTTAAGAAAGTTCTAGCCCTCGCTAACCGTCGACCTTTATTGTGTTGGGGGTGGACATTTCTTGGAAAAGGGTCTACAATAAAGGAGTTCCTTGTTTGAATATCACGTTGCGTGGTATTTCCCTCATTGAAGCTAGGACGGAGGACTGCCGCATCCAGAAGTCTTCTGCCTGCATTGGAGTTTGATAATCTAATAATTTGTGCTGTTCTTTGTGCTGCTATTCATTTCGAAGTTGTGTACTCCCAATGTCATGAGTTTCTCTGTGCTAGCCGTGATTGGCACGCCGATCACTCTTTTCATACTTTTGCGCATAAGCGTGTCTAATTTAGCCATTTCCGTTTTCGTCCAATTGAGGGCCGCGACTATGTAAATGACATGGCTGATGAGGAAAGCATGGTGAGGCCTAAGGAGTATATCCTCACCTATTCCGTCTTTTTTGTTGGACACTCTCGTAATTATTCTAATAATGTTCTCAGTTCTCGTGGTGAGTTCGGCTATAAGTCTTAGCGTTGCATCCCTTTGAGTTTATTGGAAGCCCCAGTATTTTGATAGAGTCGACTCTCGGGATGGTGTGCCCATCTCTGGTACGAACGCTAATGGGCACCTGATCGAGTAGGGTGAGTCCCCTAGCACCTCGTCTAGCCTGTCTGTACAGCAGGAGTTCCGACTTTCCAGGCGAGAGTGCCAGTCCCGTACCTTCCAAGAAAGACTCAGTAACATCCAGAGCCTCCTGTAGAGCTTGTTCGACCGTAGCCTCCGATGCTCCAGGACACCAGATTGTAATATCGTCAACATATAATGCATGACCTACGTAAGGAATTGCTGCCAGGCTTTCCGACAACTTGTGCATTGCTATAATAAACAGAAGGGGCGAGATAACTGCCCCTTGGGGAGTACCCCTGCTTCTGAGTGTGAAATATTCCGAGACTGATTGCCTCAACTTTATGGCCGCCGTCCTGCTCTCGAGGAAGAATACAACGCAGGAGAATAATTTAAATCCTAAGTTCAAGGCCGATATCTCCTGAAGGATATAGTCATGTGCAATTGTATCGAATGCCTTGGATAGATCCAGTGCGAGGACCCCTTTTACATCTTTGCTTTGAAAGTCGATTGTCTGTGTTTTGAGCAGGAGCATGATATCCTGCGTTGAATGCAAGTGCCTGAAACCAACCATATTATACAGGAATAGTTCGTTGCACTCAATATGTCTCGATATCCATTTATGCACTGCATGTTCCGCTACTTTGCTAATGCAAGAAGTAAGGGACATAGGACGGAGGTTCTCCAAGCTGGGTGATTTACCTGACTTGGGGATTCAGACTACTGTGGCCTCCTTCCAGCTCTCCGGTACAACGCCCTCCTCCCATACGTCGTTTATCTCCTTCACTAAAGCTTGAATTGCTTTGTCGTCCAAATTATTAAGAGCCGGTTTGTAACTCCTTCGGGGCCTGGGGCAGACCTGACGTTTAAATTGTGCAGCTCTTCCCTGATCTCAGCTTCCGAGAAGGGGACGTCCAGATCTGGGGCAGGCGCGCCCTGATACTGAGGGAGGAGAGAACCTGGGCTTTGGCCAATTGGAAGGTATTTGTTCGCTAGTTTCCGAAATATTGAGGCCTCTGAGATGCCTTCCCTTTTTAACGCGATAGCGTTAAGGAGCTCGTGTCGCAGAAAAGCCGGTGTCGTCGGTGTCGGCGTCGGGTGTCGGCGTCGGCGGCGTTGACCGTGAGCGATAAATCACGGCAGGCGCTTCATAAATAAAAAGCAACTTCCAAGATTGGCCCGGTGGGAATCGAATCCGGGTCCCCGGAGTGTGAGACGGAGACGCTACCACTCAGCCACGAGTTCGATGCTTCCAAGCGGTGCAAACGCGCCTCTAGTGAATGCGGTGTTGCCTTCGAAACGAGCCGTGGAAAGTTATACTGCGGTGTATATCGGTAATTATGAACATGTAACGTACAGAAGTCACAATTACACGAGTTGCGAAGTGCGTTTCCGCTGCATTTCTTCTGCGCTTTCCGCACACGCAGAGCCATCTTGCGGCAAACACAGAAGACCCCCTCCTCTCACTGTACGGCGCTGCCCCGACAGGAGGCGCGCCGCGCGCGCATTGGGACCGCTGCCAGGCGCGTCGCGGGACTCCCTCTCCCCTGACGACGCTTCGCCGTGCTCCCGGTTTAGATTACTATCTATCTCTCTGCCCGTGCCGATCACGACGTTTGGCTGGCGTAGATCGTTTCCCCTCCGAGACACCGAGTTATTTGGTTCGTTTCGTTCGCTCAGGCGCACGTTTCGTTGCCGCGCCGAACGCTGCGTTGCTCGACGCTCACCGCGTGATAGGTGGGCGCTAAGTCCGATGCGGGACGCATCGTAAGTGATTGCTGTGCCGTAGCGCATTGTCTTATACCCCTTGGCGGGTCGACGGGAACGCTGTCGCGTCCCACTCTTGAAGGCGAAGCTTAAGCGTCCTCCAATTTTTTCCTTATTAATAATCAGTCTATGACTAGTCTCTGATTACATTTGGATTGTCTATCGTCTAAGAGATGTTTGAAGAGGGTCCATTTGCCTCTTTTGCGTATTTTTCCATCCGCTGCCGAGCAGGCGTCTCTCCATTGCTGATTATTAGGTTTGGAGTAATGCTCCTCAATGAGTTTACTGAGCTCCGCGATCTTTTTCCGTAGCCTGGGATTGAGTCTTTGTGTCTTCCATCTCTCGAGGAGAGAGAGTTCGGCTTCCAGGAGGTGTGCTAACCTTGCGTCCATCCCTGGGGCATCAAAATCTAACTAGTTCCTTGGTGGCCTCCTCGACATCCATCTGGATCTGTACAAGCAGTTCACTGAACGTGTCGTGTACTGCCTGATCTTTACCTCTTATTTCCCTCAATAGGTCCCAGTCAGCGTATTTCTGGGTTTTTGGAAGGAGCTGCTATTATTTCCATCCTGAGTTCTATTAAGTAATGGTCGCTCTCTAAGTTCTCCTGTTAGTTGGACCACGTGGCCACAGCATTTCTAGTGAAGCTGAGATCAGGCGTCGTGTCTCTGGCGACCGAGTTTCCCAGCCTCATGGGGAAACGTGGGTCCGAGACCAGCGTCAGGTTTAGGCCTGTACTCACTGTAACTAGGTTGGCGCCTTTCTTTGTTCGTGTTACATAACCCCAAGCCGGGTTGGGAGCATTGAAATCTACTGCGACTATTAAGGGCTGCGATTTCGCAGCGGTTGCGACCCTATTTAGTAGTGAGCGCAGATTATGCTTATAAGCGGAAGGAGAGCTCTGCAAGTTGAGAATCAAAATGTTACGTCGGATTTTTCCGTGGGGGACGATTTCAATTAACTGTGCCTCGAGACCGGATTTCTTATCCGAGTTACAAATTTTGACTTCGTGCTCCTGCAAAGAGGTGTCTTTCCTGACGAATGTGGCGATACCTCTGCCATTTTCTCCTTTTTGGCTAACCGTATGGTAGCCCGATAAATTTACCTTCTCACTAAGTGTTTCTTGCAAGAGCAGGACGTGCGGCATTATCGTTTGTGCTTTGATGAGCTGCAATAGAGCAGCCTTGCGCCTTAAGAAGCTGGCGCAATTCCACTGCCAGATAATTAGGTTTCCGGTTTGTCCCGCCATTTTGATTTCTATAACTAGCAGAGCCTGCAGAGGACTCGTGTTACCGGGATCCTGCTCTACTTTCTTAGCTTTTGCAATGGTGCCAGTGGTGATGCTTTTGATTTTGCTAGAGTCCATCATTTTCATTTTAGACTCGAGGATGCCAACTCTACGTGTTAGGTGGGAGAGGTTACTGTCCATGTGCGCTAAAGTACTAGATTAAATAGCTAAGGCCTCTCTCATCTGCGTGAGCGATTCCTCAATTACCTGCAAAGACGCGAGTATGTTTGGCTCTAGCTTAGGGTCCTGAGCGGGGGACTCGTCAGTTTGCATTGGCTCTCTTTCCGTGGTCGCGGGGGTGAATAGCTTTGCGCTTATTCGATCCTTCTGCTTGAACTGGGATGGCTAAGGCTACTTCGCGGGGTTCACGCGAGTTACGGAAGAGCTGGAACTCAGCCCTCAGCGTTCGTAGTGCCTCTTTTAGCTCAGCATTTTCTTTCTTAAGCATTAAAACCTCAGATTGCTCTCTTTTTTGCTCCGGCGAAATGCCGTGTGTTACGTTTTTGCCACTTGAGATGTCCATCCTGGCCTTGTCCACCCAGGACATTGGTTCCTGGATTCGGACCCTGGAACCCGATCGTCCTCTCGAATGGGAGCGTCTGCTGCTATTGTCGAGCCCTCTGGAGCGAGAGCGCGATCTCCTGGATCGCCCTCTGGATCGGGAGCAGGAGCTTCCTCTCGATGTCGATATGTTGCGGCGGGGGGAGTAGAAGGGTTCCTCTCCCGCCATTGCTTCTCCGCCACTAGCTGTGTCGAAGCCACGCGGTCCTGCCGCCAGCTGCGTGTGCTGTGCGCGCCTGCGGCGCGGCCGTCTTTGGCGCACGATGTATGGCACCTGGAAGCGCTGTTTGCACGTGCGGTCTGCCGTTTGGTGTGCCCCACCACAGATGGCGCACTTGGGATCACATTTATGATCCTCTGATGGTGTGAGCATGCCACATCCGCAGCATTTTTTCTGGTCTTCGCCCTTCGGGCAAACGTCGGACCTGTGGCCCAATTCTCCACACGCATAACAAACGTCTACTTGCCTGCGATACAAGGAAGAAGGGTAGCGAACACCATCACATACGCCGTTTAGGAGGACCTTGTGTCCATCGAACAACACGATATCTGTTGTTGTCTTCTTGATTCTTCGAACTCCCAGAGCGCCGGAGTTTCTCCGGTTGACAAAAAACCCGCAGCATTTTTTTTATCTCCACAAATTCCACGACGTCCTGTATAACTAAGAATAGGCACCGGTTTAGTTTACAACAAGGATTAATTATTCTGATGAAAGGTTTCGAGACGCCCTACATAGAGAATAATACCCAATGGGCTCAGCGTTGTAAAATTCCTTCAGTTTCGAGTATATCGAATTAAATATAGTACCTCTTGATGATATCACAGACACCGTCGCAAAGGGGTACCCTGAATTAATGTTTGTCGTCGTCATCATCATCATCATCATCCTATCAATTTATGTCCACTGCCGGACGAAGGCCTCTGCTAACAATCTCTAATTACCCCTGTCCTACGCTAGCTGATTCCGAATTGTGCCTGCAAATCTCCCAATTTCGTCTCGCCGCCCCCGCCCTGATTATCTGCCCTATGGGGCTCCGCTTCTCTTCGCTTGACACCAACTCTGCAAATCTAATGGACCCCTGATTAGCTGCCCTACATGACCTGTCCGAAACCATTTATTCCTCTTAATATCAACTACAAGTTCGGCTACACCCCTGTGGTCTCCGATCCACACTACTCTCTACCTTTGTGTGTTAACGTTACCCCTAATATTCTTTGTGACCATGTCTAATGTTACGAAGCCTATTGTGTTCGTAACCATTGATGATACATAAGAAATATACTTCAATATTACCCCGTGAGCGAGAAGTTGTTCGGGTAGCCCTCAATTTTAGGGTAACACGGTGACACGAGCCTGTGCTCGAACTATCATCCACTCTCATTCAAGTTCATATGCTGTAAAAGTTCTGAACACATAATTTAAAAGACACTGCAAAATTTTCGTAAGAAAACGAATTATTTCAACCTGGCCAATATGCCATCGAGAAAAACTTGTACGCGACAACAGAATCACCTCAAACGATTCATGTTCCAAGTAGTTGCAATATTCCCGGATCTTCACGGGTCCTTTCATTGTGTTTCTCACCCTAACTTACTTCATAAACTGCAGCAGTTTTTTTAAACCACCATCGTTACAAAGCCGTTAAGACTACTTCAGGGTAGCTGCCAATTTTTATACATCAAAGTCACTCTGCAGGTTATTTTGCATTGTTTAGACTGCATAAAGTACTCTTCTTCTTTAAAGCGTAACACAGATCTTCTGTTCAAAAGCACTGATATTCAATATAACTGGCATTCTGTATAAAACACGCCGTTGGAATGTATTGGCTTTGGCCTTGCGCTGCTTAGACCGAGGGCGCGAGATCGAATCCCGGCTGCTGCGGTCGCATTTCAATGGGGACGAAATGAAAAAATGTTCGTGCACCGTGCATTGGATGCACCTTGAAGAACTCCATGTATTCATAATTAATGCGACGTACCCCATAATCAGATTGTGTTTCAGCACGTAAAACTCCAATATCTATTATTTTATTATTCTCCATAAAGACTTGTCAAGGACGGGCAATATAATTCTGATAATGGCTGGTACTGGTACTAGTACTGATAGCAAGTACATTGGTACCAATTATCTTCGAACACGAATACTTGGCGCTGCGCTATGTCGAGTAATACAATATAAGTATTGGGGCGTGATTCTGATCAGAAACATGAAATGGTACAACAAAGTAACTCACATGACTTTTATATCACTATCTTAACTTCTATCTGTTTAGGTTTCGCTTGAATCAGCATCTGCATAAAATGAGTTTGCCCACACAGTATGTGTTGTGTTCTTGAATATTAAATTACATTCTGGCTTTCTTGCACAAAGAAGATTATTGCAAAACTAAAAAGCTTTCAGTGAAAAGCTACCGAATTTATGTATAACAAATACAGCCATTTTGACTCTCCCGCGGATCACCTAAAGAAAACTGACCTGAATACAATTGGCGAGCAAGTGGGAGGCCTGCACTTCCAAAGTATGTGTTCGTTCTCTTCAGTGCTGCATGGCAAATCGATTGCAGTGGCTACATATCTTTATACGACAGAAGAAATACTCGAGGTAAACGCAACAAGCATCTGCTGCCGTCGGCCGAGAGATATCAGTCGGTTTTTCGTTCACTTCCTTCCTTCCCTTGCTAAGTTATACTGGCTCAAAAAGATACCCTATCGGCCGTCCCTCCTTGAAGGTGTTGCACACACTAACACGTGCGCGCGCCATCAATACGAAGCGTCCATTCGTCGCGCTGCATTCCCTTCAACCGCGTTCGAGGGCGTTGTTCCCCACTCGTGTTCTTCTCGCCTCGAAAGCGACGCGTAACGCAAAACATATCTCCAGGGGTTTGTCGGTCTCTGTGGTGGGACACGTTTATTTTCCGGCCCCTTCGTTTTCTTTTATGTTGTTCTTGCCACCCAGCCGACGTAACGGCCCGAACAAGACATTGTACAAAATGTAGACTTCATTCTAACACAATACTTTTTCGTTTGATGGGCAGTTAGAGGGGGTAATTTGCTAACAGCAAAATATTAAAACGTGGACTTGTTTATCTTTTTTTGGGTGAGTGCTTTTCACCATCTAACAAACGTAATCGCTCCGCGAGGGACGCGCCTGCATGTATCAGAAGTTTGTGAAATGTTATCGATGGTTCTATCTCCTGTCTGTTGACACCGAACCTTGTGTAATCTGATTGCATGTATGCGCGACGCGAATGGTGTAGAACTCTCTGGAAGACATGCGGGCATCAGCGATAACTGTGAACCGTTCAACAGCTCATGTGTAAAAACCGACCCGCTTGACCGGCAGATCAGATTTCGGTGATCGCCGGATGTGCTCGCCGCTATGGCTGTGCTTTGAGTGTAGCCTGTTTTTGTGCCCACAAGTTCGCCCAATAAAAGTTTGTTTCGTCATTCAAAGTAATTCTACTGTGTTCTTTACCGTCACTACAACGTAACAATATACGCAAATATCGGTGCGCTTAATTCACAATGTACCGCCAAGGTATACGGGCTTGTCAACCTAGCTGTAACTTACGGATGAAAAGCAACTGGGCGCTCCCGCAATTGTCCAAATGCACCAGCTATCACTTAAGAGACCCGTCATGCTTTTTGAAGCACTGCGGCGCAAGCAACAGTGCATGCAAGTGCAACGTTGTAGAGTTCAACCACATTCTCCAGCCTTTTTCCGGTTTTCAGAGGCGGCATGGTGCACGCGCGACTCGCTGTGAAGTTGGGCGGGCGAGTTCGCTTCTCTTGTCTTGCTTATGATTTTGCTTTCCCTCTACCGGGCTGCGGCCGCTCCTTCCTTCACCGCACCAGTGGTTACCGGCGCAAGCAAAGCGAGGAAAATGGCGAATGTATACGCGGTAGAAGGAGCGAGCTTCTTTGCAGGGTCGTGCTGCTTTTATGTAAACGAGACCAACCGTGTAAACGCAAACGAGCAGGAGAACCACGCCCCCTTCTGCCCGTTTGCCGCGATGCAAGACAGTGATCAAACTTAGACTGCGAAAGGCAGCTCTTGACTCTCATTCACGGCGAACTTCGTGAGGCAACGCCCTCGACAGTATTTATGGAATTCACCTTAGTGTTTCCTCTTTTACAATGGGTGTAGCAAACGGTGTACATTCGAAAAAGAAATGTGGTCCACGCTTTAATTTTTGTTATTTTCATGCTTTCCGGTGGTCCGCAGTTACGTTTCTTTATCTCTTTTTATCTCTTTATTTTGTCTTCAAGCAGTCCACCTTTCAATCTCACCGACACTGTGCTTAAGATCATTATCGTTAAATGAAGCTCTCCGTTTCCACGAAATAGGTCATTTTTGATGCTATGACCGACGCCAAACGTAAGGATTGTCCTCGCCATTATAGCATTTCCAAAGTCAAAGCAAAAAAACAGCCAAAGCACCAAATGAAGCCAGAGATTAAACAGAAAGAACCTCCTGACCGACTTGCATGATGACGAACTCACCTTGAAACTAGCGCGCTCAAAAACGGCCATTATTTCTTCCTCGCACGACTGCACGCGGTAGTTGCAATTACACCTCGAAAAATGTTCAGTCCACCAGTAATTGGAACGATGCTTGTTCAAGGCAAGGCACGCGATTGCTTTTAAAGGTTTGGCGAATCAGAGCTCTACATTATGTCTGCAACGTCAACGTTTAATAAAAAGACGATGATTTCAA